>NW_028318387.1:583750-915000 GCF_062004578.1 Staurois parvus | reverse complement strand
CTCGTGCTATGTAAAATCACAGCACAGGTCGACAGGGGACATGCGCATGCGCCTCTTCTTCTTCTCTGGACAGAACACAACGGAACTCTGTAAGAGAATGTTTAACTGAGCCGGCCACATCACTCATGGCCTCTGACTTGTTCCTTCCCTAATAAGAGCTATAAAATTATATATTATTATACAAAGATTGTTACAGTTTTTGCAAAAAAAAAAAAAAACATCTCCGCTTAGAGAACATGGCGATTAGTGCTGCTTATTACTGCTAACAAGCATTTTTCTGGGCGAAAGTGCATTTTGAATTACCAAAATTAAGCTGCTTAACATTAATAGCGGCGGGATTAATGGTCCGCCAATGTGAAGCGCTCTGATTACAGCAGATTTTTTTTACATTTCCGTGAAATAAATAAATAAATCAGCAATGAAATAAATAAATATATAGGGTACTTGTACAAATTTCAGCTCCTGCTCGGAATTCAATCTCGCTCAGCGTCGCCGTTTTCAGCAGGTTCGCCTGCACATTGTTCTTACCCGTTAAGCTCTAGTCGAAACAAGAAACATTTGCTTAATAGCTCCTGAGAGTGCGGAGAAATATTATGTTTGTCGAGGCATGTCTGAGTGTTGGTATTAAAAGGAGCGAGCGGGTGACACTTTGTAATAAGAGAACGGTGAAGAAAATGGGTTTTGTTTCGCGGTGAAACTTTGTTGAAATGCAACGTGAACTTCTCTGGGACTTAGCGAACGTCCGACCGATTTCCGCGTTCCAGACTTTGTTCTGAAGTTCTTGCGGTGGCTACATTGTGTCTTTATTAGGAAAACTTGTAACAGGCCAGGTCAGGTGTGGGGTAAACACAAGAAGAATTGGATTATAAGAGGCCTCATGACAATTAGACAAAGGAGACTGAAGGGTTGGAATATTTCCGAAATACGTGGGGTGAGCGGCAGGGCCTTGTCTTGCTAGGGGTGAATTCATGTCTTTGTTCAGAAAATATTTTAGCAACTTCTTTTACTGATTCCCCATACACTGCCTGCTGCCTATTTAAAGAAAAAATAATATGGTGTTGAAGTAAAATTGTGTAGGAAATAGTTGAGGTCACAGAACTATATGTAAATATGTAAAAAGCAAAACTCTTTTTTAGATTTGATAGAACATAAAAAGTAAACAAAAAGCAATAATATAACAGAAAAAAACAGCCTAGTGCATGCAGGGGCATATTTACCACAAGGCAAACAAAGCATTTGCCTAGGGCACCATTTTTCAGGGGGGCAGCATCGCCCCCATGGAAGAAGGGACGGAAGAGGGGACACATGCGGCTTGTGGACCAGGTGGGATCTGAGAGAGGCTGCGGGCTGCTTGACACTTGTTCCCGGGGATGTCCAGGGCTGTGAAGGTGAGTGTCTTTCTCTCTTTCTGGGAGGGGAGTGGCAGGTGGGATCTGAGAGAGGCTGCGGGTTGCTTGGCACTTGTTCCCGGGGACGTCCAGGGCTGTGAAGGTGAGTGTCTTTCTCTCTTGCTGAGAGGGGAGTAGCAGGTGGGATCTGAGAGGCTGCGGGTTGCTTGGCACTTGTTCCCGGGGATGTCCAGGGCTGTGAAGGTGAGTGTCTTCCTCTCTTGCTGGGAGGGAAGTGGCAGGTGGGATCTGAGAGAGGCTGCGGGCTGCTTGACACTTCTTCTCGGGGATGTCCAGAGTTGTGAAGGTGAGTGTCTTTCTCTCTTGTTGGGTGGGGAGTGGCAGGTGGGATCTGAGAGGCTGCGGGTTGCTTGGCACTTGTTCCCGGGGATGTCCAGAGTTGTGAAGGTGAGTGTCTTTCTCTCTTGCTGGGTGGGGAGTGGCAGGTGGGATCTGAGAGGCTGCGGGTTGCTTGACACTTCTTCTCGGGGATGTCCAGAGCTGTGAATGTGAGTGTCTTTCTCTCTTGCTGGGAGGGGAGTGGCTGGTGGGATCTGAGAGAAGCTGCGGGCTGCTTGACACTTGTTCCCGGGGATGTCTAGGGCTGTGAAGGTGAGTGTCTTTCTCTCTTGCTGGGAGGGGAGTGGCAGGTGGGATCTGAGAGAAGCTGCGGGCTGCTTGACATTTGTTCCCGGGGATGTCTAGGGCTGTGAAGGTGAGTGTCTTTCTCTCTTGCTGGGAGGGGAGTGGCCGGTGTATGGGGGCAATGGTAGTGGAAGGCTTTCTCAGATGTGGAGGGGGCTGTGGTGTTGTTGGTCAATTTCCGGGGGGGGGGGCATTTTTGTGTTGCCCAGGGCAGCACAAAACCTAAATATGCCGCTGAGTGCATTATCTTTGGCACAATTTATTGAAATAAAAGTATGCTTACCTTATACTCACAAACTTGGTTCAGGATAGGCTCATAACACGTAACTGAAGGAACTTCGACCAAAGTCCCAACCCATGGCCTTCAACAGATACAGATGACACCTGAAGATGTGCAGCTGATGTTGAAGTGTTTCAAGGTTTACCCCTCTTCATCAGAGATTAGGAATCTGACACATGCCATCGGGTGTTATCCATATCTATTGAGGGTCACGGTGTCAAGACTCACATCTAAACCTACATCCTCTGCTGTGTCTGGCGATGTTTTGTCTTGCTGAGCCACCTGGAATGTGGGATAGCTCCCTAGACAGTTCCTTGAATGATCCTGCCTTGAACCTTGTTTGTGGTAAACCTTGAACTCCTCCCATGCACTTCCTATTAAAGCCCTTCTTTTGTCTTTCCTGTTTACCAGATTATTGTGCTCCCTCCAGCCAATATCTTCCCCCTGTCATTCCTACTGCCATCTGTATCTTCGCTACCACTTGTTACCGACCGTTGGCTTGTTCCTCGACTATGTTTCTGCTTGATCCCAACGTGCGACTACTTTTTGGCAAGCTTTAGGCTTGTTTACTGACTACACTTCTGCTGGCTCCCTACCAACTGGTGGGATGATCCTGAGGACCACTACTTGGTACTAATAAGGAGAAATTTCCACCATCAGGAGCTCTGGTGAATACCAGTTAGTACTTAGACCCCGCACCTCGGGTGAGCCCATCTCATGCACCAGGGTGACCTGCTTGTATACCGTTCCTGCTGGTCAGTGAGAGCCTCTCTACTGCTATAGTTACTGGTCTTCAAGCCTGACCCTAACCTTGACACACGGGTTGTGGCTTTGGTCAAAGTTTCTTCTGTAAAATGTTATGACCGTAACACCCATCCAAGTTTGTAGGGTATATAGTGATTATGGAGTTTGATTTTATTTTCAACAAATGGTACCACAGATAATGCAGTAGGCTTGTGCCTTATTTTCCTTATTGTGTAATTTTCTGGATTCCCCTATCTGAAGAGGGTTGTAAAGCCTAAGAAGCATTGGGTGACCTAGGAAGACACATGCCAATTAGACGATTATCTGTGTTGGCCACAATACCATTTATGTCCACCATATCCACCACACCTGAGTGAAGAAGAAGTCAATTGGTACAGAAGGTTTTTTTCCCTAATTCTATATTTTCTTCAATCTAAAACCTTACAAAATACTTTTGAGCTCAAATATTCCTAAACCACTTCAGGAGTTTGGATGTGAAAAATAACACCCCAAATTTTTCAACAAGGTTTCTAGGGTAAATCTCCTTTGCCCTGTTTTTTGTCCCCCCAGTGCAACTCCTCCAATCATTATTGTCAACGCTAAGCCCCAAGCAACCATGCAAATACTCCAAGAGAAAACTGTGAAATCTGTTATTACTCAGTCCAACTGTCAGACTGATCCATCCAAGGTACAAAACCTTAGATGGATCGATCTGGCTGTTGGATCTAGTAATAAACAGGTTTGAGGCTTCTAGTACACTGAGCAGTTCCCATTTCTTCTCTTGGAATATTTGCAGTCTTCTCTTGTGACTACAGGCAACCAGGTCCTGTCATTGATGGTGGTGTAGAAATAGGAGCCTGAAGTGTAGTATCTTCTTTCTTCTTACCTAAGCAGCCATGTAGGTCTTCCATTCTCTTCCTCTTGTTTGTCTTTAGCGTGCACTGGAAATACTGGGAGGTAGACCTACGGCATACTATATGATATATATTTACATGTGCTGTGGTATATATTCTTCACTTTGATCTAGCATCACAGCCCCCTGGGAAATGTGCTTCAGAGGCCAACAGTATTGAGGAGAATGGTCATTTTTATTCACTGTTAGTCTTTAAAATGTACGTGTTGAGGTGTAATATATAGCAAAGCATCACGTATACTTATTATTATACCTCCAGGTTCCTGCAGAGTCCAGAGCTTATTTGAGATTTTGTCAGGCCATATTGTTGAGAATTTTGGATAGACAAGGTGCTAATGAGTTGTTGTAGGCCGTCTGCTGTGGCTTGATCCTTGTTGTTCCTTAAGCAATTTCTGACTTTCGGATAAGAACCACGACCAACAATATTCTTTTAAGCTATCTGCAAGGGGGGAATTCTTCCCAAAGACCACAAATATGAGGAACATTCTTCCCAATGAGCACAAATGTGAGGAGAATTCTTCTTAATGAGCACAAATGTAATGAGCATGTTTCCCACTGGCCACCAATGTAAGAAGCATTCTTTCCACGGAACACCAATGTAAGAAGCATTCTTCCCACTGGCCATCAATGTAAGGAGCATTCTTCCCACTGACCAATAAAAGGAGCATTCTTCCCACTGGCCACCAATGTAAGGAGTATTCTTCCCACTGGCCATCAATGTAATTAGCATTCTTTCCACAGACCACCAATAAAAGGAGCATTCTTCCCACTGGCCACCAATGTAAGGAGCATTCTTCCCACTGACCAATAAAAGGAGCATTCTTCTCACTGACCACCAATATAAGAAGCATTCTTCCCACTGATCACCAATGTAAGAAGCATTCTTCACACTGACCACCAATATAAGGAGTATTCTTCCCACTTGCCATCAATGTAATTAGCATTCTTTCCACGGACCACTAATAAAAGGAGCATTCTTCCCACTGGCCACCAATGTAAGGAGCATTTTTCCCACTGACCATCAATATAAGAAGCATTCTTCCCACTGATCACCAATGTAAGGAGCATTCTTCCCACTGACCACCAATGTAAGGGACATTCTTCCCAATGACCACCAATGTAAGGGACATTCTTCCCAATGACCACCAATGTAAGGAGCATTCTTCCCACTGACCACCAATGTAAGGAGAATTCTTCCCACTGATCACCAATGTAAGGAGCATTTTTCCCACTGACCATCAATATAAGAAGCATTCTTCCCACTGATCACCAATGTAAGGAGCATTCTTCCCACTGACCACCAATGTAAGGGACATTCTTCCCAATGACCACCAATGTAAGGAGCATTCTTCCCACTGACCACCAATGTAAGGAGAATTCTTCCCACTGATCACCAATGTAAGGAGCATTTTTCCCACTGACCATCAATATAAGAAGCATTCTTCCCACTGATCACCAATGTAAGGAGCATTCTTCCCACTGACCACCAATGTAAGGGACATTCTTCCCAATGACCACCAATGTAAGGAGCATTCTTCCCTCTGACCACCAATGTAAGGAGAATTCTTCCCACTGATCACCAATGTAAGGAGCATTTTTCCCACTGACCATCAATATAAGAAGCATTCTTCCCACTGATCACCAATGTAAGGAGCATTCTTCCCACTGACCACCAATGTAAGGGACATTCTTCCCAATGACCACCAATGTAAGGAGCATTCTTCCCACTGACCACCAATGTAAGGAGAATTCTTCCCACTGATCACCAATGTAAGGGGCATTCTTCCCACTGACCATCACGCTTATATAGTGTGAGGTGTGGCTATAGTAATTGTAATCAGGGATTTATTTCAATGTTGAAAAGGCTGAGGAAGCTTGGTGGAATGTTTTGAAAAAGTGTTTCAAGTTGCCACAGTGTACGCAAGATCAAAATTAGAAAAGGCCTTGACTTCGTAATGGGATTGAGATTCAATGACGCCAAGCAAATGCCTGTTCTCTACTCTAATGTAAATGAGGCCTATGGAAGAAACCCGACCACCTTTTTACCCATCGTCCGCAGGCAGCCTGTGAAATCTTTTCTTCTTCTGTGCAGGCGGTGCTTGTCTTTCCCAGCATCCCTTGCATGGGGCTCAGACAAGAGGACTAAAAGTGAAATGTGTTAATCAGATAAAGAAGACTCCTAAGTGCCTGATCCTGGCAATCCCTCCATTAACAAATTGCTCCCTGCCACGCTGACCTTTCCGTGATATTCGGGCACCTGTTGTCTATGTCGGATCTCATCTGAGGAGTCTAAGAGCGTGAAAATCCCCCATTCCATTATCGCCAGCTGCAGCCCCTCTCATCTTCTCGGCTTGTGTTTGTTATATCATTGACGGATAAAGTCTCATAGCGCTGTAGACCGGCCCTTTCATAAGCATCACATGTGGCTGGGATGGGGTTACAGAACAATCATATTATACTTAAGGAAAATATTACACTAAATAGCTGTTTGGATATTTAAGAAATCTCTTTAATAAAAAGTTCTGAAAAGATTTTGTTTCCCAGCATTTGCTCTACTAATAGCCAAAAATGATAGAATTGCTAACAAAAATTGCTGAAAATGCTAAATATTAAGGGGTGCGTTTAATAAAAAATGTGCATAGCTGTCCATCCATTGAAGCTGCATGTAAATGTGTTATGTTCAAATGGGGCAAAATTAAACATTCTCAGGCTCTATTCTCTGCAGGCTGTTAGTCATTAACTGCTTCCGTGCCACCCTATAGCAGAAGTACTGATACAAGGCGGCACGGGTGCGCAAAATCACGTATATACATGTGATTTTGCAGTTCTGGGTAGGGGAACCTACTCCGCCATTTGCGGCCTCAGGTCCCGGACAGTGATTACTCACTGGCACCCTGTGATCGCCGAGTATCTCCGACGGGCGAGAGACCGGTTGTCAGGAATGGACTCACCTGCCTTGTGGGCTGCAGTACCAGGGCTGGCCAGCGGGTGCTCTCAACAACCAGAGGTTCACTTTGGCAATTAGCCATCACCTGGGGCTGATTGCAGGTGTATTTAAGGGATGGCCAGACCTGCAGTCTGGGCCTTGGTGTGTGTTTTTCCATGGGCCCCTGTATCTTGTAACCTGCGGTCCTGTTCCTGTTTCTGCCTCTGCCTGACTTGTTGCCGACCCTGCCTGATCCTGACCTCTGCTGACTTCTCCTGTTTTGATCCCTGGCTTGTGACCCTGGCCATTCTCTCCACCTGCTCCTCCTGTACCTACCTGCCTGATAGTTATCGACCCGGCCTGCCTGATTACGTTGTGCTCTATATGTGTATGTACCTGTGTATCTGTATCAGTTTAGGTTTGGGTTTGTTTCACCTTGTTGTATGTATTTGTGTTAGCTTGGGGTTTGGTGCACTGCGTTTATGTTTGTATTGTTAGTCTTAATAAATTGTCTTGTTTTATACCATATCTGACGCCTGCGTTTCCCTGTGTCAGTCCACACACTTCTGGTCACACCCGCATCCCTGACACCGGTGTATAAACAGCACAGATCTCTCCCCTGTCAGCTCCTGCACACTGCTTTGTATGGCTCTGCATAGCTTTCTCTCTTTCTCTCTCTCTCTCTCTCTCTCTCTCTCTCTTTCTCTCTCTCTCTCCCCCCTCCCTCCCTCCTACTGACACTTACGACCGGGACCTGGCGTTCCGCTATTGGGCTCTGAGGAAAGGGTCCCCGGGCTTGGGGCTGCTCAGTCCAAAATGCCTGGGCCTATTTTTGTCTCAGTCCGGGCCTGCCAGTGGCCATGGAGGGGATTGGAACACCTGAATCCAATGATTGCAAGGGCTGGCCCAATACTTTTGCCAATATAATGTATTTTTCAGGACCACTGTCACCTTTTTCAACGTTTTTGAGAAATTGCCCGGAGTGGCTTTGACCTGTAACCTGATGAAACCCTTAGCACTAACATTTCTTTATAAAAAAAGATAAAATATCAATAAATTTGAACTCTTCCAAACAGAACGGTTACATTTTCCACATTGTGTGTTTTCACCAGTCTGAGCTTTTTTATTCAGGTCCAGATTATGAGGCGTTGATGAGTGAGCCGTTCGCCATAATACCGCCGTGCTCAGCCCAGTCCCTGCGTGCCGCAGCCGAGGCTTCATATGACCCTCATTACATTATACACCGGCCTGAACCGAGCCGCCGGGGATCCCAGACTGCCACTAATTTCTGTTGTTCTTTCCAGGCCTTTCTAAATGGAAAACCTCAACTTCAAAGCGTCAGTAAAAACCCGCTAACATTCTTTCATCTGATTCTGTTACAGTGTAGCGAGGACGATGGACGTGCCATGTGATGAAGAAACAAGGCGAGTCTGGAGGAAAATTAACCCCTGAAAAGAAGTGTATGGAGCTATTTTATGTATCTTACTTTGTTATTTATCTTCATGACTTAAAAAATATTAATTTTATTGTTTTTTTTTCTACTTTTTGGTCTGGTAAGTAATACACAGGGGTGGACTGACCATTAGAACACTCGGGCACTGCCCGAGGGTCCGGGGTCAGTAGGGGGCCCCATGAGATGCCCCTGGTACCTTTCATTGGCTTTTTTATAGGCTTTTTTGGGTGTGGGCGAGGACACAGGGGCCCCATGATCCCCTATTGCCCGGGGGCCCCATGAGTTGTCAGTCTGCCCCTACTAATACATGTTCATTTTGAGTATATCATATCAACCGCATGCATCCACATAGTAGAACAGTAAAGGCAGCAAACAGACATAAGCAGTTCATTTCATTCCAAATCAAAACTCAGACAAAATTTTCATTATTTGGAGATCTGGATGAATTTGAATAGTAACGAATTTAAATGAATCCAAAATAACAAAACTCATTTTTATCCAAAATTCGAATCAAATTCAAAAACAATTTTGAAATAGAAACGTATTCCTGACTATTGTTGATATCCTTCATAGGCTATGTGCACTAGTGTTAAAATAGAGCTGGCTTCCAAAATTTGAATTTCAAAAAGAATAGAATGAAACAGGATACAATAGAATAGAAAAGAGTAAAACAGAAAAGAAAATAAAAGAACAGAATCAAATGGAATAGAAAATAAAGGAATAGAATAGAAAGAAAAGAATAGAACATAATAGAAAAAATATATGGAATATTCTCTTCAGGGAAGCCTATCCTGCCCTCAGCTAATAATGGAATCTTCTACTCTTCCAACCAGTCCATCCCCCAAAGTTACTACCTTTTGTATCACTAGCCCCTCCCTCTTAGATTGTAAGCTCCCAGGATCAGGGCCCTCCTAGTCTTCTTATATTGAACTGTATTCTTGCTGTACTGTCTCTCGTTATATTGTAAAGCGCTTAGCAAACTGTTGGTGCCATAAATCCTGTATAATAATAATAAAAAATAATATATGTAATACATTAGAATAGAATAGAATAGAATAGAACGAATAAAGCTGTCTTCTGAAATTATTATTATTATACAGTATTTATAAAGCGCCAATAGTTCGCTCAGCGCTGTACATTACAGAGGGGGACAGAACATGTGACAGAACAATACCAATACAATGCAAAACATGAGGGGATCGAGGGCCCTGTTCTTTCGAGCTTACAATCTAGGAAATTTAAATTTTGAAAAGATTAAAATAAAATAGAATAGATTAGAAATGTATAGAGTTAAACAGAATAGAAGATAAAAGAACAGAATAAAATAGAGTAGAAAATAAAGAAATAGAATAGAATAGAAAATAAAAGAACAGAATAGGAAAATATATAGACTACATTAGAATAGAATACAAAAAAAAAGAATATGTCTGTCTTCCAAAATTAAAATTTTGAAAAGAATAGAATGAAGCACAATAGAACAGAATAGAAAAAAATAGTTTAAAATAGAATATAATAGAAAATAAAATAAAAGAACAGAATAAAATAGAATAGAAAATAAAGAAACAGAATAGAAAACAATAGAATAAAGAAAGAATAGAAAATAAAAGAAAAGAATCAAAGAAAATAGAACAAATAGATTAGAATAGAATAGAATAAAACAGATGTTTTGCCTCCCCTGGTCCCTCCTTCCCCCCTTATCAACATGCTAATGAAAGTATCACATAAAGCCTTTCCATGTTCATTACTACATACCTTATTGTAGACCCAGTGATGACATTGTTGGATCTCCATGCTTCTCTATGCAATGCAGGCAGATCATGGTTGGTGGGAGGGGCCAGAATGGTGCCTTAGTAAACCTCTCAAGAGCCCTCAGCCCTAATGCAAGTAGTAGGCTGGCTCTTGGGAGGAGCTATGCAAATATTAAAATGCCTTGATGGGTGGCTGTCGATCTGAAGGAGAGGGTGTTGATAGGAAGACCACCCTATAACTAATGCAGGCCATACACGGTTCGAATTCCAATGATTTTTCGTCCAAAAATCAAAAACGTCGTTCGCTCTGTAATCTGATGGCGCCATCAATGATTTAGAAAATTGGCCAACCAAGTCTTAAAGTTCACCCCATATAACAGGCAAAACTTCTGTTCCTTCCAGGTCATGGCTCGTGCGCATATTCTTTTCGGAAAAACGATCGTACGATTTGACCATCATTAAGTCGAAAATCAGTAGTTTTTCACAAATTTCTCAACATGCCCAATCACCGAAAAGGAGAGGAACCATGAAAATCAGCCGGTGCCATTGAGCCACTAACAGAGTGAAAATCAGCCGATTATTCATAGGTCCGATTTTCGGCCGAAAAATCGGTCGAATTTCGACCCATGTATGGCCGGTCTAAGCCCTACATTAGTGCTCAATATGTCAGTTTGAGGAGCCTGTGTCCAGTGGGATGTTGTCGCTCAAAAACGACTTGGCAGTGGCGTGGCCCCTTCTTTAGAATAGAGGTAAAAGCTATTCGTAAAGTATATCACTCTTTGGTGGATGGTGGACCTTAGTCGTATGACTAAACATTACGTGAGGGCAAAACGTGTTAGGGGAGGAGCCTGTGTCCAGTGGGGTGTTGCTGCATGAAGAGGAATAAAGTTTGATTTTTCAAAAACCTCTTTTTAGTGGTGCAGCTCATTCTTTGAAATAGTGGTGGATGCTATCCAACGCTTTGGAAATTTGAAGGATGTTAGTCATACGACTATGAATTATGTCAAGGCAAAACAGGTCCTCAGCGGAGCCTGTGTCCAATGGGATCTTGTTGCCCAAAGAGGATTAAAGCTTTTTTTTTTTTTTTTTTTCAAAAAGTGCTTGAAATTTGCATGGCCTGTTCTTTGGAATAGTGGTGGATTCCTCCTCCCATGCTCGTCTCCAGGACTTCTCCAGAGCTTCCCCCATCCTCTGGAACTCTCTACCCTAATTTATCAGACTATCGCCTACTCTGCTCACTTTTAGGCGATCTCTGAAAACCTTTCTCTTCAGGGAAGCCTATCCTGCCCTCAGCTAATAATGGAATCTTCTACTCTTCCAACCGGTCCATCCCCCACAGTTACTACCTTTTGTACCACTAGCCCCTCCCTCCTAGATTGTAAGCTCCAAGGATCAGGGCCCTCAAATCCCTCTTGTATTGAACTGTACTGTTACTGTATTGTCTCCTGTTATATTGTAAAGCGCTGAACAAACTGTTGGCGCTATATAAATCCTGTATAATAATAATAATAATAATGATAACAATGCTGCTTGTATATCACTCTTTGGACTAGTGGTGGATACTTTCCATATATCATTCTTTAGAATAGTGGTGGATACTTTCCATATATCATTCTTTGGAGTAGTGGTGGATACATTCCATATATCATACTTTGGACTAGTGGTGGATACTTTCCATATATCATTCTTTGGAGTAGTGGTGGATACTTTCCATATGCCACTCTTTGGAATAGTGGTGGATACTTTCCATATATCATTCTTTGGAGTAGTGGTGGATACTTTCCATATATCATTCTTTGGAATAGTGGTGGATACTTTCCATATGCCACTCTTTGGAATAGTGGTGGATACATTCCATATATCATTCTTTGGAATAGTGGTGGATACTTTCCATATATCATTCTTCGGAATAGTGGTGGATACTTTCCATATATCATTCTTTGGACTAGTGGTGGATACTTTCCATATACCATTCTTTGGAATAGTGGTGGATGCTGCTTCTATATCGCTCTTTGGAATAGTAGTGGATACTTTCCATATACCATTCTTTGGAATAGTGGTGGATACTTTCCATATATCATTCTTTGGAATAGTGGTGGATACTTTCCATATATCATTCTTCGGAATAGTGGTGGATACTTTCCATATATCATTCTTTGGAATAGTGGTGGACGCTTTCCATATACCACTCTTTGGAATAGTGGTGGATACTTTCCATATATCATTCTTTGGAATAGTGGTGGATACTTTCCATATATCATTCTTCGGAATAGTGGTGGATACTTTCCATATATCATTCTTTGGAATAGTGGTGGACGCTTTCCATATACCACTCTTTGGAATAGTGGTGGATACTTTCCATATATCATTCTTCGGAATAGTGGTGGATACTTTCCATATATCATTCTTCGGAATAGTGGTGGACGCTTTCCATATACCATTCTTTGGAATAGTGGTGGACGCTTTCCATATACCATTCTTTGGAATAGTGGTGGACGCTTTCCATATACCACTCTTTGGAATAGTGGTGGATACTTTCCATATATCATTCTTCGGAATAGTGGTGGATGCTTTCCATATGCCATTCTTTGGAATAGTGGTGGATGCTTTCCATATGCCATTCTTTGGAATAGTGGAGGATGTTGGCTATATAACTAAGCCTTATGTTAGGGTAAAACATATCAGTGCCTGTGGATCCATTTGGATGATGTTACTTGAAAAAGAATAAAGCAAAAAGTGCATGGTAGCGGTGCAACTTGCCCATTAAATTAGTGGTGGATGTTATTCGGGAGTGAGGCAGTTTGGCCTGGGCACCCATGGAAAATTCCGGTAAGAACAAATCATCATCCTCAGAGTGGAGCCATCTTTTGGCTTGGACAATGGATTTTACCTGTTTGTATGACTAAGTCCTACATTTTGGCGAAATGCCCAACCTCTATGTGGCGAGATGTTCCTCAAAGAGAAATAAAGCATGTGTGTTAAAAAGCAATGCTTGGCAGCGGTTGGGTCTGTTCTTTGAAACAGAAGTAAAATCCATCATCAGGGTTCTGCACCCTCCGTATGTCAGGTTCAGAGAAGGCCGGACAGTCTGGTTATGCCACTCCGGGATGAAAGCATGTCACTATTATTACAAAGTGTCACGTAGCGGCAGAGGATGAGGCCTCCACATCTGTCACGGCTCCTCTACAATATATCTGACCTGTGACGGGTCTGTGAGAGAGAGATGATAGATGAAAGTTGTCTGGAAGAGCTTCTAGACAAACACAAACATTATCCATTGTGGCGGAGACTTCTTTCATCTCCGAAGAAATGATGGCAAAGTGACAGTGAGTAATCTTTCTGTTATTTGTAGGATCTGTACCAATTATCTTATATCCTGATATCCCACCAGAGATATGCACTGTAAATGCAAGCATGGGTGTAACTACAAATCATGGGGCCCCATGGTACAAATTTGATGGGGCTAGCTCTTTCTGTATCAACATCAACTGTGACAATCCTGTCATTGATGTAAAATATCCTAAATCAAGGAGAAGCAGCTGGAGAGCTGTCAGCATATTCAGTACATTATCAGGGGGAAGGGATCAGCTTGGGTTCGAGGTAAACCTATGTTAGGCCAAACCTGGAATTAAGCTGTACTTGCAGGGCCAATGAGTTGAGGTGGAGAAGTCTCCATCCCGTAGCTGCATGCGCACAAAGAGGCATCACTGGTACAGGGGCGGACTGACAACTCATGGGGCCCCCGGGCAATAGGGGATCATGGGGCCCCTGTGTCCTTACCCACACTCAAAGCACACCCAAAAAAGCCTATAAAAGGTACCAGGGGCATTTCATGGGGCCCCCTACTAACCCCGGGCCCTTGGGCAGTGCCCGAGTGCTCGAATGGTCAGCCCGCCCCTGCACTGGTATAAAGTGTAACACCTAAAAACCCCAAATGCCGACCTCCACGACTAAGTCCTGTGGGTGGGGCAAAACGCGTCAGTGTGTAGCCTGGAAGGAGTCGGGCTGAAGATGTTTTCACTTGTCTGACCCTTAGGGTTTCTCTGAAGAGTGGCGTTTGTGTTTTCTTCTCTTCATGTACGTATATCGAGCCGGGACGGACTCTCTCCTCAATGGCACCCTACTAGTGTGAGTCATTGGAGTTAACCAGGATGAGAATCTGGAGTGGCACCCTAAGCTTTCTCATGTTGTAGGCACCTAAAAGGGAAATTCTGTTTATCCTCCTCCTCCCCCCTCTGCTCCTTATTGTAAACTTTTTCTTTTTTTTGGGTGGGGGGGGGGGGCGAGCGGGTACCTAGTTTTGACAGGTACCCACTTACATGTCTGCTGGGATCGCCTAGGCAATCTGGTTGGCAGTTCAGATGGACCATTCATATTCCGTTTGAAGTGGCTCAGCTCACACATGTGCAGTGGGGAGCTGGCTGTGAAAATGCAGTGAGTCACAGCCGGCTTCCCACAGTCAACATGGCAGTACCAGGGACATGAAGACCGGAGAAGAACCAACTTGGTTGAGGACAGCATTGGATCCCTGGACTGGTAAGTATCTTTTTATTAAAAGTCAGCAGCTACAGTATTGTATAATATTGGAATATTCAACTTTTAATTTTTTAAACCTGACTGAAGCTACTCTTTAATATAGCCACAGGGCCATGGGCCCGGCAATGGCAGCCTACTTCCATAGTTGGCCAAACTTGGGTTTACACCAAACCTAAGCTCACCTCTTCTAGGGTACAGTGCTTTGGACAGAAGTTCTAGTTATAGTAATAATAATAATATCCATAATGATATTTTATATGGTGACGGGGCACTATTTCTCCCAGTGACACCAACAATGGAGCATTATTCTTATCACTGACACCAATGATGGGGCGCTATTCTATCCACTGACACCAACAATGGAGCATTATTCTTACCACTGACACCAATGATGGGGCGCTATTCTGTCCACTGACACCAACAATGGAGCATTTTTTCTTACCACTGATGGGGCAGTATTCCTCTCAGTGACACCAACAATGGAGAATTATTACTTCCTCTGACACCAATGATGGAGCATTATTCCTACCACTGACACCAATGATGGGGCATTATTCCTACCACTGACACCAATGATGGGGCATTATTCCTACCACTGACACCAATGGTGCAGCACTAGTCCTACCACTGACACCAATGATGGGGCACTGTTCTTTCCGCTGACACTAATAATGGAGAGTTACTCCTACCATTGACACCAATGATGTAGCATTATACCATCCACTGACGCCAGCGTCAGAGTATTATTCCTACCACTAATATTAATGATTGGGCACTATTCATACAACTAATACCTATGATGGGGCACTATTTCTACTATTATACCAATGATGGGACACTATTCATCCAACTAATACCAATGACGGAGCACTATTTCTCCCAGTGACACCAATGATGGGGAACTATACTTTCCACTGACACCAACAATGGAGCATTATTCCTACCACTGACACCATTCATCCAACTAATACCTATGATGGGGCACTATTTCTCCAACTAATACCAATGATGGGGCACTATTCCTCCCACTGATACCAATGATGGGACACTATTCCTCCCACTGATACCAATGATGGGGCACTATTCCTCCCACTGATACCAATGATGGGGCACTATTCCTCCCACTGATACCAATGATGGGGCACTATTCCTCCCACTGATACCACTGATGGGGCACTATTCCTCCCACTAATACCACTGATGGGGCACTATTCCTCCAACCAGGGGCAGACTGACAACTCATGGGGCCCCCGGGCAATAGAGGATCATGGGGCCCCTGTGTCCTTGCCCAAACTCAAAAAAGCCTATGAAAAAGGTACCAGGGGCATCTCATGGGGCCCCCTATTTACCCTGGGCCCTCGGGCAGTGCACTAGTTTCCAAATGGTCAGTCTGCCCCTGCCTCCAACTAATACCAATGATGGGGCACTATTCCTCCCATTAATACCAATGATGGGGCACTATTCCTCCCACTGATACCAATGATGGGGCACTATTCCTCCCACTGATACCAATGATGGGGCACTATTCCTCCAACTAATACCAATCATGGGTCACTATTCCTCCCACCAATACCAATGATGGGTCACTATTACTCCCACTAATACCAATCATTAGGTACTATTTCTCCAACTAATTCCAATAATGGGGCACTATGTCTCCAACTGTATACCAATGATGGGGCACTATTTCTCCCTCTCCTACTGACCACAGGCATTATGTATTTTTTTTACTCCCACTGACCACCAAGCCTCAAACATTGTATACTCCCACTGATGCTGGGACATTTTCTACTTTCACTGGCCACGGTCGGGCCTATCCTACATTCTGAAGGCCAGTAAGCTGGCCCATGGTTTAGAGGGTTTGGAGACCCCAGCTCTATCACACCAATACAAGCCTCTTTGTAGAGCTACAAACCTCAATTGTCTTATAAGGTTTTAGCAGAGAAGGTTTAGGGCCCAGGGTGTGTTTGGTACTCCTGGCACAGTTGATGGTGAAGGCATGGACACCTTGCTAACCCGCATTGACCACTATGTCATTCTGTGTCTGTATCCCTCCTCCCCTTGAGTGTCTTTCTTTACACTTTTGTCTCCACTGTCTCCCGTCTCCCCACGTCTCTTCCTTCCAATCTTTAGCCGTGAAGCTAAAAGCCGATATCTAAGCAGCCCCAACTGTCTTTTCATTATGAGGTTTTTTTTTCCCTGCCAGTTCTGTTTCCTCACACCTTTGAAGGCTTGCGCTTTCCACAGGGAAGATGATGCACGGCGAAAATAAGCGAATCCGACAAAGAAATTTCCATCAACAACCTTGCAAAATTCCCTCGTCAGCTCAGAAATGACAAGCCGAGCTGGCCCATCTATCTGTCTCTCAAGGGAGGGAAAAGTGAAATAAATCCTATTGTTTCCTGTATGTATCAATCACGATGAAGCTTTATCCATCGCCGCTTCGAAAAAGTCACGCTGGCCCGGCGTGCGATGGAGGCACTCCGGGCTGAGGGGTATCAATCTCCCTGGAAGCAACATCAGTCAGATAAAATTGTCACAGCGGACGTCTGTCTGTCTTGTGAGATATTTGTCTGGGTGACAGCCGGATCTATAATCTGCTGTTCCTTCCCTGAAATAAATGAATGTTCAGCTCAGTCTATCCATCAGATCATTAATGTGGCACGGCGGTGCGCAACATACAGCGTCCGTTCTTCCAATATCCCCCAACAGTGCTCCGGAATGAGTTCAGCTCCATTATTACTCCTGATCCAGGAAGAACCTACAAGGTCAGCACCGCTATGTAGTAAAAATGATTGATGGGATGGCAAAAGTAAATTAAAGTAAGTTATACAAACTTTTTTTTTTAAATTCATCACTTGGGATGAGATTTGGGTTCGTGTTGGACGTGGGTTCAAGGAGAACACAACCTGCTTTCACTGAACTAATGCAATTCATCCGCCTATGTTCCCAATTGCCATAATGTAAACAGACAGCTGGGGATCCCTGGTGACATCACTGGCCAAATTCGGTCACTGATCATTATTGGTCAATAATGTTACCCATATTTGGTCAATTACATCACGCAGAGTATGCACCAAATATGGTCAATGCTGGGGATTCCAGGTGACATATTTGACCAAATATATTCAATGAACAAATTTGATTATTGACATCACACAGAATTCCCAGCACTGCGGTAATGTAAGCACAGTGCTGGGGATTCCAGGGTGACGTCAATGACTAAATTTGTTCATTGAATATATTTGCTCAAAGATGTCACCCAGAATCCCCAGCATTGACCATATTTGGTCCATATTTGAATAATGATGCCACCCAAAATTCCTGGCACTGCAGTAAACTAAACACAGCGCCAGGGACTTTGGTGACGTCAATGATCATATGGGGTTAATGACATCACCTGGTATGCCCAGTATTGACCCTAGTTTGTCCATATTTGGTCAATGACATCACCCTGAATCCCCGGAACTGCAGTAATGTAACCACAGTGCTGGAAATTCCAGGTAACAGCCATGACCACGTTTGTTTATTGAATATATTTGGTCAAAGATGTCACCCGTACATTGACCATATTTGGTCAATATTTGGTCAATGACATCACCCGAAATCCCTGACACTGCAGTACACTAAACACAGCGCCAGGGATTTCAGTGACATCAATGACCATATTTGGTCATTCGTTGACCATTTGTGGACAATGAAATCACCCGGAAACCCCAGCATTGACTATATCTACAGTCAGGCAAGTACCGTTCTCCTGGCAATCGCCAAACCCAGATACGTCCATCAGATTGGCAGACAGAGAAGCATGATTGGCCACTCCAGAGAACACGTCTCCACTGCTCTAGAGTCTGGTGGCGGCACGCTTTACACCACTGTATCCAACGCTTTGCATTGCACTTGGTTATGTAAGGCTTGGATGCAGCTGCTTAGCCATGGAAACCCATTCTATGAATATTTAGTAGCCAGGAAATGTCACAGATGGACTTATTGCACAGGTGGCCACCTATCACGGGACCACGTTTGGAGTCACTGAGCTCCTGAGAGCAACTCATTCTTTCACAAATGTTTGCAGAAGCAGTCTGCATGCCTAGGGGCTTGATTTTATATGCCTGTGGTCAGGTATGGACTGGCCATAGGACATTTGCTTGGTGGGCCAGGGTTGCCTAAATAGGAGGGGTGGCACATAGAGGAACTGGGCCATGCATTTCTCAGTTCCTTGGAACACCCAAATTCAATAACTTGGAGGGCTGGCCCAATACCTTTGGCAATATACTATAGATACAGATAGGACTGGGACAAGGAAAAGGCAGGAAGGGACATTGCATTGGGCACAGTGTTGTCATATTTAGGTAGGATATTTAAACACAATTAGATAGCTACATACAGGACTGGGACAAGGGAGGGGCAGGAGGGACAGCTGCCTGGGGCACAGAGTTGTCACATGGGGGAGGAGGGGAGCAGTATGCAGGGGCGGACTGACCATTTGGAAACTCGGGCACTGCCCGAGGGCCCGGGGTCAGTAGTTATCACTGTACTGAACGCTTGTAGGCAGGTGCAGCTAGCTAGTCTGCCACTAGGTGGCTCTGCCCCAGATTGGTGTCTGGTTACATACAGAAGTGTCATCAGGTGCTAGGCCCCTTTTAGTTTCAACCCTCTGGTAGTGATGTCATGGGTGAGTCAGGGTCAGGGGCGGACTGACCATTTGGAAACTCGGGCACTGCCTGAGGGCCCGGGGTCAGTAGGGGGCCCCATGAGATGCCCCTGGTACCTTTTTCATAGGCTTTTTTGAGTTTGGGCAAGGACACGGGGCCCCATGATCCCCTATTGCCCAGGGGCCCCATGAGTTGTCAGTCCGTCCCTGGCCGTATGCCATCCAAACCCATCCAGACCTCCATCAGTGTTGGATTCACACAGGATCTGATAGCTCACCTCTTGCTTCTGTCATTTGTAAACAGAAACCAGCAGAGGAGATCTTCACCCTCTCTCACTCTCATGTCCTCTACCAGGGGTGGACTGACCATTTGGAAACTCGGGCACTGCCCGAGGGCCCAGGGTCAGTAGGGGGCCCCATGAGATGCCACTGGTACCTTTTTCATAGGCTTTTTTGAGTTTGGGCAAGGACACAGGGGCACCATGATCCCCTATTGCCCGGGGGCCTCATGAGTTGTCAGTCCACCCCTGTCCTCTACAGCTCTGACTGAAGACATCCATTGCATAACATGGCAGAGGAAGCAAGTAGTGGAAGCCCTTACATAGGCTGAAAAAAGTCCACCTAGGTCAACCAACCTAACAGAAGAAAAAAAAAAATAATCAAAACTTTCCATATACTGAATTCTAAACTCAATGGAAGTAATTGAAACAAACTCAATGGAGTTGATTCAAGGGAAGTAAAAAAAAAAAAGCCCTATGAAGCATGGTCCAATGTGCTCTGGGGGAGTTGAATAAATTACCTGTTCCCCCCAAAGGCAATCAGATATTCCACGGATCCACAATCTCAGGGGTTTTTTAAATGAAAATATCGAAAATCCCTTTTCAAATGACATTAAGATGTTACCATTTATAGGAGATTTCAGTGATTGGTTTTAGATCTACTTTAATCCAGAAAAGCATCTTCTTCTGCTGCTCAGTCCACGCTTCCTTGTCCTCTCGTAGACCCCATTAGGCGAGCTGAGACACGAAGTCAGGTTTTGGTTAAAGCCCTTGTTTCAGAATGTAACCAATTTAAATTACGGGAAGGTTGGACTTGATGAATTGAGTGCTTTTAAGGAGTTCAGCAAGTAGATAAGTATTGATTTCACAAAAACGTTTCATTACCTGAGGAGAAGAAAAAACAAAAAAAAAAAACCCGACTCTCGGAAATAGTCCGTGCCATCTAAAACACTCAACTTTCGGCTTGTCTGTCAGGTGTGGTGGGTAAAATTTCACTCTTGCGCCGAGCCAAAAAACTCTTCATAACAATCTATAATTCTTTTCTCTTTCACCCCCCCCGGGCAAAGTAAGTCGCAGATCTGCCGGTGACATCATGGATTTGTCCACATTCTGCTCATAATTGTTGTTTTATTCCACCTTTCAAGGAAGATTATGATCTCATTATCCAAATATTTGCAAATGCTTAAAAGGGTGTAATGTTGGGGGGGGCAGAGAGTGGAGACATTGTAACGCGTTGTTCTGCCCGCAAGTGGACCCGGTTATCATCTCCATATATCTAGCAGAAAGATGTGACCGGAATGTAATAGCCGTTCTTTTCACCTTCACCTGACGCCAAGCTGCGATTGTTATCTCCGAATCGGGCTGAGCCGCGTCGGGTAATACGGACAGCGACATATGTACAAAGATGTGTTTTCTCAAAAGGCCAACAAATCAAATTATAGCTAATCTGGGGGCTGATGCTTATCGTGTTTGGATCTGATTGGCTGCTCTCAGTTGTCAGTTTATGAGACGGTTCATGTTGCGATCGCCAAATAATCAGTATTCGAACCAGCTGTCGGTGTTATAAGTAAAATTCCTGTGGCCGTGCCGGCATTACAAGAGGTGACACTAGCCAAAATTGAGAGTTTTCATCTCTCCAAAAACTCTAATGAAATGCATGGGTGGCGATGGGGAAAGCAAAACTGTGACACCGGTCTTACTACACATGCCCAAAAAGATGCCATTGAAGCAGGGGCGGACTGACCATTCGAACACTCCGGCATTGCCCGAGGGCCTAGCGTCAGTAGGGGGCCCCATGAGATGCCCCTGGTACCTTTCATTGGCTTTTTCATAGACTTTTTTGGGTGTGGGTGAGGACACGGAAGCCCCATGAGCCCCTATTGCCCGGGGCCCCATGAGTTGTCAGTCCGCCCCTGCATTGAAGTACACAGGACAATATATATAAGTATGCCCTGCACAGGGGAGGACTGACCAGTTAGGCATTCGGGCACTGCCCAAGGGCCTGGGGTCAGTAGGGGGCCCCATGAGATGCCGCTGGTACCATTCATAGGCTTTTTTAGGTGTGGTTTGAGAGTGGGCAAGGACACAGGGGCCCCATTATTTCCTATTGCCAGGGGGCCCCATGAGTTGTCAGTCTGCTCCTGGCCCAGCCCTGCACCCCCACCTCTGCACCCCCTCCCTGCCACACTTGAGAGTAATTCCTGACTGTCAAAATGACAGCTAGGAGTTGCTGTGTAAATACAACATCTCTAACAGTTTGCTACTGTCAAAAATCAAAATGTCTGACACCGTATTTATAAACCTTGTTCAGACAGGAGATGGAAATAGAAAGTAACATTGTTTATAAACATTGTTCAGACAGGAGATAGAGATATAGAAAGTAACATTGTTTATAAACATTGTTCAGACAGTACATAGAGAGATACAAAGCAACATTGTTTATAAACATTGTTCAGACAGTACATAGAGAGATACAACGTAACATTGTTTATAACCATTATTTAGACAGAAGATAGAGATATAGAAAGTAACATTGTTTATAAACATTGTTCAGACAGTACATAGAGAGATACAAAGTAACATTGTTTATAAACATTGTTCAGACAGTACATAGAGAGATACAAAGTAACATTGTTTATAAACATTGTTCGGACAGTACATAGAGAGATACAAAGCAACATTGTTTATAAACATTATTTAGACAGGAGATAGAGATATAGAAAGTAACATTGTTTATAAACATTGTTCAGACAGTACATAGACAGATACAACGTAACATTGTTTATAAACATTGTTCGGACAGTACATAGAGAGATACAAAGTAACATTGTTTATAAAAAAACATACAGAGAGGAGATGGATCAGGACTGTCAGATCGGGACTGTGCAAGGTTTCCTTTCCTGCCCCCATCACCTCACAACAAAAAGGAGATGGGGTGGGTATTGAAATCCTGAGGGTCAAAGATCTGTGCTGGGCGTGAGGTGAATGCAGGGGCTGAGTGACAACTCATGGGGCCCACAGGCAATAGGGGATCATGGGGCCCCTGTGTCCTTGCCCAAGCTCAAAAAAGCCTATGAAAAAGGTACCAGGGGCATCTCATGGGGCCCCCTACTGACCCCGGGCCCTTGGGCGGTGCCCAAGTTTCCAAATGGTCAGTCCACCCCGGTTGGATGTTTACTGGGAGAAGGGGGGTTGATTGAGGCTTGATTTGGAGGGGGGGGGGGAACTTGCTAACATACAGTATAATGCTCATACCTCTTGGAGGAGTGCACTTTGGCATCTTCATCCAGGGCACTAGATAATCTTGTCCTGGCACTGCCACGATGCTTTCCTTCATGGGTGTTGCAGGAGCTATACCCCATGTTGCATTGGACATGACCTGTTCAAGTGATTGGGGCTGCATAGCAACCACCCTGCAACTGCGCTCGATGTATACAGTTGTGGCACAGTAGTCCAGAATTTAGGGGGTTAAAGCAGGCGTTACAAATGGTAAATGCTCTCTGAAGAGTGATCCAAATGTGAATCGCTCTTCAGAGAGCACCGCAAGTGTAAACGAACCCTAAAATAAAAAAAAAAAGATAAGAAAAAAGAAAGGATCAGTACACAAGTAACCACTAAAAACACACTCATTTAAATAAACTTAGCTCAAATTTAGGCTGATTTTCCACTGCTGATTACACAGCAATAGTAGCATGAAAGTAAAAAGAAAATGTGATTTTTTTTTTTTTGCACTTTGCAGAATAAGAAATTCCCCAGTAACTGAATCTAGGTTAGTTGACTCCAGATTAATCCAATATTCCCCACAGACTCAATTTCTGAACCCTCTGATTACCTCTAATGACTCTGGGATAAGGTGGAGCGTGAGGAATAATGACAATGTAAATACTGGACATTTGTGGACTCAGGTGTCACTTAAACCTGCTCCAATCTCTGCCGGATTTACTGGGGCCGATTGGGCTTCATCGGGTGTCGTCTCGCAGATCCCGCGGAGCCTGAAATAATAAGAGGCAAATTAAGATGAAATTCACCCTGAACTAATGAGGGATTATATTTATTAACGCCGTACAAAGGACTGGCAGACCGCAAGAAAGTCAGCGCAGATACTGTTTACTTTGTATTCCTCGCTGGTAAAATTGCTTTGTTAAAGAAACAAAAGCAGCTGTTGGGAAAATTTACATTGTGGCTGAAAGAGGACGGAAAATTCTATTCTCCACCATAAACTGAGTGCATGGCTTAGGCTGGGGTCACATCTATGTGTGTCACGGACCTGTGCAATATGCAGAGAAATATGCTGGACTTTAGCAGATGCCTGGAGTGCTATTAACTGTTAATACAATGTAACAATATTTATAAACATCGTTCAGACAGGAGATAGAGAGATACAAATTTACATTATTTATAAACATTTTTTGGACATGAGATAGAAAGATACAATGTAAAATTGTTTATAAACATTGTTCAGACAGGAGATAGAGAGATACAAAGAAACATTGTTTGTAAACATTTTTTGGACATGAGAGAGAAAGGTAAAACAGAAAAGTACACTATATTGGCAAAAGTATTGGCCCCGCCCTCCATATCATTGGACTCAGGTGTTCCAATCCTCTCCATGGACACAGGTGTATACAATCAAGCCCCTAGGCATGCAGACTGCTTCTACAAACATTGGTGAAAGAATGGGTCGCTCTCAGGAGCTCAGTGACTCCAAGCGTGGTCCCGTGATAGGTGGTCACCTGGGCAATAAGTCCATCCGTGACATTTCCTGGCTACTAAATATTCTACGCTCAACTGTTAGTGGGATTATAACAAAGTGGAAGCAACTGGGAACAACAGCAACTCAGCCACCAAGTGGTAGGCCACGTCACATGACAGAGCGGGGTCAGCGCATGCTGAAGCGCACAGTGCGCAGAAGTCACCAACTGTCTGCAGAGTCAATAGCTAAAGACCTCCAAACTTGGTGTGGCCTTCAGATGAGCCCAACAACAGTGCGTAGAGAGCTTCATGGAATGGGTTTCCATGGCCGAGCAGCTGCATCCAAGCCTTACATCACCAAGTGCAATGCAAAGTGTTGGGTGCCGTGGTGTAAAGCACGCCGCCACTGGACTCTAGAGCAGTGGAGACGTGTTCTTTGGAGTGACCAATCACACTTCTCTGTCTGGCAATCCGATGGATATGTCTGGGTTTGGCGGTTGCCAGGAGAACGGTACTTGCCTGGCTGCATTGTGCCAAGTGTAAAGTTTGGTGGAGGGGGGATTATAGTGGGGGATTGTTTTTCAGGGGTTGGGCTTGGCCCCCTAGTTCCAGGGAAGGGAACTCTTAAGCCGTCAGCATACCAAGACATTTTGGAAAATTTCATGCTCACAACTTTGTGGGAAGAGTTTGGGGATGGCCCCTTCCTGTTCCAACATGACTGCGCACCAGTGCACAAAGCAAGGTCCATAAAGACATGGAGGAGCCAGTTTGGGGTGGAGGAACTTGACTGGCCTGCACAGAGTCCTGACCTCAACCCCATAGAACACCTTTGGGATGAATTAGAGCTGAGACTGCGATCCAGGCCTCCTCCCCCGCCATCAGTGCCTGACCTCACAAATGTGCTTCTGGAAGAATGGTCCAACCTTCCCATAGACACCCTCCTAAACCTTGTGGACGGCCTTCCCAGAAGAGTTGAAGCTGTTATAGCTGCAAAGGGGCGGGGCCAACTCAATGTTGAACCCTACGGACTAAGACTAAGATGCCACTAAAAAAGCGTAGAAAGGCAGGCCAACTAATACTTTTGGCAATATAGTGAATGTATAAACATTGTTCAGAAAGGAGATAGAGAGATCTAAAGTAACAATGTTTATAAAAAAAAATTTGGACATGAGATAGAAAGATACAAAGTAACATTGTTACTTTTGTATCTAGTCTGTTTCATTCATCTGCAGATCAAAGGAATGATTACATGTATGCCTGTGGACCAAGCCTTAGAGGAATTCTACCGTCTTATTAACCACTTGACCTTCAGGCCTTTTTCAGGCATCTTTCTTTATGTAAAAATCAGTATTTTTTGCTAGAAAATTAGTTAGAACCTCCAAACATTTTATATTTTTTATAACAGAGGCCCTAGAGAATAAAATGGTGAGTTTTACAATTTTTTATGTCACAATGTATTAGTGCAGCGGTTTTTCAAACGCAAATGTTTTGGGAAATTTTAATTAAAGAAAACACAATACATAACCAATTTCTTTTTAAATATTAAAGATGATGTTAAGTTGAGTAAATAGATATCAAACATGTCAGGCTTTAAAATTGTGCACACCCGTGCAATGGGGATAAATGGCATAAATTTTATTATCCATAGGCGACGTTTTAAAAAGCCTTTACAGGTTATCGCGTTAGGTTTACAGAGGAGGTCTGGTGGTAGAATTACTGCTCATGATCTGATGTTTGCTGTGATACCTCATGTGTGGGATGATGTGCTGTCCTTCCATAAAGAAAGTCAGATGAAGGCATTGTCGGGGGGACAGATACCTAGGCAGTGACATTATGGCCCCCTTTACACTAGGCGTAGCGGGAGCTCGTGTTCCTGTACGCTTTTTTTTTTTTTGCGCGCGTTTCTGCGCGTTACACACATAGTGCAGCCCATTCACCTGCATATTTTTAGATTGAATTGTACTATAGAAGTATGAACATTTATTTAAAAATGTACTTTCAAGTAAACATTCCCATCGCTACTGAAATACATTCTGCAATCATCATTCTGGAACCTTAAATTCTCTCCACACCAGTAAATCCATGAAAATTGATATCGATGCTGATTAACCTCCCTGGCGCTCTAACTAATCAATATTTTTGAATGTCAAAGCGGTACATTGTTTTCCATGGAAACTTGTTGTTTTATATTGTAGGCCTGAAATTCTTAGGAATAACTCACTTAAATCTGTCCAAACAAGAGTCTAGTAATTAGTAGTTATATTTTATTTATTGATATTTATGTTTTATTTAATTTTTATTATATATATATATATATATATATATATATATATATATACACAGCATGTATATTTATACATATAAATAAATCAAGACAGATAGATAAAAATTATATTTATTTTTATATATATTTAAAGAAATGATAGCCTATAGCCACTGACCTCAAAGCATAGTGATTTATTTATTTCAGGTACTTATATAGCGCCGTCAATTTCCGCAGCACTTTACATATATATTGTACATTCACATCAGTCCCTAACCCTCAAGGGGCGTACAATCTAAGGTCCCTAACCCTCAAGGGGAGTACAATCTAAGGTCCCTAACCCTCAAGGGGCGTACAATCTAAGGTCCCTAACCCTCAAGGGGAGTACAATCTAAGGTCCCTAACCCTCAAGGGGAGTACAATCTAAGGTCCCTAACCCTCAAGGGGCGTACAATCTAAGGTCCCTAACCCTCAAGGGGAGTACAATCTAAGGTCCCTAACCCTCAAGGGGCGTACAATCTAAGGTCCCTAACCCTCAAGGGGAGTACAATCTAAGGTCCCTAACCCTCAAGGGGCATACGATCTAAGGTCCCTAACCCTCAAGGGGAGTACGATCTAAGGTCCCTAACCCTCAAGGGGCGTACGATCTAAGGTCCCTAACCCTCAAGGGGCGTACGATCTAAGGTCCCTAACCCTCAAGGGGCGTACGATCTAAGGTCCCTAACCCTCAAGGGGCGTACGATCTAAGGTCCCTAACCCTCAAGGGGCGTACGATCTAAGGTCCCTAACCCTCAAGGGGCGTACGATCTAAGGACCCTAACCCTCAAGGGGCGTACAATCTAAGGTCCCTAACCATCAAGGGGCGTACAATCTAAGGTCCCTAACCCTCAAGGGGCATACAATCTAAGGTCCCTAACCCTCAAGGACCGTACAATCTAAAGTCCCTAACCCTCAAGGGGCGTACAATCTAAGGTCCCTAACCCTCAAGGGGCATACAATCTAAGGTCCCTAACCCTCAAGGGCCGTACAATCTAAAGTCCCTAACCCTCAAGGGGCGTACAATCTAAGGTCCCTAACCCTCAAGGGGTGTACAATCTAAGGTCCCTAACTCTCAAGGGGCGTACAATCTAAGGTCCCTAACCCTCAAGGGGCGTACAATCTAAGGTCCCTAACCCTCAAGGGGCGTACAATCTAAGGTCCCTAACCCTCAAGGGGAGTACAATCTAACTCTAACTCACATTCATACATACACATACTAGGGCCAATTTAGTCAGGATCCAATTCACCTACCAGCATGTCTTTGGAGTGTGGAAGGAAACCCACACAGGCACAGAGAGAACATGCAAACTCCAGGCAAGTGGTGCTGTGGTTGGGATTTGAACCATCGACCTGAGTACTGCAAGGTGGAAGTGCTAACCATTTAGCCACTGTACTGCCCTATAAGGCACATCCCCTGAAAATGATGACAGTTTTCATATCTGACCGCAGCCGCGAGCTTCCGGAGTCTCAGGAGAATCACTGCGTAGATCTCCCGCCACCGCCAGGCCTCTCATTCTACCTTCTCCTGGTAAACACGGGCAGGACGACTTGCAGATCTCTCCTATTATAAGGAGGTTGTCTGCCGGCTCGAGAAGGGAGTAAGGCAAAGAGAGTCATATACCGGTCTTCACCAGTCATCTGCTCCTGGTCAGTCCCTGAGCTGTGGCCCTCCTCTCCATCTAAAAATCATATGGGGTTCCTTTATAGGCAATGCATCTCCTCCAGCCGGAGGAAACACAGTAACTGAGGGAGAAGCTGGAGTGTCCTTCTTTTATAATATAGTCAATGAGTTTCCTGCTGATAAGGAGGAGGAGCTATATCTCAGAGGCTGTCCTGGAAGACGACTGGGGGAAATTGATATTTATTTAAACATATTAAAACAATTATTATTATTGTTATAATACTCAATTTATTTAGCGCCAATAGTTTGAGCAGCACTTTATAACATAAAGGCAGACAGTACAATTACTATACAAATTAACCACTTGAGCTCCAGAGGATTTACCCCCCTTAATGACCACGCCTCTTTTTGCTACTCGGTGCTGCACTAATTCAACTGATAATTGCGCGGTCATGCAATGCTGCACCCAAACAAAATTTACGTCCTTTTTTTCACACAAATAGAGCTTTCTTTCGGTGTAATTTGATCACCTGTGTGCTTTTTTTTTTTCACGCTATAAACAAAAAAAGGCCAAAAATTTTGAAGAAAAACAATATTTTTTATTTTCAGCTATAAAAAATATATAGTAAACTCAAAGTTGGTTATAAATTTAGGCCAAAATGTATTATACTACGTGTTTTTGGTAAAAAAAAATCCCAATAAGTGTATATTGATTGCTTTGTGTGGAAGTTATAGCGTCTACAAACTATGGTATAGATACTGCAATTTACGCCATTTTTCTGCTATACAGCGCTGCGCTAGTTTAACGGACAATTGCGCGGTCATGCAATATGGTACATAAATTAAATTTACATCCTTTTTTTCCCCAGAAATTGAGCTTTCTTTTGGTGGTATTTGATTTTTTGCGCTATAAAAAAAAAAGGCTGACAATTTTGAGGAAAAAAAAACAATATTTTGGACTTTTTGCTATAAAACATGTCCAGTAAAAAAAATGCAAAAATCAAATTTAGTCATAAATTTCTGCCAAAATGCATTCTGCGACATGTCTTTGCTAAAAAAAAAACCCAATACGTGTAAATTAATTGGTTTACGTGAAAGTTATAGCGTTTACAAATGGCGGGAAAGATACTGGGATTTTTAGGTTTTTTTTTATTCTAATAATGGCGGCGATCAGCGAATTATGGCGGCGATCAGGGACTTATGGCAGCGTCCAGTGACTTATTGCGGGACTGCGGCAGACATTCTGACATTGGGGGGTACTGACTTGGAGTCACTGACATCCCCAAAAACACTAATACAGTGATCAGTGCAAAAAAAAAAACACTGACACTGTACTAATGGCACTGGGGAGGAAGGGGTTAACTTTATTTAGCAGGGAAGGGTTATAGGAGTGAGGGGAGTGTTTTACTAGGGGGCGGGGGGGTGTACTGGGCGGGACAAGGCTGATCGAGAAAGAGAAACTGTTCTTTCTCAATCAGCTCATCCTCGAGCTGACAGGGAAGTGACAGACAGCACAGCTACTGCAGCTGTGCTCTCTGTCACTGATTGCTGCCGATCGCCAGGAGATAGCCGCTAAGGAACGGCTGTGACCCAGCGACTCACATCTGCGGCGGTGATCGGCGGGACAAATAGGGCGGCGGTGCCCCTCGCGCATGCCCCCTATTTGTTTACAAAACACACGTGGTTTTGCCTGTGAGTGCCGCCCTGCCGCCGTATATGTACAGTGGCTGGGTGGCAAGTGGTTAATAAAAGGAAAAAAAAGTTTCCCTTTAACTTATCCCCCCAGATTCATGCTTTCCTTACAATCATGCCAACAGCTTCAGTGTCTTACACCCCAGTGGTTTCTGGTGACCCTCTGTGGACTGTGTGCCCCTCTGCTGTAGTTTCCCCATAGGGTTTTATGTTGACTGTTAGTGTGCATCTAGAGATAGGGGCTAGGTTAGCACAGTGGGGGATGGGAGTCATGGGGGGGGGGTACTTGTTCTTACAAATATGATGTTTATGCATTTTCAGATATGTTGCAATGCATTTTTAATTAAGTCGGGGAGGAAACTATAAGTAAGGGCACCTAAACTGACCTTTTCACAGTGCAGTGCATTATTGAGCACAAGCTCCATTCGCAACAATGTGTTTTCCAATAATATAAATACATAATATAAACATTTCCAATAATAAAAATAATAATGTAATGTATATAAAAAGAAGTAGAAAATAGCAAAAAAGACATTAAAAAGCATACACAAATCTGCCAAAGGTTATGGAGTGTTTATGTGACTGTAGCTGCCGATATAACAGCCGTGTTTAACAGCCAAGGTCCACCCTCCCCAATATTCATTTCTGTGGTATATTGTATAAGAAATATGTCACCATCCTTATTGAACTTGTTGCAGATTTTCTTTTACCGCTGGGCACATAAATTCATCCGCAGCTGGTGAACATTCCGGAATCCGCGCAGCAGCTGCCTTGCGTACTATTAATACATTACAACGCGCTTACTACAAAATGTGAACATAAATCAAGAGGCATTATACTCCTGAAATTCTAATAAAAAACTAATCCTTTGTATTGGGGGAGGTCAGAGGGAATGTTTCTCCGAGTTCACACCTGGGCCCATAAAATGAAATTTCCCTTTACAATGGAGCTTTTAAGTGTTTACAGGTCCGAACCTTTACTGAGGGCTCTGATATGTCAGGATGAGTTGTGTTATAAGGGAGCCTTCTTTTATGATGAACACATTTTCTACCTTTTAATAAGTCTCAGGAAGTATTAACACTTGTTTCCAAGAGGGTTCCACTGAGGACCCTCTTGGAACAGTTCATTCTCCCTCATATGAGTATCCTCCTGCCAGAGTCCAGTCCCCTCCATGTAATGAAGACCCTCTTGGCATGGTCAACCCTCTTGAAGATAATGAGGAGCCTCCTGGTTGGGTGTACCTTTCCGCATCTAATGAGGGTCCTCTTGGCATGGCTGACCCTCTCCCTTGTGATGAGAACCCTTCTAGTCCAGTTCACCCTTCCCCATGTGCAGAGTTCCCCATGTGCAGAGGGTCCTCCTTGCACAATCTACCCTCCCCCATGTAATGGAGGAGTCCTTCCAGAACAGTCCACTTTCCACCATGTAATGCGGCTCCTCTTGGCATGGTCCACCTTTGCTCATGTAATAAGGACCCCCCTGACACAGTCCACCTGCCCCATGAAATAAGGATCCTCTTCTCATGGTCCAACCTCCCCCATGTAATGAGAACCACCCTAGCACAGCCCATTCTCCCCCCTCATGGCATGGTCCACGCTCTCCATGTAATGAGCGTCTTCCTGACACAGTCCAACCTTCTCCATCTAATGAGCACCCCCTTGGCAAAGTCAACTCTCCCCATGTAAAAAGTACCCTCTTGGCATGGTTCACCCTTCTGAATGTAATGAGTGTCCTCCTGGCATAGTCCACCCTCCTCCATGTAATAAGGACCCTCCTGGCACAGTCCAAGCTTTGCCATGCGCTGGTGTTTTTTCCTGGCAGGGTTCACTCTCCCCAATGAAAAGAGGACCCCCCCCCCCCCGGAAAAACACATCCTCCCCCAGGTAATAAGGACTCTTCTGGCATGGTTCACCCTTCCTAGTGCAATGAGTGTCATCCTGGCAAAGTCCAAGTCCACCCTTCCCAATGTAATAAGGACCCTCTTGGCATGGTTCATCCTTCCCCATTTAATGAGTGCCCTCTTGGTATGAGTGGCCCTCCATGTAATATGGACCTTCCTGGTACAGTCCAAGATTTTCCATGTCCTGGTGTTTGTTCTGGCAGGGTTTGCTCTCCCCAGTGTAAAAAGTACCCTCCTGGCACTGTTCACAAACCCACATCTAATGAAGACCCTCCTGGCTTGGTCCACCCTCCTCCATGTATTGAGGGTCTTCCTGCCACAGTCCACCCTATGACATGTAATAACATGGCCAACCTCCCCTATGTAATGAGGGCCCTCCTGCCATAGTTCACCATTCCTCATTCTCCGAGCTCTCCTACTGTGTTTGTGCCAACTTGTTTTCATTTGAGACTGGCATGACGATGGCTATCTTTGGGTACATGGCTTTAACCAGAATAAACCATCAACATGCAACCCAACAACTACCCCATGTGTACTGGCCCAACTATGTCTTTATTAAAGCCACCTCAATCAGCCTCTTCCTGAAGTTTGTAATTGTGAGCCGTCTGTGTGTATTAATGGCAATTTTTTCATCTTTGAGTGGAGCAGGTGGGTAATATTACAGACATTTAACTTAGAAAAAGCTCTGGTGGGAAGGATTAGAAGCTGGGACAAGACTGGGCAGAGGAACACAGCTTCTACAATTCTCCAGTCAGCCGAGTAATATCCTCTGCTGTGTGCTCAACACGGAACAAAGCCGGTCTTTCTGCATTGTTAATGTGACTTTAGTTGGATTAAAATGCACACAGAGTCATGCAATTATTTTGGCTTAATATCATAGGGGGGATGCGTGTGTGTGTGGTGAATTCCGATCGTTCCACCTAAGCCAGTGACGGTCCCTGGGAAGTCAAAGTGATACAGCCGTACAGAGAACATTCCTAATGGAATATTTATTCCATTCACCATGAAAGTGTGATTGCTATTCTATTCTATTCTATCTATCTATCTATCTATCTATTATCTATCTATCTATCTATCTATCTATCTATCTATCTATCTATCTATCATCTATCTATCTATCTATCTATCTATCTATCTATCCAGGGGTGGACTGACAACTCATGGGGCCCCCGGGCAATAGGGGATCATGGGGCCCCTGTGTCCTTGCCCAAACTCAAAAAAGCCTATGAAAAAGGTACCAGGGGCATCTCATGGGGCCCCCTACTGACCCTGGGCCCTCAGGCAGTGCCCGAGTTTCCAAATGGTCAGTCCGCCCCTGTATCTATCTATCTATCTATCTATCTATCTATCTATCTATCTATTATCTATCTATCTATCTATCTATCTATCTATCTATCCATTGCTAGTTGTAGAATGGTAAAAGATCTGGGGGACCTTTGAGCACTCCAAGGAGTAATATGAACAGTGGGCGTGGCCAAATTGGGTTAAAAGGGGCTTTAAAGGGCATGGTTAAATAAAACCCGAGCCTCCTTGGACCTATAGAAATATGCTTTGGTTGCTGTTCCACAAGCAAGGGTCTGACAGACATGTATAGATCTCAGTACAATCATTTTTAATAAATGAAACACTTACAACTCATATGCTTTTCTACGCAGAGAGTATAGAAAGCTGTAACATTTTGTCTGATCCTAGCTTAAAGGATAAGATCACCTTTGGAACATGTTACATGTTCCACCTGTTTTTAGGATGGAACATGTAACATGTTCCAATAGTTGCAGCCACGCTTGCCGCCCCCCTCCCTCTGACAGATAGTATGAGGAGAAGTCACCCCGTACTATCTGTCAAATTTGAAAACAGTGCGGCCGTGCGGGGCTCCACCCACATGGCTTCTTCATTCATTCACAGACTTCCATGAATTAATGAACTGCATGTCCCGGTAGACTTAGTGGCTGTGGGCTTGTGGATTTCAATGAACTACCACGGCGCTCCACAGCACAGTATTTCATTGAAGCTTTCTGTCAGAATATCACCTTGACCATACATCCCGTACATCCCATGCATCCCGTATATCCCATACATCCCGTACATCCTGTACATCCCGTACACCCCGTATATCCCGTACATCCCGTACATCCTGTACATCCCGTACACCCCATACATGCCATACACCCCGTACATCCCATACATCTCGTACATCCTGTACATCCCATACACCCCATACATGCCATACACCCCGTACATCCCATACATCTCGTACACCCCGTACATCCCATACATCCCATACATCCTGTACATCCTGTACATCCTCTACATCTTGTACATCCCATACACCCCGTACACCCCATACACCCCATACATCCCATACACCCCGTACACCCCATACACCCCGTACATCCCATACATCCCGTACATCCTATACATCCCATACATCCCGTACATCCCATACATCCCATACACCCCGTACACCCCGTACATCCCATACATCCCATACACCCTGTACACCCCATACATCCTGTACATCCCATACATCCTCTACATCCCGTACATCCCATACACCTTGTACACCCCATACATCCCATACACCTCGTACACCCCATACATCCCATACACCCCGTACATCCCATACACCCAAACCCCACATACACCCCATACATCCTGTACACCCCATACATCCTGTACATCCTGTACACCCCGTACATCCCGTACACCCCGTACATCCCATACACCCTGTACATCCCATACATCGCATACCCCCCATACATCCCATACATCCTGTACATCCTGCACGGCAAGCAGATATTCTGACAGATCTGCAGGAGACCTGCATGACATCAGCAATCTGCTGATCACTGGTGCAATGCTTTCCAGGCTCCTTTTGCCAAAAATAATAAATGCACATTTTTTTTTACCTGCAAAAATGTGTATTTATTATTTTTGCTCAAAAGGTGAACTTATCCTTTAAAAAAGAACTTTATTAAAATAGAAAAAGACTGTTTAGCAACCAGAAACTGTTGAGACAATGAACACATTAGTAAGGAGTCTGAGGAGTGCTGTGGACAGATGTGTGTAATGCACAGAGTGCAGGGGTCAGGAGTCTGTAATGCAGAGAGTACAGGGTCAGGGGTCTGCAATGCACAGAGTGCAGGGGTTAGGAGTTTTTAATGCACAGGTTGCTGTGGTCAGCAATCTTAATACACAGAGTACAGAGGTCAGGGGTGTGTAACAGGGGCAGACTGACAACTCATGGGGCCCCCGGATCATGAGGCCCCTGTGTCCTTGCCCAAACTCAAAATAACCTATGAAAAAGGTACCAGGGGCATCTCATGGGGCCCCCTACTGACCCCGGGCCCTCGGGCAGTGCCTGAGTTTCCAAATGGTCAGTCCGCCCCTGGTCTGTAATGCACAGAGTGCAGGGTTAAGGGCAGGGGTGGACTGACAACTCATGGGGCCCCCGGGCAAAAGGGGATCATGGGGCCCCTGTGTCCTTGCCCAAACTCAAAAAAGTCTATGAAAAAGGTACCAGGGGCATCTCATGGGGCCCCCTACTGGCCCCGAACCCTCGGGCAGTGCCCGACTTTCCAAATGGTCACTCCGCCCCTGGTTAAGGGTCTATAATGCACAGTGTTCTGTCTTCAGGAGTCTGTAATGCACAGAATGCTGTGGTCAGTCCCTGATTTAAGAGTACATAGTGCACAGGTACAGAGGTCAAGAATATATAACACACATGGGTTGATTTACTAAAGGCAAATAGGCTGTGCACTTTGCAAAGTGCAATTGCACGTTGCAAGAGCAGTTGCTCTAGAACTTAGTAAATGAGCAGAAGCTCTGCTGACTTCCATCATCCCAATCATGTTGGTTGTGTGTGATTGGGTATTTCTTGTAAAGTGAAGCTTTACCTCATTTACTAAGCTCTGGAGAAACTGCACTTCAAGAGAGCAACTGCAGATTCTGGCTGCAACAGTGGCTACACTGGCTAGTGATCGTAGCATTGGGGATCTGGGGCAACCCGTAAGGTGATGCAGGTTGCTAGTAATGCTGATCAAGAAAAATACCCACTACTCAGGATGCAGGCGTACATTGCTACATCCCAGAAAAAGACAAAAAGAACAAACTAGAGAGAGAAGGCATCATAGAAAAAACAATAGCATTTAATAATTCACATAAAAAAATTGTAAGAAAATCCATGTCCATCGTGTGCAAAGACTTTTCATAAAATCATGCAGCGTGAAGAATGGTGTAGCGTTCCGCAAGTGATTCCGACGCATTTCGAAGTTCACCGCTGCTTCATCAGGGACCTTTTGGGACTATTCAAGGAATTTTCCAGTTATTACATGTCAATACTTTCCCAAACTGAGCTCATGCTATTCCCTCCAGCCCGTTCCCCCTCCCCTGACTTCTCCATCAAAATCAATAATACAACCATCAGTGTCTCCCCTCATGCCAGGGTACTAGGTGTAATCCTGGGTTCCCATCTGTCCTTTCAGCCCCAAATCCAATCACTGTATAAATCCTGTAGACTTCACCTCCGCAACATCTCCAAGATACGCCATTCTTAACCTTTGAAACCACTAAGCAACTTATTCACTCCCTTGTTATCTCTCGCCTTGACTTTTAACTCCCTCCTCATTGACTGACCTCATCGCAGGCTATCCCCTCTTCAGTCTATCATGAATGCTGCTGCCAGACTCCTCCACCTTACCAACCGTTCCATATCTGTCATCCCTCTCTGCCAATCCCTCCACTGGCCTCCACTCAGTGTCCTTCATCCCTCTCTGCCAATCCCTCCACTGGCCTCCACTCAGTGTCCTTCATCCCTCTCTGCCAATCCCTCCACTGGCCTCCACTCAGTGTCCTCCACCCCTCTCTGCCAATCCCTCCACTGGCCTCCACTCAGTGTCCTCCACCCCTCTCTGTCAATCCCTCCACTGGCCTCCACTCAGTGTCTTCCATCCCTCTCTGCCAATCCCTCCACTGGCCTCCACTCAGTGTCCTCCATCCCTCTCTGCCAATCCCTCCACTGGCCTCCACTCAGCGTCCTCCATCCCTCTCTGCCAATCCCTTTACTGGCCTCCACTCAGCGTCCTCCATCCCTCTCTGCCAATCCCTCCACTGTCCTCCACTCAGCGTCCTCCATCCCTCTCTGCCAATCCTTTCACTGGCTTCCCATTATCCAATGGATAAAATTCAAAATATTAACAATAACATATAAAGCCATTTATAACTCCGCCCCAAATAACATCACCAATCTTGTCTCCAAATATCACCCAAACCGTCCTCTTCACTCCTCGCACGACATCCTGCTCTCTAGCACCCTTGTCTCCTCCTCCCATGCTGGTCTCCAGGGCCTCTCCAGAGCCTCCCCCATCCTCTGGAACTCTCTACCCCAATTTATCAGACTATCGCCTACTCTGCTCACTTTTAGGCGATCTCTGAAAACCTATCTCTTCAGGGAAGCCTATCCTGCCCTCAGCTAATAACGGAATCTTCTATTCCTCCCCCACAGTTACTACCTTTTGTACCACTAGCCCCTCCCTCCTAGATTGTAAGCTCCAAGGATCAGGGCCCTCCTATCCCTCTTGTATTGAACTGTATTGTTGCTGTATTGTCTCCCGTTATATTGTAAAGCGCTGAGCAAACTGTTGGCGCTATATAAATCCTGTATAATAATAATACAATTATTCAAAATTGACATTACATCTCTAATATACAAAAGCTTACCGCCACATAAATACGAATGTCAGTTACCACTACTTCCTGAGAGGGCGCTATGTGTGTAGTTGAAACTCCCTCACCTCACCAATTACAGCGAGTAATGCGCTAGCGGCACCCCCACTCACTCTGTGTCTATCTATCGATCTATCGATCTATCTATCTATCTATCTATCTATCTATCTATCTATCTATAATCTATCTATCTATCTATCTATCTATCTATCTATCTATCTATCTATCGATCTATCTATCAGTGACCAAAAGAGTGAGTTGAACACTGGCAGCCTTTCAGTACAGGTAGATCTTCTCGTTATAATAATATAATATTCTAGTGTTCTTTAACCCTGAGAACATAATTCAGGTAATAATGATGATGATGAAATTGATGATGATAATAATAATAATAATTGTACTTTCCACAGCTGGCACAATGTGGAAGGAAAATGTTTTTCTCTGCATTTGCCATTCTGGCTGATTCTGCTGATAAAGTATTTCTGGCCTTTTTTACTAATTTGTTAAGTGCAGAATTTATGAACGCCCATTACAACACGGCCGATCTGTCGCTGCGCTCTCACATTTCGATGGCGTTAAGTGGAGGTCGTGTCGTTAAATGTTCCGCCTGATGGTGTCCAGGCTGCTGGCTGGGTGTCAGGCTGGTTCTGGTGCCAACGGCGTAACATCCAGCTCTCTCCGACACTTAGGAGAAAAACCGCCTGAATATTAATCAACATGCAAGAATTTACCAACAAGGACGGAACTTGTCCGGCGGTGGAGGAAACGACAACATCACTCCGTTCTGTACACGTCTCATCTCATGGAGGACACAGCAGGTGATACAACATCTATATCTCAATACAAGCTAGTATGATAATAGAATAGCAGCATGCGCTTCATGTTCCCAACAGTAGGGCATTATGGGAAAGACAGAAGCCATGATGGTCTTGCGGCTTTATTCTCCTGTCCTCCTAGTTGCTGTGGCTGCAATGAATATGAAGCATGATATTCTGTATTAAAGGGTCTCTAAACTACAGCCCGCTGGCCACATCTGGCCCGCTAAGAGATTTTATCTGGCCCACAGCTAGGGTCAGTGGTGTATCCTCAGTCAGATCTTTTGGTCTTCTGTTGGGGACCCTGATGTAAGGGGGGAACCCTGTGACGATCGCGGTGTCAGACCCCAGCCCTTCTCACCAAACTCGTGACCGAAGGACTAGCCAATCTAAAACTGCGATGTCACATGTGTAACAATGCCACGCCCAGCTGCACCCTGCACAAAGATTTTCCAGCTCAGCGGACCACAATCGATGTACCAGCAGCCTGAGAGCGATTGTTACTGGGTCAGGTTAATTACGCAATAAACCCTTCACACTGCCACCGCCTCCATTTTGTACAGAGAAAGAGGAAACTCGGCAATATCAGCAATATCACTATGATGGTTGAAATAATCATCTGTATACCACTGTCACAGCAGACAGGTTATACAGAGGGTTAAACACACACAGTAGTGCTCTTCAGTGGCAGGAATTCGTAATTTGCATTAAAAAGCTTTAGAAACAGTTCAACACTTTCAGAAAGTAAGATTTATTACTAAAAGGTCAAAAGGGTGCAATAAAAATATTTACAGAAAAAGATGTAGCCAATATATATATAAATATACAGAGAACAACAGCACAGCAAAGAGATAACAGAAAGGAATTTAGAGGGTTAAAGTACTTGCCAGTCAGCCTTGGTTTAAGCAGCTTCAAGATTCATAAGCCAAAAGGATTTATCTCCCACTGTCAGTTTCGATGTTAAAACAGGGGACTCTTCTCTTCTCTCCCTTAACTCAGCTTAGCTTTTCTAGTATCTCCATCAGGTGTCTCCCTGGAGCAGTAAACCAATCGTCTCCTTTTTGGGGAGGGAGGTGTAGGTGGAGCCCTAAGTTATGACTAGAAACTCTCATAGCCGCTATTATGATTCATAACTCATTCTCAGGCATTTGGCAGCCTGGGCAATAGTATATTAATACTCATCAGCATCTGCGGAATGGTTAGAGATGAAACATGTCATATACATTTGAATGGTTCAGGAGATATACTTTCCTGCCCTCCTATATATGCCAGCTAGGGAATGTAATATACCAAACAATTTGTATTAACTTGACCAACCTGAAGATATGCCTGGTTTTTATGTAAGTCTCTCATATTCCAAGATATGAAATCATAGGTGAAAATGGATGTTGAATGTGGTGTCTAGTTTTATGCTTTCTCTGGAATGTCTTTGAACTCCCGTGAAGGACTTGGTTTACGCTTTTACGATATCCCAGATTGCACAGCTACCAGACAGCTAGGCCCCAGCTCCATTGGGGGTTCTATAGCTCTGGAGCTCTCCTGCTGTGCTTTGGCTGCCTGTGACCTCTGTCATCACTCAGACCACATGTCACTCCACAGCGAGGGAGGGGGGGGGGGGATGATTGGAGGAGGCAGCCTGCTTTGGGAGTGAGAAATGGTACAACAAGGAAAATTCTTAACAAAATGGAGGTCCATGTCCATCTCTGTGGGAACGATTGCTACAAACCCTCATAGGGGCCCTGAAATAAGAGGGAACCCTGATATGTAAGGGGCCTCTGAAGTTATGGGAGGGAGTCTGTTGTGAAAGGTGGACTTAGATATGAAGGGTGGGGATCTAATATGAAAGGGGACCTGGTCAGCTACATAATGATCGAAAGCCTTATGTAGTCAATCACGACTTAAAGTGGACCTGTCTTTCAGTTGAGGTCTCCTATACCTTGAAGTAGACAACCACTACGGAGTCTATACTCAAATGCTGGGCTATGAGCAGGACATTGGAGGTCCTATACCTTTTTTAGGCCACTGATCTGGTCAGCTAGATAATGATCCAAAGTCTTACGTAGTCAATCACGACTTAAAGGGGACCTGTCATTCAGTTGAGGTCTCCTATACCTTGAAGTAAACAACTACTACGCAGTCTATACTCAACTGCTGGGCTATGAGCAGGACATTGGAGGTCCTATACCTTTTTTAGGCCACTGATCTGCTCAGCTAGATAATGATCCAAAGTCTTACGTAGTCAATCACGACTTAAAGTGGACCTGTCATTCAGTTTTATACTTCAGTTAAACAGAACAAGTCGGCATTACCAAATCACGTTATACGTTTGACAATAAAAAGTTCCTCTTTCCTGAAATCAGTAAAAAAAAAATACAACTTTGAGCTCCCAACATATTACTTACTGCCAATGGGAAAGATAACATGGTCCCTGGCTACCAGGAGCATAGAAGGTGCATGATCTCCTCAGAGACTGCAGATAGTCTATTGTTCTGAATCAGAAGACCATACAAGCGAGAAAAGAGGGTCGTCAGGAATCAGTTCCAACTTATGCTCTACTGGCCATGTAAGGCCCAGAAGGGAGACAATTCATGAAGAGACTGTGGGGCATCCAAGAGAGATGCACAGTAAAGATCTAAGAAGAACAGTGTAGGATTTGGTAGGTGTGGGCAGGGGTGGACTGACAACTCATGGGGCCCCCCGGGCAATAGGGGATCATGGGGCCCCTGTGTCCTTGCCCAAACTCAAAAAGCCTATGAAAAAGGTACCAAGGTTATCTCATGGGGCCCCCTACTGACCCTGGGCACTTGGGCAGTGCCTGAGTTTCCAAATGGTCAGTCCGCCCCTGGGTGTGGGGAATAGTGGACATTTAAAGGATTGGTCACTTTTGCATGCCTTACTTACACTCAAGTGACTATTTAAAAAAAAAATTGCAGAGCTATTGATCCTGTGAAACTGTATGCAAATGAGGGCAAAATTTACCCGGCTATTTTATTTATTATTATTTATTTATTTCTGGTACTTATATAGCGCTGTCAATTTACTCAACGCTTTACATACATATTGTACATTCACATCAGTCCCTAACAGGGGCGGACTGACAACTCATGGCGCCCCCGGGCAATAGGGGATCATGGGGCCCCTGTGTCCTTGCCCAAACTCAAAAAAGCCTATGAAAAAGGTACCAGGGGCATCTCATGGGGCCCCCTACTGACCCCGGGCCCACACTGACAACTCATGGGTCCCCGGGTAATAGGGGATCATGGGGCCCCTGTGTCCTTGCCCAAACTCAAAAAAGCCTATGAAAAAGGTACCATGGGCATCTCATGGGGCCCCCTACTGACCCCGGGCCTTCGGACAGTGCCCAATGGTCAGTCTGCCCCTGGTCCCTAACCCTCAAGGGGTGTACAATCTAAGGTCCCTAACCCTCAAGGGGTGTACAATCTAAGGTCCCTAACCCTCAAGGGGTGTACAGTCTAAGGTCCCTAACTCACATTCATACATACACATACAAGGGCCAATTTAGACAGGATCCAGTTCACCAACCAGCATGTCTTTGGAGTGTAGAAGGAAACCAGAGTACCCGGAGGAAACCCACGCAGGCACAGGGAGAACATGCAAACTCCAGGCAGGTGGAGCCATGGTTGGGATTTGAACCAACGACCCTAGTACTGCCAGGTGGAAGTGCTAACCATTTAGCCACTGTGCTGCCTGTATTTTCTTTCCAGGTTACATGTTATTCAGTTATTCAGGATGAAGTGAATCAGAAAAGTAACTCATTATGGCCATTAAATGGAACTGCTAATCATGAGAAAGAAAAAAACATATTTACTATGATAATCAGCTCCATCTAGGGGACCATAATACAGTATTTTCCTGATTTTCCTGTGCACTCTATTCTGTATGAATGCATAATATTCAACATGGAGAGAAAATGGCCTAATAACATTCGATTTTTCCCCATTTATGCAGAATAAATATACATGCTCTTTCACAGGACGAACACAGCTTCCATTTTTGCTTTTATAAATGTATCCCTTGAAGTGCCACTTGACACATAAACCCAATTTAATACAGGAAGGCTAAATATATTCAAATGGGACCAGGCCGGTCAATCTGGTTGATTCATCTACCTGCAGACCTGATTAAACCAAATGTAAACATTTACTTTTCCTTTTTATTGGTGTCCATTATATAATAGATAATCATTTTATAAAAGGACCACAGTTTTGTGGGATTTAAGCCATTTAGAAGACATGCCCCCCCCCCCCACATGTGACATTTCATTTTCTGTTCAGTCTGGAGGGTTCCTGTGACAAGCAGCTAATTTCACCCAGTGAGCTCTGTCACCGGCGTGTCTCCAACAGTCACAGAAGATTATTCACTTGTCACCTGTCAGTCAGCCAGTCAATAGGTTCTTTGTTCCATGGCTTGTACCTATTGTTAGGTGTTGGCGGTGTCACTCATGACTTTCTCTGTGCTGCTAATCTTCCTCTGTGTTCTACAAGGAGAGATTAATAAGCATGTCTACAGATACCATTTACAATTTTTTTTTCTCTTGCACTGAATTTGGATCCTTTGGGGTTTAAAAGGGGGCCAGTGTGGTGACCCCGGGGATAGCTGAGCGCCATGAGGGGCTATTATACCATTCGCTCTATGGAGACACTTCCGGAGAGTGGGGGGGGGGGGGCGGTGTGTGGTTTTAGCATTCAGCAACAGTTGTTATTGTCAGACCTCAGGGGGACCAGGCTCAGCGTTGACTTGCAGCTCCAGAGTTGTCTTCAGACCAGGGGTGGACTGACAACTCGTGGGGCCCCCCCGGGCAATAGGGGATCACGGGGCCCCTGTGTCCTTGCCCAAACTCAAAAAAGTCTATGAAAAAGGTACCAGGGGCATCTCATGGGGCCCAAATAATGAAGAATAGGGTTTAGAGGTTCAAATATATATTGCTGTATCACCCAATATATGGCACCATCCAGTAGCCAACAAATATGCAAACCAACAAAGAAATTGTGAAAAGAGATTCACAAGAAAGCGGCTACATTATGGACAGAATGCGATAATGTCTGGTCTCCCCGGACCCCGCATTCACTATATCTGGTCTCCCCGGACCCCGCATTCACTATATCCGCTGTCCCCGGACCCTGCATTCACTATATCCGCTCTCCCCGGACCCTGCATTCACTATATCCAGTCTCCCAGGACCCTGCATTCACTATAGCCGCTCTCCCCAGACCCCGCATTCACTATATCCGCTCTTCCCGGACCCCGCATTCACTATATCCGCTCTCCCCAGACCCTGCATTTACTATATCCGTTCTCCCCGAACCCTGCATTCACTATGTCTGGTCTCCCCGGACCCCGCATTCACTATCTCTGGTCTCCCCGGACCCTGCATTCACTATGTCTGGTCTCCCCGGACCCTGCATTCACTATGTCTGGTCTCCCCGGACCCTGCATTCACTATGTCCGGTCTCCCCGGACCCTGCATTCACTATGTCTGGTCTCCCCGGACCCTGCATTCACTATATCCGCTCTCCCCGGACCCCGCATTCACTATATCTGGTCTCTCTGGACCAGGGGCGGACTCATAACTCATGGGGCCCCCCGGGCAATAGGGGATCATGGGGCCCCTGTGTCCTTGCCCAGACTCAAAAAAGCCTATGAAAAAGGTACCAGGGGCATCTCATGGGGCCCAAATAATGAACAATAGGGTGTAGAGGTTCAAATATATATTGCTGTATCACCCAATATATGGCTTCCATCCAGTAGCCAAAAAATATGCAAACCAACAAAGAAATTGTGAAAAGAGATTCACAAGAAAGCGGCTACATTATGGACAAAATGCGATACTCGGAAAAATTTCCAAAAACTTTTCGAAAATTTTTCCAAGTATCGCATTCTGTCCATAATGTAGCCGCTTTCTTGTGAATCTCTTTTCACAATTTCTTTGTTGGTTTGCATCTCATGGGGCCCCCTACTGACCCCAGGCCCTCGGGCAGTGCCAGAGTTCCCAAGTGGTCAGTCCGCCCCTGCTTCAGACATACAAGGCACATTTAGAGGCCGTAGTCTCCCTAGCGGTCTGATTATGTCCATATTTCTGTGCTCAAAGCGGTACTTTTTTTGCATGGAAATATGTCTTTTTTTTATTGTAGGCCTGTAATTCTTAGGAATAACTCACTGAAATCTGTCCGAACAAGAGTCTAGTAAACATCCCGGGTAGGATAAAATTTTAAACACAAAATCATAAATTATAATATAATAAATAATCATAAAAAATAATAATATAATGATAAAAAAATGTAATTCAATAATATAATCAAACCAAAAACACTGAAATGTGAAATATAGCGCCAAGTTCGCACATCGCTGAGCAAAGTCGCAGAATCGTTTTCAGTGTCTGATGACGAATTTCCCCCACGAATCATTATCACTCAATTCTGCAAGTGGTTCTGATTTACTATCGCTGTTCTCTAGCCGGTCTAAAACCGCGTCTGACCTAAAGGGACGCTTTTTGGACGCCATGGACGTTTCTCAGTTTCCAGGCAGAAAGAACAGTAAAAATGCAGGCAGGGCGCCGGACAAAGCACTCGGGACAAAATGTATGTGAAATGGTTTGATACAGGAATGTTATACTATGGGATTTTAGTGTATTTAGTGAATGTCACTTTTGCAACTTTCAAATTTCCCGCCATTCCGTCCCCCGTACGTCCCGACGTCACAGGGGCGGAACCCAGAAGACAGATGCCTGCATCCGCCAAAGGACATTGCCGGGGACACTGCAGGAGGGACATCGCGGGAGTGCAGGACAAGGTAAGTTATCGAGGGATCCCAGAGCAGCGGTGCAGTGTATTCCCAAGTGTAGCTCGGGGGGGGGGTTACCGCTTGTGGTACTGAAACTTTACCCCGAGCTACACTCAGGAATACCGCCAGGGGGGTTAATGTGACATTAAACTTTGTTTTTTGTTTTTTGTTTTTTTTTAAATCTATTCAGGAATGTGTTCTTAAAGTGTTACTAAACCAACACCAGTACAATCAGTCTGTAGATGCAGTAAAACATGCTTGATATACTCACTGTGGAACCTAAGGGGTTAATCCTCCGCATTGTGTAAAAATGCTGTTTGATCCTGTCTTCTCTGATCATCTCCTTCTTCTACTGTCCCCAATCCATCTGCTGATAGTATAGAGCTCTAGACTTCACTCTGTACATGCTCAGTTTAGTGTGTATGGCTGGAGGATTTTTTTTTTTGTTGAGAAGGTGTTTGATCCAGACTTCTCTGATCCTCCCCTTCTTCCAGTGCCCCCCTCTTATTTCCTGATAAGACATATCATGTGGAGGCACTCTGCACATGCTCAGTTTGGCATGTATTGCTCGAGAGGTTTTTTTTTTTTCTTGGGAGTGTATGTGATCAGCACAGGGCCAATCAGCAATGTCAGGGGTTCTGCAACCTCCTAGATCAGAAATAGAAACCGCCCCCCCCCCCCCCCTTCACACAACCCTCAGGAACAGAGCTGAGGCTGTCAATCAGCTGAAGCTTCCTCCCCTGTCACCTTTTTTTCTCTTGGTGTTGGGAAAGCTTGTCAGATGCTCTGATAGCAGAGGAATGAAGCAGCAGAGAGAGATGACACTTAGTGCTCTTGATTGAGAGAAGTATACACTATAGCGGAATATTATTTGTTCATATTTCATGTCTGAGGTTTACAACCTCTTTAACTCAGAAAGGTCCCTTCAATTGCTCTAAGCAAGCCTTTTCCAAATTTCCAAATTCCTTTTTTTGCCCCTGTATACCAACTTTCTATTAACAGAATGTATCCAACTTTTCTTGGTCCAAATGTATGTAGGAAAGTAGCCACACTCTCTTTGTCCCACTGTATGTAGGAACATAGGTGTCCTCTTTGGTCCCACTGTATTTGTATGTATGAATGTAACCATCCTCTCGTGGTCCCATTGTATGTAGGAACGTATATACACACTCTTGGTCCCACTGCATGTAGGAACATAGCTACCTTCTCTTGGTCCCACTGTATGTAGGAACGTAGCCACCTTCTCTTGGTCCCACTGTATGTAGGAACGTATATACACACTCTTGGTCCCACTGCATGTAGGAACATAGCTACCTTCTCTTGGTCCCACTGTATGTAGGAACATAGCCACCTTCTCTTGGTCCCACTGTATGTAGGAACGTAGCTACCTTCTCTTGGTCCCACTGTATGTAGGAACATAGCCACCTTCTCTTGGTCCCACTGTATGTAGAAACATAGCTACGTTCTCTTGGTCCCACTGTATGTAGGAACGTAGCCACCTTCTCTTGGTCCCACTGCATGTAGGAACATAGCTACCTTCTCTTGGTCCCACTGCATGTAGGAATGTAGCCACCTTCTCTTGGTCCCACTGTATGTAGGAACATAGCCACCCTGTCTTGGTCCAAATGTATGTAGGAATGTAGCCACCCTCTCTTGGTCCCACTGTAAGTAGGAATGTAGCCACCCTTTGTCAATCCCACTGTATGTATAAATGTAGCCACTCTGTCTTGGTCCAAATGTGTGCAGGAACGTAGCCACCCTCTCTTGGTCCCGCTGCATGTAGGAATGTAGCTACCTTCTCTTGGTCTCACTGTATGTGTATGTATTAATGTAGCCATCCTCTTTTCATCCCAGTGTATGTAGGAATGTAGCCACCCTGTCTTGGTTCCATTGTAAGTAGGAATGTAGTCACTCTTTTCTTGATCCCACTATATGTATGAATGTAGCCATCCTCTCTTGATCCCAATCTATGCAGGAATGTAGCTACCCCCTCTTGGTCCCAATGTATGTAGGAATGCAGCCATCCTGTCTTGGTCCCACTGTGAGTAGGAATGTAGCCACTCTTTTCTTGATCCCACTGTATGTATGAATGTAGCTATCCTCTCTTGGTCCCATTCTATGCAGGAATGTAGCTACCCCCTCATGGTCTCACTCAGGGGCGGACTGACAACTCATGGGGCCCCCGGGCAATAGTGGATCATGGGGCCCCTGTGTCCTTGCCCAAACTCAAAAAAGCCTATGAAAAAGGTAACAGGGGCATCTCATGGGGCCCCCTACTGACCCTGGGCCCTCGGGCAGTGCCCGAGTTTCCAAATGGTCAGTCCGCCCCTGGTCTCACTGTATGTAGGCATGTAGCCATCCTGTCTTGGTCCCACTGTATGTAAAAATGTATTCACCCTGTCTTGGTCCCACTGTGAGTATGAATGTAGCCATCCTCTCTTGGTCCCAATATATGTCGGAACACAGCTACCCTCTCTTGGTCCCACTGTATGTAGGAATGTAAGCACCCTTTCTTGATCCCACTACGTAGGAACATAGCCACCCTCTCTTTCTCACTTCCGAGATGAACTAGGGACTTTGGGATTTGTAGTGTGCATAGAGCAATACACTACTCTTTCCAAAAATGAGGGGGGGGGGGGGGGGGGAGAGGTTCAGGCGCTCATGAAGGTTATTAAAAGGATGCAAAAAACACAGTATGAAACTATTTCATGAAAATTGGACAGTATGCACCCAGGACCTCTTCTTTCTTGGCATTCATCCCCTGGGCCCCCATCCAGCTACAGCAGCTTTCAGACTTTCATAGAGTTTTACAGGCTGCTGGCTGTGGGGCTGGACCGTGTACTTGTGCCTTCCATCAACATCTCAATCACTGGGGCTAATTACTCAGCTGGGGCGGACTGACCATTTGGAAACTCGGGCACTGCCCGAGGGCCCGGGGTCAGTAGGGGGCCCCCATGAGATGCCCCTGGTACCTTTTTCATAGGTTTTTTTGAGTTTGGTCAAGCACACAGGGGCCCCATGATCCCCTATTGCCCCATGAGTTGTCAGTCCACCCCTGTTACTCAGTATGCATGAAACCTTAACCATCCAATTATTGCTGCCATGACTGGTCCCCTGTAAGTTTCATCTTCAGCAGCCCACAATATATATATATGAGAGATGTGTCCTTGCTGGGTACATGACGCTGTAAAGTCGGCAATGAATAGGAGTGAGACCTGGAGACATTCTTATTTATAGTAATCAACATGAATAAATGGAATGGATGAGTTCAGAGGACATTTCTATATAGAGTATTACTTGTTCTGTAGAACATTCCGGAGTTGTATATCTCCCTCTATGAGATGAGGCACAGTAAAAGCCTCTGATCACAGGACCGGAATCAGAAGCATCAAGCCGATCCTGTTAGTTTTCTGATTGAAATTTATCTCATTTCCACATGGCAAGTTTGACATTTTTAGAGTCTTTTCGTAGCAGGGAAGATTCTATGGCAAGGCCGTAGAAAACTTTTCCTTGGGGGAGTTCAACCTCAGATCCCCTCCCTCCAGTACAGATCCCCCCCCATGTACAAATAACCCCCCCAGGACCAGGGGCGGACTGACCATTTGGAAACTCGGGCACTGCCCAATGGCCCGGGGTCAGTAGGGGGCCCCATGAGATGCCCCTGGTACCTTTTTCATAGGCTTTTTTGAGTTTGGGCAAGGACACAGGGGCCCCATGTTCCCCTATTGCCTGGGGGCCCCATGAGTTGTCAGTCCGCCCCTGCCCAGGACCCATCTCAAATCTCCCCCAGTACAGTTCTCCCTCCCAGTACAGTTCTCCCTCCAAGTACAGATCACCCCCCCAGTATAGATCTCCCCCCATTACAAATCTCCCCCCCAGTGCAGTTCCCACCCCAGTAAAAACCTCCCACCATTATAGATTTCCTCACACAGTACAGATCTTCCTTCCAGTACAGATCTCCCTCCAAGTACATATCTCCCCCATTACAGATCACGCCCCCCCAGTATAGATCTCCCCCCATTGCAGATCTCCTCCCCAGTGCAGTTCCCACCCCAGTACAAACCTCCCACCAGTATAGATTTCCTCACACAGTACAGATCTTCCTTCCAGTACAGATCTCCCTCCAAGTACATATCTCCCCCATTACAGATCACCCGCCTCCCCCCCCAGTATAGATCTCCCCCCATTGCAGATCTCCTCCCCAGTGCAGTTTCCACCCCAGTATAAACCTCCCACCAGTATAGATTTCCTCACACAGTACAGATCTTGCTTACAGTACAGATCTCCCTCCAAGTATATATCTCCCCCTATTAAAGATCTCCTTCCCCCCAGTGCACTTTTGACCCCCGTACAAATTTGAAATTTACCCCCATTAGAGATATTATCCCTCTAGTATGGATTCCCTCATGCAGTACAGATCTCCCCCATTACAGATCACATCTCCCAGTTCTGCTCAAGGAGAAATCTCAAATTTTCCCCAAGTACAGATAACGCCCCCCCCCCCAACTATAAATTCCCTCCCAGTACAACTCCCCCGGTACAGAGTTCACTCCCAGTACAAATCTCTCCCCCCAGTACAGATCCCCCCCCCCCCCCAAGTACCGATCTCCTTCCCCCAGCACAGCTCCCACACCAGTACTAATTTAAAATTTTCCCACAGTACAGATATCCTCAGCCCAGTATGATTCCCTCATACAGTACAGACCCCGCGCCCCCCCCATCTCGTCTCCCAGTTCTTCCCAAGAAGAAATCTCCAATCTCCCTCAAGCACAGATACCTCTCCCCCCATTATAGGTTAACTCTCAGTACAGCTCCCTCAGTACAGATCTTACCCCCAGTACAAATCTCTCCCCCCAGTTTAGATCCTCCCCAGTGTAGCTCTCCCCCCCCCATTACAGATCTCCTCCCTAGTGCAGTTCCCACCCTAGTGCACATTTAAAACCTCCCCTAGTACAGATATCCTTCCCCCAGTATGGATTCCCTCACACAGTAAAGATCTCCATCCCAGTACAGATCACCCCCATTACAGATCCCCTCTTCCAGTTCTGCCCCAGTAGAAATCTTCAATCTCCCCCAAATACAGATAGCCCCCTATTATAGATTTCCTCCCAGTACAGCTCCCCTAGTACAGCTGTCACTCCCAGTCAGGGGCGGACTTACCATTTGGAAACTTGGGCACTGCCCAAGGGCCCGGGGTCAGTAGGGGGCCCCATGAGATGCCCCTGGTACCTTTTTCATAGGCTTTTTTGAGTTTGGGCAAGGACACAGGGGCCCCATGATCCCCTATTGCCCGGGGGTCCCATGAGTTGTCAGTCCGCCCCTGCTCCAAGTATAGATCTTACCCCCAGTAAACCCCCCCCCCCAGTAAAGCCCCAGTATACATCTCCCCCTTTACAGATCTCCTCCCCCAGGATGACTAGCACCTAGCACAGATCATCCCCAGGTACATCCCCCCCAGTACAGATCTACCTTATGTCATGTGCCTGGAGCCAGGGAAGAGATATGGAGAGCCTCCTTCCCTTGGAACTGCCATTGCCTATCTTTGAGTTCTGACAGGTGGCAGGAGCAGCAGCTGTAGTGCTTCTGTTGTGTAACAACTGTTAGCAGTAGCTGCGGTGCCATAGATGCTCTGGGGGCATGTAGACCCCTTTATCCCCCTCCCCCCCTTCTTATCTATTCCCCAGTTCTAAGGACACAAGATCTGCAGTCTGCATGGGAAACCAAATGGAACTACCTGGTAGTCAGTAAAATCAACCACTAAACATGTAACCAATAAATTAATGGAACTACAACTACTCTAATGTTGTAAAGCCCTGGTCAGTTTATTAAAAGTCCAGAGAATCCAGATGCAGCAGGCTTCTCAGAATGCTTCTAAATACGGCTACAACTTCTGGTCACCATGTTCTGCAACCTCCCTCTTCTGCTCCAATGTGTGTGACTGCAGTGGGCTCAAAGAAAGGACTGGCTTGGGACCACTGAACTTGTATTTTCAGAGGCTTTGATCCAAGATCATCCACATGGTGAGGGTACCTGCAAACTCCATGTGTTGAAGTTGAATGCCAGGTTTAACCTCCTCGGTGTATGATTATTTCCGATTTTTGTGCTGAAAGCGGTACCATTTTTTTGTATGGAAATATGTAGTTTTTTATTGTAGGCTGTAATTTTTAGGAAGAACTCACTGAAATCTGTCCAAACAAGAGTCTAGTAAACATCCCGGGTAGGATAAAATTTGAAACACGAAATCATAAATTATAATATAATAAATAATCATAAACAATAATAATGTAATAATAATAAATTTAATTCAATAATATAATCAAACCAAAAACACTGAAATTTGAAATACAGAGGCAAATTCGCACATCGCTGAGCAAAGTCGCAGAATCGTTTTCAGTGTCTGATGAGGAATTTCCCCCACGAATCATTATCACTCAATTCTGCAAGTGGTTCTGATTTACTATCGCTGTTCTCTAGCCGGTCTAAACCCGCTTTTGACCTAAAGGGACGCCATGGACTTTTCCAGCCAGAAAGAACAGTCAAAATGCAGGCAGGGCACAGGACAAAGCACTCGGGACAAAATGTATGTGAAATGCATTGAAACAGCAATGTTTTACTATGTAACAATCATTTTAAAAAAACTGAAATTTTTAAAAAATTTCAAATTTGCCACCGGTTCCGGCGCCCGTACGTCCGACGTCACAGGGACCGGAACACGGAAGCCAGATGCCGGCATCGGCCGGAGGAGATGGCCGGAGATGCTGCAGGGGACACATCGTGGTAGCGAAGGACAAGGTAAGTGCTGCAGGGACTCCCTGAGCAACGCTGGATGGTAAGCCCGAGTGTAGCTCGGGGGGGTTACCGCTTGTGGTACTCAAATTTTACCCCGAGCTACACTCGGGAATACCGCCAGGGAGGTTAAAGGGACTCTCACTTAAAACTGAAATCCCAGATAAGCAAACATTGTCTATTAATCCTGTGTATTATCCCTTGAATTTTGGAGACCTCTCACTGCTGCACTCTCTACTTTTTGCAGGGTGACTGGTCTTGTCTCCGCCCCTCCTGTAGTTTTCTGCAGGCAGCCTGTAGAGCAGGGATCCTGATTGGCCCCTCCCACAGCTCTATTCTCTGCATAGGCCGTGTGTCTGTAAAAGAACAGCGTGCTTTTGTGCGTTGCAGTAAATCACGCAGTTTCTCGCCTGTTCGCAACAAATGTGAATAAAGATATAAAGTTCTGCATTCAAAAAGAAAATACGTTTATTGTATTAGTGTACCTTAGCCTTGTGCATAGTCATTTAGGCTATGTCCACATTTCAGCATCGTGGGAACGTGTGCAAAATTGCATGTTTTCCCGCAGCACACAGAAACACGTTGCCCTTTTGTTACAGCTGCACATCTGCAAAAAAGCAACGCATTTCTTAATGACACCCCTATGCCAAGGGCAATGCATTTCTTAATGACACCCCTATGCCAAGGGCAATGCATTTCTTAATGACACCCCTATGCCAAGGGCAATGCATTTCTTAATGACACCCCTATGCCAAGGGCAATGCATTTCTTAATGACACCCCTATGCCAAGGGCAATGCATCTCTTAATGACACCCCTATGCCAAGGGCAATGCATTTCTTAATGACATCCCTATGCTAAAGGCAATGCATCTCTTAATGACACCCCTATGCCAAGGGTAAGGCATTTCTTAATGACACCCCTATGCTAAGGGCAACGCATTTCTTAATGACACCCCTATGCCAAGGGCAATGCATTGCTTAATGACACCCCTATGCCAAGGGCAACGTGTTTCTTAATGACACCCCTATGCCAAGGGAAATGCATTTCTTCATGGCACCCATATGCTAAAGGCAATGCATTTCTTAATGATACCCCTATGCTAAGGGCAATGCATTTCTTAATGACACCCCTATGCCAAGGGCAATGCATTTCTTAATGACACCCCTATGCCAAGGGCAATGCATTTCTTAATGACACCCCTACGCTAAGGGCAATGCATTTCTTAATGACACCCCTATGCCAAGGGCAATGCATTTCTTCATGACACCCCTATGCCAAGGGCAATGCATTTCTTAATGACACCCTTATGGCAAGGGCAACACATTTCTTAATGACACCCCTATGCCAAGGGCAGCCCATTTCTTAACGGCACCCCCTTTGTATCTGTGAACGGTCAGGCCAAAGCCCATCATGCCGTAGCACCAATTTCTCCAAAGGGTCTGGAACTTCTTATGAGCATTTCTCATGCTTTGAAATCAGTGGGCTATCCTACATGTGACGCCAAGAACCGTGCACACGCCAATGGTGTGAACAAAGCCTCTAACATTTTTTGCACATAGGTAGCCCATTGAAAAGAATGAGTTGCCCTACATGCATCCCACGGAAAAGCTATGGACTTGTTGTGCATAGGTGGCAGTTGTTGAAGATACTCTGTGTCCAGGGGCGGACTGACAACTCATGGGGCCCCCGGGCAATAGGGGATCATGGGGCCCCTGTGTCCTTGCCCAAACTCAAAAAAGCCTATGAAAAAGGTACCAGTGGCATCTCATGGGGCCCCCTACTGACCCTGGGCCCTCGGGCAGTGCCCGAGTTTCCAAATGGTCAGTCCGTCCCTGCCTGTGTCCATAGGTAAGCAACCATTATCCTGCTTTCTGCCAGAAAACTTCCACCCCAATTATTTCCTGCTAACCATGCTGATACTTGTAGTCCACCAGCAGTTTGTGAAGATGAGGCCAACTAAATCTTCTCTTACCTGCTCAGTTACTGTCATTGTCACCTCAACACTTTTTGTTGTCAGGAATGGTTTTGACGCGCAGCAATACGAGTCATCTTAGCTTGTTTAGATTTTTTTTTTTTGGGTGAGAAACGACCATCAATTATCTATAATGACCAATCCAGTCCTTCATACATCCTCATTTTCTTGCAGTAGCTCTGCGGAGACCTCTTCTCAAGTTCAGCCATTCATTTTGGCTTTATGAGCTCAATTCATCATATTCCTCCCAGCAATGCCAGGACAGACATTACTTATAAAGTGTCACTCCGTCACCAGGCTTCGTGGCCTCTCACCGCTTTATTCTCTTGCTCAAAGCCAGAAGGATTTTCTTTTTGTTCTCTCTGTAGGGAGTCTGCGCAAAGCTGACAATCCGATCACCCCCCTCGAAGGTCGCGTTTAAAGGATGATTAAGAGACTATTAGAGGTAAGAGGTACCATATTCCTCCCAGAGGCGCTGGCCCACACATTCCCCCCTTCCATTGGTTCCATATGGTTTTTCAGCCCCGCTCGCCGTTTCTTCTCTACAGACAAATATTTGATCTCCTCCCAAGACTTTGAAAAATCTCGCCTCGAGCCGAGAGCAATACGGGAAGGGTAGAAGTTAATCAAATAAGGTTGTTAAATTAAATAATTATCAGCTTTAAAAGGGAGAAGGTATCAAGGAGAGAGCTCTGGAAGCCCCTGAAACATCTGTTTCATGTCTGTAAAAGAGTTTTTTTTGGGCTGTAATGGGCTCCTCAGATGTGGTGGGTCTATTTTTTCTGCAATATCTCATTTCACTTGAAGGACTTTGGTGATATTCCAAATCGCCTTATCTGCCCCCCTTAAAGTGCTTCTGTTATGGCAGACTTAAAAGTGGAAGGTTAGCCATCACACCCGGGAAAATGGAGCTGGTAGTTTTGGGTGTGGAGCTCCTGGCACAGAGAGCAAGGTCTTAATGTTCTCCTTGTACCCATAACCTTCATACTAAATCTTCTCATGGCACTAACATTAACCCTCTATGTATCCCTAACCCAAACTCATCCTGTAACCCTAACACTAGCCCTACCTGTAATCTTAACCCTAACTTACCCTGTAACCCTGGCACTAGCCTGGACACTATCCCTACCTTTATCCCTAGCCCTAACTTACCCTGTAACCCTGGCACTAGCCTGGAAACTAACCCTTCCTTTATCCCTAACCCTAACTTACCCTGTAACCCTGGCATTAGCCTGGACACTAACCCTACCTTTATCCCTAGCCCTAACTTACCCTGTAACCCTGGCACTAGCCTGGACACTAACCCTTCCTTTATCCCTAGCCCTAACTTACCCTGTAACCCTGGCACTAGCCTTGACACTATCCCTACCTTTATCCCTAGCCCTAACTTACCCTGTAATCCTGGCACTAGCCTGGACACTAACCCTACCTTTATCCCTAGCCCTAACTTACCCTGTAACCCTGGCACTAGCCTGGACACTAGCCCTACCTTTATCCCTAGCCCTAACTTACCCTGTAACCCTGGCACTAGCCTGGACACTAACCCTACCTTTATCCCTAGCCCTAACTTACCCTGTAACCCTGGCACTAGCCTGGACACTAACCCTACCTTTATCCCTAGCCCTAACTTACCCTGTAACCCTGGCACTAGCCTGGACACTATCCCTACCTTTATCCCTAGCCCTAACTTACCCTGTAACCCTGGCACTAGCCTTGACACTATCCCTACCTTTATCCCTAGCCCTAACTTACCCTGTAACCCTGGCACTAGCCTGGACACTGTCCCTACCTTTATCCCTAGCCCTAACTTACCCTGTAACCCTGGCACTAGCCTGGACACTAACCCTACCTTTATCCCTAGCCCTAACTTACCCTGTAACCCTGGCACTAGCCTGGACACTATCCCTACCTTTATCCCTAGCCCTAACTTACCCTGTAACCCTGGCACTAGCCTTGACACTATCCCTACCTTTATCCCTAGCCCTAACTTACCCTGTAACCCTGGCACTAGCCTGGACACTATCCCTACCTTTATCCCTAGCCCTAACTTACACTGTAACCCTGGCACTAGCCTGGACACTAACCCTACCTTTATCCCTAGCCCTAACTTACCCTGTAACCCTGGCACTAGCCTTGACACTATCCCTACCTTTATCCCTAGCCCTAAATTACCCTGTAACCCTGGCACTAGCCTGGACACTAACCCTACCTTTAACCCTAGCCCTAACTTACCCTGTAACCCTGGCACTAGCCTGGACACTAACCCTACCTTTATCCCTAGCCCTAACTTACCCTGTAACCCTGGCACTAGCCTGGACACTAACCCTACCTTTATCCCTAGCCCTAACTTACTCTGTAACCCTGGCACTAGCCTGGACACTATCCCTACCTTTATCCCTAGCCCTAACTTACCCTGTAACCCTGGCACTAGCCTTGACACTATCCCTACCTTTATCCCTAGCCCTAACTTACCCTGTAACCCTGGCACTAGCCTGGACACTGTCCCTACCTTTATCCCTAGCCCTAACTTACCCTGTAACCCTGGCACTAGCCTGGACACTAACCCTACCTTTATCCCTAGCCCTAACTTACCCTGTAACCCTGGCACTAGCCTGGACACTATCCCTACCTTTATCCCTAGCCCTAACTTACCCTGTAACCCTGGCACTAGCCTTGACACTATCCCTACCTTTATCCCTAGCCCTAACTTACCCTGTAACCCTGTCACTAGCCTGGACACTATCCCTACCTTTATCCCTAGCCCTAACTTACCCTGTAACCCTGGCACTAGCCTGGACACTATCCCTACCTTTATCCCTAGCCCTAACTTACACTGTAACCCTGGCACTAGCCTGGACACTAACCCTACCTTTATCCCTAGCCCTAACTTACCCTGTAACCCTGGCACTAGCCTTGACACTATCCCTACCTTTATCCCTAGCCCTAAATTACCCTGTAACCCTGGCACTAGCCTGGACACTAACCCTACCTTTAACCCTAGCCCTAACTTACCCTGTAACCCTGGCACTAGCCTTGACACTATCCCTACCTTTATCCCTAGCCCTAACTTACCCTGTAACCCTGGCACTAGCCTTGACACTATCCCTACCTTTATCCCTAGCCCTAACTTACCCTGTAATCCTGGCACTAGCCTGGACACTAACCCTACCTTTATCCCTAGCCCTAACTTACCCTGTAACCCTGGCACTAGCCTGGACACTAGCCCTACCTTTATCCCTAGCCCTAACTTACCCTGTAACCCTGGCACTAGCCTGGACACTAACCCTACCTTTATCCCTAGCCCTAACTTACCCTGTAACCCTGGCACTAGCCTGGACACTAACCCTACCTTTATCCCTAGCCCTAACTTACCCTGTAACCCTGGCACTAGCCTGGACACTAACCCTACCTTTATCCCTAGCCCTAACTTACCCTGTAACCCTGGCACTAGCCTGGACACTAACCCTACCTTTATCCCTAGCCCTAACTTACCCTGTAACCCTGGCACTAGCCTGGACACTATCCCTACCTTTATCCCTAGCCCTAACTTACCCTGTAACCCTGGCACTAGCCTGGACACTAACCCTACCTTTATCCCTAGCCCTAACTTACCCTGTAACCCTGGCACTAGCCTGGACACTATCCCTACCTTTATCCCTAGCCCTAACTTACCCTGTAACCCTGGCACTAGCCTGGACACTAACCCTACCTTTATCCCTAGCCCTAACTTACCCTGTAACCCTGGCACTAGCCTGGACACTATCCCTACCTTTATCCCTAGCCCTAACTTACACTGTAACCCTGGCACTAGCCTGGACACTAACCCTACCTTTATCCCTAGCCCTAACTTACCCTGTAACCCTGGCACTAGCCTGGACACTATCCCTACCTTTATCCCTAGCCCTAACTTACCCTGTAACCCTGGCACTAGCCTGGACACTAACCCTACCTTTATCCCTAGCCCTAACTTACCCTGTAACCCTGGCACTAGCCTGGACACTAACCCTACATTTATCCCTAGCCCTAACTTACCCTGTAACCCTGGCACTAGCCTGGACACTATCCCTACCTTTATCCCTAGCCCTAACTTACCCTGTAACTCTGGCACTAGCCTGGAAACTAACCCTACCTTTATCCCTAGCCCCAACTTACACTGTAACTAGCCTGACCACAACCCCATCACCTTAATTGTAAGGAGAGCCTGATATTCAGAGTCCCTCCACTACTGCCATATCTGGAATGTTGTGAACATCCAACCAGGGGGCAATATCTATGATGTGCTGATGGCCGGAGGGTTATCCCAGGAGAGCCCTCTGCCGGTCTTCAAACCATATTTTCACAAAGCGTTACTTGACCACCTTAATTGGGGTCAATTGTCTGTGTTGAGTGAGAAATTCACTTATTTCATCTGCCCGTGGAGGGAGTGCCCAAATATTTGGTTTCCAGAAACGCATCTTCATGGGACAGTCGCCGTATATTGTGCGATCACTTTATGCTATATTATGTATATTGTTTGTAATTTGATAGATGGTGTTGAGCTTTTTTCATACCACATCTGGTTTAGTACTTATTCGTTAATAGATGCGGAGAGAGGATTCTGTCAAATTGCGTTGCACGGTTGTTTTAGCGCCTACCTAGTCATGTTCATGTATAATTAAGTGTATTTCACTTTTTAGGGGCAGCTGTCGATCTTTATCGCCGGTGTATTATGGGTTTAAATTCATTCATCATTTATTGTTTGAACACACAATCACATAGGAGCCACAATATTCTAATTTATTTATTTTTGTACAACCCCACCTTTAATCCTAACCCTTGTAACTAATTCATTCTGTATGTCTAATGATAAACCTCTCTGAAACCCTTTTTCTCATACAAACTGTTCCTGTATTCCTAACTAACACTAACCCGCCATGGACCCGCACCCTTCGTACAAAGTCTTCCTGCATTCCTGACACTGGCTACCATGTATCTCTAAAACTGTAAAATATATATATATATATATGTCATCTTGTATTGAACTGTATTGCTGCTGTATCGTCTCCCGTTATATTGTAAAGCACTGAGCAAACTGTTGGAGCCAGGGGCGGACTGACCATTCAAGCACTCGGGCACTGCCCGAGGGCCCGGGGTCAGTAGGGGGCCCCATGAAATGCCCTTGGTACCTTTTATAGGCTTTTTTGGGTGTGCTTTGAGCGTGGGCAAAGACACAGGGGCCCCATGATCCCCTATTGCCCGGGGGCCACATGAGTTGTCAGTCCGCCCCTGGTTGGTGCTATATAAATCCTGAATAATCTATCTATCTATCTATCTATCTATCTATCTATCTATCTATCTATCTATTATCTATCTATCATCTATCTATCTATCTATCTATCTATCTATCTATCTATCTATCTATCTATCTATCATCTATCTATCTATCTATCTATCTATCTATCTATCTATCTATAATCTATCTATCTATCTATCTATTATCTATCTATCTATAATCTATCTATCTATCTATCTATCTATCTATCTATCTATCTATCTATCTATCAATCTATCTATCTATCTATCTATCTATCTGTCTATTATCTATCTATCTATTATCTATCTATCTATCTATCTATCTATCTATCTATCTATCCATCTATCCATCTATCTATTATCTATCTATCTATTATCTATCTATCTATCTATAATCTATCTATCTATCTATCTATCTATCTATCTATCTATCTATCTATCTATCTATCTGTCTATCTGTCTATTATCTATCTATCTATCTATCTATCTATCTATCTATCTATCTATCTATCTATCATCTATCTATCTATCTATCTATCTATCTATAATTTATCTATCTATCTATCTATCTATCTATCTATCTATCTATCTATCATCTATCTATCTATCTATCTATCTATCTATCTATCTATCTATCTATAATCTATCTATCTATCTATCTATCTATCTATCTATCTATCTATCTATCTATCTGTCTGTCTGTCTGTCTGTCTGTCTGTCTGTCTGTCTGTCTGTCTGTCTGTCTGTCTGTCTGTCTGTCTGTCTGTCCATTCAGTCATATCCAACCCTTGGCGATTGCATGGACCGTCACTCGTAAGCGACTTTTTCCATTAATTGTCTTAGCAATTATTTTACAGGGTAGGTTGCCTGGTCTTTCCCCAACCCCCACCATGCAGGAGATCCCACATGGCCAGGGATGAAACTAGGACAATTTAGACAGGAGCCAATTAACCTACCAGCATGTCTTTGGAGTGTGGGAGGAAACCAGAGTACCCAGAGGAAACCTCCTGAATAATAATAATTATATATATATCTGTATTCTGTGTAGCGAATCATTGCTTGTGTCAGAGTCCAGCATCTGAGCTTTGATGCCACCCACCCTTTCTCTCTGCCCTCTCTATCAATCCGAATGCCGGTTTTGGGGTGGGTATTAATTGGAAATTAGGAAACACGACCTCCAATCACACACAGCAGAGTTTAAATGTAAAAACATCATTTATATCTGTAGAATCCATCTTCAGCAATTGCCAGGCGTCTTTAATTAAGCTCGATTTTATTTTATTCCATTTGTATCTTATAGAAAGTTCGTGTTTCAGACCAACACTCGAATTAAGTTGATGCATCTATCGGAGTTCTAATAGAAAATGTCAAATTTCCATTAAATTTTATATCGCATAAAAATATCATAATTCTAGCCGGCTGACGGTACATCTCTTATCCTCCAGCCTTCCTATGTACGGAGTGAGCGGGGGATGGATATTATACATTATCCTGGCGCATTACAGGGAGCCAATGAGATTGTTACCATCCGCCAAAACCCTTCAGACACCTAAATGAAAATATCTGAGCTGAAGATTGACTTTATCTGGGGCTACGAGCAGGATTCCGATTACAGCCGAATCATCTTCTTCTCCGTGACAACACATCCATCTGCCCTGATAGAGGAGATGTCTAGAACAGAGTTTCTCAACATTTATTCAATCACAACATCATTCAAAAGTATACAAAACCTCCAGTCACCCAAGTCTATAATGGGGTCCCCCCTTTCATATCAGAGTTCCCCATTTGAGTCCTCAGTCACCCCCCTTCACACTAGAGCTCTCAGGCCCCCTTCCCCCTTCCTTTTCATAACAGAGTCCCCCATTTGCATCAGAGTCCTTCTTTTACATCGGAGTCCTCAGTTCACCCCCACCCCTTCATACTAGAGTTATCAGTCCCCCTCCTCTTGCACATCAGATCCTTAGTCTTTCCCCTTTCACTTCATATTCCTCAGTCCCCTCCATACCTCTTACATCATTATTATTAATAGTCTTCTGCCCCCCCTTTCACATTAGAGTCACCAGTCCTGCCTTTTATATCAGAGTCTTAAGTCCCCCTCAGGGGCGGACTGACAACTCATGGGGCCCCCGGGCAATAGGGGATCATGGGGCCTCTATGTCCTTGCCCAAACTCAAAAAAGCCTATGAAAAAGGTACCAGGGGCATCTCATGGGGCCCCCTACTGACCCTGGGCCCTCGGGCAGTGCCCCAGTTTCCAAATGGTCAGTCCACGCCTGGTCCCCCTTCACATCAGAGTTATGAACATCACCCCCCCTCCCCATATCAGTCCTAAGTCTTCCCTATTTCACTTGAGATTCCTCATTCCTCCCTTCTTCCTTATCATAGCCCCCTTTCACATCAAAGTCCCTATCCCCGTCTTGTTGCAACACCCATTTCAAGGGCATTTCCTCTTCAGCATAAGGCAGCATGACCTCTTCAAGTATTCTGATGGATTCAAACTGATCCATGATCCCTGGTATGTGATAAATAGGCCCAACACCGTAGTATGAGAAACATCCCCATATCATGATGCTTGCACCACCATGCTTCACTGTCTTCACAGTGTACTGTGGCCTGAATTCAGTGTTTGGGGGTCGTCTGACAAACTGTCTCCGCCCACTAGACCCAAAAAGAACAATCTTACTTCCATCAGTCCACAAAATGTTGCACCATTTCTCTTTAGGCCAGTCATTGTGCTCTTTGGCAAATTGTAACCTCTTTAGCACACGTCTTTTTCCCAACAGTGGGACTTTGCGGGGACTTCTTGCAGATAGCTTGGCTTCACATCGGCGTCTTCTAATTGTAACAGTCCTCACAGGGAACGTCACACCTTCTTTCATCTTCCTGGAGCTGATTGTTGGCTGAGTCCGCTCCATTTTGGCTATTCTTCTATCCATTCCATTGGTAGTTTTTCGCTTTCTTCCATGTCTTTCAGGTTTTGGTTGCCATTTTAAAGCATTTGCAATCATTTTAGCTGAGCAGCCGATCATTTTCTGCACTTCTTTATATGTTTTCCCCTCTCCAATCAACTTTTTAATCAAGGTACGCTGTTCTTCTGAACAATGTCTGGAACGACCCATTTTCCTCAGAATTTCAGAGAGAAATGCACTGTAACCAGCATGTCCAACATTTGCTGCCTTCCTTCCTTAAATAAGGGCAATAATTGCCACCTGTTTTTCAAAGAATGAATGACCTCACTAATAGAACTGCACACTGCTATTATTTTGAACACGCCCCTTTCAATGAGTGATTCAATGACACAGAATCAGCAGCATGCATGTCATGACTGTTGGGTCTGTTGGATTTCTATGACTCTACTACACCTGCTAGGAAATTATTTGCCATGTAGAAACATCATTTCTACCAAAAACAGTGATTGATCCGGTTAGTGATGTCTGACTGCTATTATTTTGAACACAACTGTATATATATATATATATTTTTTTTTTTTTTTTGTTTCCCCTTCATGAAAAATCTATATATTTATTCATATTACTGTACTTCTCAAAATAATTATATCCTCTGGGAGGATCTAATGAGTAGAATTATAATTTATACAGATTCTGTTTCCTGATTTACATTTTGGCAGAAAGAATGCCAACAGTTTGAATGGACCACCCAAAACCACATATGTTACACGATCACGATCAGCTATGTGTTGCTCAAGTCCCTGCCTCGCTCTTCTCCTGCGGGAACAGTGACCCTCCTGATGAGGCTGTACTCTCCGCCACTTTGTGCCCACTCCAGGCCTCCTCCCGACATAGCCCTGCCTGTTAACCTTTATATCCCTAAAAGAAGGAATGCCCACACATAAATAGGGTTGCTGCACTTTACTGGTGGTACTTGGATATGGCATAACAGACACATCTTGTGGACTTACTATCTAGGGTCACTTGACAGTACATTGACCATGGGTAAACCTCTCCTAGGACCCTCCAGGGGAATAATTTCACTCCAAGGAACTCTTGGCCTAGCCTAAAAGACCTTTGCATCCTGCCCTAGCCCCACCTCCGTAAAGGTCAAGAAGTCTAGGGCTCCTCCCAACCTTGCTTATAGCTGGGCCCTGACCAGGGGCAGACTGACAACTCATGGGGCCCCCGGGCAATAGGGGATCATGGGGCCCCTGTGTCCTTGCCCAAACTCAAAAAACGCCTATGAAAAAGGTACCAGGGGCATCTCATGGGGCCCCCTACTGACCCCCGGCCCTCAGGCAGGGCCCGAGTTTCCAAATGGTCAGTCCGCCCTTGGCCCTGACTCACCCATGACATCACTACAAGAGGGTTGAAACTAAAAGGGGCCTAGCACCTGATGACACTTCTGTATGTAACCAGACACCAATCTGGGGCAGAGCCACCTAGTGGCAGACTAGCTAGCTGCACCTGTCTACAAGCGTTCAGTCCCGTGAAAAACCAGTGATCCAGAGGTTATCCGTAGACCCAAACAAACACCAGAAGGTGCAGCGCAATGAGCATCAGCAGTTTCTCAATTGCTAAAAAAATGTAGTTATATTATAATGGTCAACATGTAATCCATCCACCCTCTCTGAATAGCAAAAAAGAAACACCCATTTGGGCTACTGACAAGGAAGTAGGACTAGAACTATAAACCTAACAATCAAACAAAATAATAAATCGAGAATTATAATCAAAATCACATACAAAGTGTGCCCAGAATATAATCAGAATGAAGTTCCAACACTCGAGAAGGGCTCTGTGAAAGGAGAAGCTGGCCAAGGTCACTTGGGGTGGGGTGCTAGGTAAATGTTAGAACACTGATCAATTGCATTCCAGCCCTGTCAGAGTCGAGACATTCTTTTTTGTGACACCCTGCTCAGGTGTCTCGTATTAAGAAGAGATTGGAACAGCGGTAGGTGATAAAATTGTGTGAAAATGATTAAAAGTGCATCGCTTTGTAAATAGTGAAGAACGCTTATGGAGAAGCTGCGCTATCATCTGCACAAGTGTACCATACAAGGCCTTCAAGGAAGGACGAGAAGGTGTTGAAGATGAACAATGATCAGGACGGCCCTCTTTGTCACAAAACAGACTAGATGTCAGGAATGGACTCACCATTAGTGGTGGGACTCATCTGCCGTGTGGGCTGCAGTACCAGGGCTGGCCAGCGGGTGCTCTCAGCAACCAGAAGCTCACTCCTGCAATCAGCCACCACCTGAGGCTGATTGCAGGAGGTGTATTTAAAGAATGACCAGACCTGCAGTCATTGCCTTGGTGTATGTTTCCCATGAGCCCCTGTACCTGCATCCTGTCTGCTTCCTGCCTGATCCTGATCCTGCTTTGAACCTGACTCTGAACGAACTCCGCCTGTCCTGACCTCGGCTATTCCTGACCACTCTTCCGCTCGCTCCTGGTACCCTGTTTGCCCGTTTGCTACCGACCCGGCCTGCCTGACTTTGTTTGATTGTATATATGGTTATCTGTTGGAGTTTGGGTTGTTTGCACTGTGTTATGTTTACCTTGCACTGCGTTTGTGTTGTTTAGTCTTAATAAATTGTCTTATTTACACTATACCTGGAGCCTGCGTTTCCCTGTGTCAGTCCACACACCTCTGGTCATACTCGGAGCCCTGACACTAGTATGTGGATGCAGTGAGGTTTGTTCTCAACCGTGACTGACAACTCACTATCAGAATGATTGTAGAGGAAGCAGGAATTACCAAGTCAATTGTTCATGAAATCGAGACTCAGGATTTGAACATGAGAAAGGTGTGTGCAAAACTTGTTCCAAAGAACGTGCCACCTGATCAGAAGGAACATGGTCAACTCATTTGCCAAGACCTGTTAGCCCGTTTAGAAAGACAGACGATCTTTTGAGGCGAGTGATCACAGGAGATGAATCCTGGATGTTCCAGTATGATCCCGTGATGAAGAAACAGAGTACAGAATGGTACACACCCACGTCACCTCGCCCCAAGAAAGCTTGAATGAGCAAATCAAAAGTCAAATCAATGGTCTTTTTTTTTACTCGCGTGGAATAGTCCATAAGGAGTTTGTACCTTCTGATCCAACTGTGAATTCAAGATTTTACCTGGAAGTTCTTGGTCGCTTGAGACAAAGAATTTTTAATTTGTGTCCTGTGATCGTCTCAACTTGGATTCTTGATCATGACAACACGTCGAGTCACAGTGCTTTGGCTGTCAGAGAGTTTTTGGCCGAAAAACACATTTATTTTATTTATTTATTTCAGGTACTTATATAGCGCCATCAATTTATACAGCACTTTACATATATATTGTACATTCCCATCAGTCCCTAACCCTCAAGGGGTGTACAATCTAAGGTCCCTAACCCTCAAGGGGTGTATGATCTAAGGTCTCTAACCCTCAAGGGGCGTACAATCTAAGGTCCCTAACCCTCAAGGGGCGTACAATCTAAGGCCCCTAACTCACATTCATACATACACATACTAGGGCCAATTTAAACAGGAGCCAATTAACCTACCAGCTTGTCTTTGGAGTCTGGGAGGAAACCCACGCAGGAACAGGGAGAACATGCAAACTCCAGGCAGGTGGTGCCATGGTTGGGATTTGAACCAGTGACCCTAGTACTGTCAGGCAGAAGTGCTAACCACTTAGTCACTGTGCTGTCCCACAGCACTGTGCTTCCCCATCCACCCTACAGCCCTGACTTGACTCCTCATGACTTTTTCATATTCCCAAAGATCAAGAAAGGTTTGAAAGGACGCCATTTTGGTAGTGTGGATAATGTCCATGCACTAAACGCCATCCCACTTGAAGACTGCCAGGAATGCTATGAAGAATGGAAAAATCACTGGGAGCGTTGTGTACACTCACAAGGTGCATACTTTGAAGGAAACAAAGTTCAATTGTAACATTTTTCAATAAAAGAATTTTTAAAACATCATTCTCATTACTTTCTGGACACATCTTGTATAAACGTAAACAAAAAAACGTTGTTAAACAGGAAATCACAAAAATGTACAAAATATTATTCATGGCCCAAGACATCAAGCCTCAATCGGTTCCATTTTTAAACCTTTTAATAGACATTCCACAAAACCTCATAATTATCATCAATCAGACGCTAGCGATATGAAGGCGGAATGACGTACAAAGTCACTCGATGACTCTTGACTTTTACTACAATACAGTAGAAATATATAATATAAGGAGAAAGAATACTGGCTGCGATAAATAAAACCTGACCCATGCAATAAAACCTTCTGTGGATCGAAAGTATAACTTTTCCATGGCAGTGAACCGAGTGCCTACATTATCATTGAGTAAATTGATGCCTATGTGTTAACCATTTAAGAGCTGTTAACTTTTGCCCTTATCCTTTAAACACGTTAATATGAGAGTTGATTGGACGCTAATGATGTGTTTATTACATTATATATTTACAGAGCTATCTAGTTGATGCTGCTGCTGTATATTGTTTTAGTGTTTATGTATAATTTGTGGCAATGAGATTGCCCTTTACGGAGTGACCTTATTAAGCATCCGGGGGAGAGGAATCCTTCTGAGAAAAAAATGTTTTATATTGTTAAATATTTTAATACAGCTTTGTTACAAATCCTCACTCTTCCAGAACTGTGCTTTAGATTCATTAGGAAGTTAGCGAGAGACAGTAAAGGGCCCGGGGTCTGTGTGTTATTTAAAATGTACAAGTTTGATTAATATGACTCAGTTGAATACTTTCTGCACATTTTAATGTCACAGCAGTCTGACACTGAATCTTAATGTTATTGGTGGTAGATAGTGATAGTGCTCTACCAGGTCAAAATGGCATCATTCAAGAATCTTCAACTCTTCTTAATCGGGCCCATGTGTGAAGCCACATAAACCAGTATTGGTGTACACCTACATTTTCACTGAATTAGCAGATTCTTCTACAACTTCTCAGCTCAGCTTTTAAACATGGATGGGTTCCCAGCTCTGCCTACTAACACATGGATGTGTTTCCAACTCTGCCTTCTAACACATGCATGGGTTCTCAACTCTACTTTGTATTTCATGCATGGGTTCCCAATTCTGCCTTCCAACACCTACCTGGGTTCCCAGCTCTACCTTTCAGCACATGCATGGGGTTCCCAACTCTACTTTCTAATTCATTCACGGGTTCCCAACTCTGCGTTCCAACACATGCATGAGTTTCCAACTCTACATTATAACACCTACCTAGGTTCCCTAATCTACCTTCTAACACCTATCTGGGTTCCCAACTCTGCCTTCTAACATCTACCTGGGTTCTCAACTCTGCCTTCTAACAACTACCTGGGTTCCCAACTCTGCCTTCTAACACCTACCTGGGTTCCCAACTTTTAGCACATGCATAGATTCCCAACTCTACTTGCCTTATAACACATGCATGGGTTTCCAACTGTGCCTTGTAACATATGCATGGGCTCTCACGTCTGCCTTCCAACACCTGCATGGGTTCCCAACTCTGCCTTCTAACATCTACATGGGTTCCCAACTCTACCTTCTAACACCTACATGGGTTCCCAACTCTACCTTCTAACACCTACATGGGTTCCCAACTCTACTTTCTAATTCATACATGGGTTCCACACTCTGCCTTCTAACAAATGCATGGATTTCCAACTCTGCCTTCTAACACATACATGGGTTCTCAACTCTGCCATCTAACATATGCATGGATTCTCAACTCTGCCTTCTAATGCCTACATGGGTTCCCAACTCTACCTTCTAATGCTTACATGGGTTCCCAACTCTGCCTTCTAACACACGCATGGGTTCCCAACTCCGCCTTCTAATGCTTACATGGGTTCCCAACTCTGTCTTCTAACACACGCATGGGTTCCCAACTCTGACCTCTAACACACACAGGTTCACAACTCTGCATTCTAACACATACATGGGTTCCCAACTCTGCCTTCTAACACATACATGTGTTCCCAACTCTGCCTTCTAACACGTGCATGGGTTTGCAACTCACCTACTAAAACATGCATGGGTTTCCAACATTCCTAACCGGTTATCAGACCAAGATAAGGGCAGGCAACATGAGATAAGCCAAAATCAGGGTAGGCAGTAGACAGAAGGAACCAGCACCCAAATGAAGGTCAGGCAATGCAGGAGATCTCATAAACTAGAAGACAACCCAAGGACAGAGCAAACAGCAGAAAACAGAAGTCTGGGTAAAAAGTCAAGGTCAGAATAGACAGCAGGTGGCAGAAAATAGAAAAGAAGCCAAGGGCAGGGCAAACAGTAGACAACAGAAATCAGAGAAAAAGTCGAGATCAAAGCAGCAGTAGTCTTCAAGACCCAAACACAAAACAAGGTCTGGGCAGGCAGTAGATGTTAAGAACTCAAGCCAAGTTAGAGAATATAGGAGATAATGGAAACCAGGAGAAGCAGCAGACAGAAAGTTCTACAATCATGGTAGGCAGCAGACAGTAGAATTCAGAGGACAAGCTAAGATCAGGGAAGGAATCAATTAAAGAAATAACTGAGATTAGGAAAAGCAGTGAATGGTAAGAACAAAAGACAGCTCAAGGTCAGGGCAGGCAGAAGACAGAGATAAGGATTGAGAGCCAATAGTAGGGACCAAAAGACAAGACAATGCCAGGACAGGTCAGAGAAACCAAGAGGCAAGTCAAAGTAACACTGAACAAGGTAAAGTCTAAAAAAAAGATGAACCAAAAACGGTTTACAGGATCAATAAGACACAATGAAGATGTTCCAGCAAAATGGCCATGGATTGGCATCCTTTATTAGCAAACGTACAGGTTCCGTTGCATAAATAATATTCGCATACAAAAGTCCCATTCACATCTGTGTGCTCAACTGTCACAGTCAGGGGTCAGGTTTGGAGACCAGTAGCTATAGCAGTAGCGAGGCTCCTACTGACCAGCAGGATATGTAAACAATCAGGTAACCCTGGCAGATTATGAAGTCTCACTTGAGATCTAAGCACTAACCAGTTTTCACCAGAGCTCTTCATGGTGAAGATAAATTTTGCTGCATCAGGAGGTGAGCAAGCTGAGGTCCAGTAACAGATATAGCAGGTAGGGATCAAGCAGAAGTGTAGTCAGTAACCAAGCCATAGGTAGGCAACAAGTGGTTGCAGGATGGGATCAAACGGAAGCATAGTCAAGGAACAAGCCTAAGGTCAGTAACAAGTGGTATTGGGGCTAGGGACAGCTGCAGGTACTCAAAGACGCAAGACATAGGCTGGAGAGAGCACAATAACCTGGCAAACATGGAGTACAGAGGGCGAGGGCACGGCTTAACATAGGAAGTCAATGGGAGGAGCAAAGAGTTCAAGGTTCACCAGAAACAAAGACAAGGCAAGAAAGTCCAAGGGATCAGACAGGGAGCTGTCCAGCATCTCTGGTGGCTCAGTAGGCCACTGATGGTTGCAGTACAGGTCATGAGTTCAGATCCCGCACCTAACAGCAATGCATGCACTTGCATTGTAGTATTACATACATGAGAGTGGGGGCTATGCATGCTTCAGTGTAGCACCTGGGAATTCTGCATGGACATTGTCTTCACACATGGATTAGCACATACATGAGAATTTTCCTCCTTGAGCTGCATATAGGAGACCTTGTCACTCATTGCAATCTGTATCTTATCCCTGCTGTGGTTCTGATTTGAAATTTCAGCTGGTATGCTGGTATGGTAGTTTAATAATCAACTGAACTATATATCATTAAAACTTGCATCATTTTTAAACTGACTTCAGTGGTTATTCACCTATTACATACATAATTAAAAAAGGATATTTGTTAATAGTTGTCTGAAATTCTTCTCTAAGGAATCAAACATTTAAAAGCATTTCTGCAAAACTGAGCAACCGGACATCTTAAGCGACTTCAAACGGTGAGCAATGTCTAATGTGATGCAGGCAGATTGTATTTCAGATATCCGACTGTCACAGGACACTCATAGCCCCGGGGCAGCACTGGGCTCTTTGTCTGAAGATCATTCACATTATTCTCATGCCGGCCCACTTCACCCATGATGAAGGAACCAGATTAACCCCCCAAACAAAGAACACTTAACATTTTCAGTCACTTCAGATGATCCGGTAGGACAATAAGTCAGAGCATTACTCGCGGTAGCAGAAACAAATTGCCGCATTAAACTTTAAGTGGTCTAATGACACAATCCGGCTCGGGAAATTGGGGAGGACATTTCACCGTAATCGAAAGAGACAGCTGAAGAGTGCAAGATGAACGCGACGTTCCTGCAAGTGAATTCATGAAAACCGCCGAGACCTGGCTGAAGGATCCCAGTGCAACTGTTTATAATATGGTAGGCTAGTGGTTAGCTCTTGTTGCACCGGGGGCCTGAGTTTCACTGCAGGGAGTATGTAGGTCCTCCATGTGTTTGTGTGGGTTTCCTTCTGAAATTCTTCATTCCTTCACAGTTCAAAAGCTTATTGAAATATATATTTTTTTCATTGAATCCAATACATGTGGGCTCTCCAAACTTTCTAAACAAAGAGCCAGTTTACTGTCCTTCAAATTTGGAGGGTAGGATTGTGGTCATTGGGGGGTATAAAATGTCTTGGCATCAGTGGAAGTAAGCAATGTCTCAGATTTAGCGGTCAGTTACATACTGCCTGTGGTCAGTAGAAGGAGGAATGGTTCCCCATTGTTGGTGTCAGTGGAAGGAATAGTGCCCCCTCATTGGTGTCAGTAAGAGAAATAGTGTTCTCTAATTGGTATTAGTTGGAGGAATAGTGACCCATCATTGCTGCCAGTGGGGGGAATAGTGTTCCATCATTGGTGTTAGCTGGAGGAATAGTGTCCCATCATCAGTGTCATTGGGAGGAATAGTGCCCCATCATTGGTATTAGTGGGAGGAATAGTGCCCCATCATTGGTGCCAGTGGGAGGAATAGTGTTCTATCATTGGTGTCAGTGGAAGGAATAGTGCCCCCTCATTGGTGTCAGAAAGAGATATAGTGTTCTCTCATTGGTATTAGTTAGAGGAATAGTGCCCCATCATTGGTGCCAGTGGGAGGAATAGTGTTCCATCATTGGTGCCAGTGGGAAGAATAGTGTTCCGTCATTGGTGTTAGCTGGAGGAATAGTGTCCCATCATCAGTGTCATTGGGAGGAATAGTGCCCCATGATTGGTGCCAGTGGGAGGAATAGTGTTCCATCATTGGTGTCAGTGGGAGGAATAGTGCCCCATCATTGGTGTCAGTGGGAGGAATAGTGTTCCATCATTGGTGTCAGTGGAAGGAATAGTGCCCCCTCATTGGTGTCAGTAAGAGAAATAGTGTTCTCTCATTGGTATTAGTTGGAGGAATAGTGCCCCATCATTGGTATCAGTGGGAGGAATAGTGCCCCATGATTGGTGCCAGTGGGAGGAATAGTGTTCCATCATTGGTGTCAGTGGGAGGAATAGTGCCCCATCATTGGTGTCAGTGGGAGGAATAGTGTTCCATCATTGGTGTCAGTGGAAGGAATAGTGCCCCCTCATTGGTGTCAGTAAGAGAAATAGTGTTCTCTCATTGGTATTAGTTGGAGGAATAGTGACCCATCATTGGTGCCAGTGGGAGGAATAGTGCCCCATCATTGGTGCCAGTGGGGGGAATAGTGTTCCATCATTGGTGCCTGTGGGTAGAATAGTGTTCCATCATTGGTGTTAGCTGGAGGAATAGTGCCCCATCATTGGTGTCAGTGGGAGGAATAGTGTCCCATCATCAGTGTCATTGGGGGGAATAGTGCCCCTTCATTGGTATCAGTGGGAGCAATAAGCTCTGAGGAAGAGGAAAGTCCTTAAAACGCATCAGCCTATTGGATGTCTACACTCCCTATTGCAGACTGTTACTCAGTGCGGTGTTGACTAAGCTATTCTTTTATGACGTGCCTTGACTTTATTGTCGTTTGTGAGTACAACACCTGCTTTATATCTTATTAAACATTTATTATGGTAATGCGCTAGGCCTGTGCACCCTCTGTTTGTTCTTTCCCCATCATTGGTTTCAGTGGGAGGAATAGTGCCCCATCATCGGTGCCATTGGGAGGAATAATGCCCCTTCATTGGTATCATTGGGAGGAATAGTGCCCCATCATTGATTTTAGTGGGAGGAATAGTGCCCCATCATTGATATTAGTGGGAGCAATACTGCCCCATCATTGGTATTAGTAGGAGCAATACTGCCCCATCATTGGTATTAGTAGGAGCAATACTGCCCCATCATTGGTATTAGCGGTAACAATAGTGCCCCATCATTGGTATTAGTGGGAGCAATAGTGCCCCATCATTGGTATCAGTGGGAGGAATAGTGCCCCATCATTGGTATTAGCGGTAACAATAGTGCCCCATCATTGGTATTAGCGGGAGCAATAGTACCCCATCATTGGTATCAGTGGGAGGAATAGTGCCCCATCATTGGTGTCAGTGGGAGGAATAGTGCCCCATCACTGGTATTAGCGGGAGCAATAGTGCCCCATCATTGGTATCAGGGTAGCAATATGCCCCATCATTGATTTTAGTGGGAGGAAAAATGCCCAATCACTGGTATCAATGGAAGTAATTAGAGATGAGCGAATCGAAGTATCCGAAGTGGAATTCGAGTCGAATATCGGAAAAATTTCGATTCGTGCCGAATCCGAAAAACAGCCTAATTCGGACGCGCGAATCGAAATTTTTCCGAAAATGGCGGCTGACATGTGCGGCGACGGAGCGGGGATGTCGGGGAAGGCGCGCAGACAAGGCGCGCTGCCCCATAATGCATTCCTCAACGACATGTGATCGCATCAGCCAATCAGCAGCCAGCCAGCCAGCACTGTGTAATGGTCGAGGTATATATAGCGGCCATTTTGGAAATCTTCATTTGCCTGCAGTCATTGAACAGAGGCAGACCGCTCTGTACTAGGGACAGGGACAGAGTTAGGGCCACAGAAACGAGAATTGGGGACAGAGAGAAGTTACTTAGGGACAGAGAACCATTACTCAGGGACACAGACTTGTTAATGAGGGCCACAGAATCGTTATTTAGGGACAAAGAAACGCTAGTTAGGGCCACAGAATTCATACTCAGGGACAGACAGAATTGTTACTCAGTGCCAGAGAATTGTTACTTAGGGCCACAGAAACGTTATTAGGGCCACAGAATTTTTACTCAGGGACAGACAGAATTGTTACTGAGTGCCAGAGAATTGTTACTCAGGAACAGACAGAATTGTTACTGAGTGCCAGAGAATTCTTACTCAGGGCCACAGAATTCATTCTCAGGGACAGACAGAATTGTTACTCAGGGACAGACAGAATTGTTACTGAGTGCCAGAGAATTGTTACTCAGGGACAGACAGAATTGTTACTGAGTGCCAGAGAATTGTTACTCAGGGACAGACAGAATTGTTACTGAGTGCCAGAGAATTGTTACTCAGGGACAGACAGAATTGTTACTGAGTGCCAGAGAATTGTTACTCGCACAGACACAAAATTGTTACTTGCACAGACACAGAATTGTTACTCGCACAGACAGAATTGTTACTCAGGGCCACAGAATTCATACTCAGGGACAGACAGAATTGTTACTGAGTGCCAGAGAATTGTTACTCAGGGACAGACAGAATTGTTACTGAGTGCCAGAGAATTGTTACTCAGGGACAGACAGAATTGTTACTGAGTGCCAGAGAATTGTTACTCAGGGACAGACAGAATTGTTACTGAGTGCCAGAGAATTGTTACTCGCACAGACACAAAATTGTTACTTGCACAGACACAGAATTGTTACTCGCACAGACACAGAATTGTTACTCAGGGCCACAGAATTCATACTCAGGGACAGACAGAATTGTTACTGAGTGCCAGAGAATTGTTACTCAGGGACAGACAGAATTGTTACTGAGTGCCAGAGAATTGTTACTCAGGGACAGACAGAATTGTTACTGAGTGCCAGAGAATTGTTACTCAGGGACAGACAGAATTGTTACTGAGTGCCAGAGAATTGTTACTCAGGGACAGACAGAATTGTTACTGAGTGCCAGAGAATTGTTTCTCGCACAGACACAAAATTGTTACTTGCACAGACACAGAATTGTTACTCGCACAGACAGAATTGTTACTCAGGGCCACAGAATTCATACTCAGGGACAGACAGAATTGTTACTGAGTGCCAGAGAATTGTTACTCAGGGACAGACAGAATTGTTACTGAGTGCCAGAGAATTGTTACTCAGGGACAGACAGAATTGTTACTGAGTGCCAGAGAATTGTTACTCAGGGACAGACAGAATTGTTACTGAGTGCCAGAGAATTGTTACTCGCACAGACACAAAATTGTTACTTGCACAGACACAGAATTGTTACTCGCACAGACACAGAATTGTTACTCAGGGCCACAGAATTCATACTCAGGGACAGACAGAATTGTTACTGAGTGCCAGAGAATTGTTACTCAGGGACAGACAGAATTGTTACTGAGTGCCAGAGAATTGTTACTCAGGGACAGACAGAATTGTTACTGAGTGCCAGAGAATTGTTACTCAGGGACAGACAGAATTGTTACTGAGTGCCAGAGAATTGTTACTCGCACAGACACAAAATTGTTACTTGCACAGACACAGAATTGTTACTCGCACAGACACAGAATTGTTACTCAGGGCCACAGAATTCATACTCAGGGACAGACAGAATTGTTACTGAGTGCCAGAGAATTGTTACTCAGGGACAGACAGAATTGTTACTGAGTGCCAGAGAATTGTTACTCGCACAGACACAAAATTGTTACTTGCACAGACACAGAATTGTTACTCGCACAGACACAGAATTGTTACTCGCACAGACACAGAATTGTTACTCAGGGCCACAGAATTCATACTCAGGGACAGACAGAATTGTTACTGAGTGCCAGAGAATTGTTACTCAGGGACACCTAATCGTTGAATTAAATAGTATGTCAGACAACATGCAGAGGAGTGGCAGAGGAGGCAATGTTTTAGGAGCGAGCAGACGTGGCAGCAGAGGAAGGGGTCGAGGCAGCAGTATTCGCAGCCAGAGGCCAGTGCTCCCGGTGTCATCCAGCGGTCGTGTCTCCACCGACAACCCTGCCGTCATTGATTGGTTGGCTCGGTCGTCTTCCTCTTCCCAGGTCACCTCTGACACCTACAGCCAACGGTCGGTGGGTACGTCAGACACAACCGTTAGTTGGCATGGCCCGGGAGCAAGCCCACTGAAATCACGTGTCCTCTACCTGCCCCTGTCCTTTGCTGTTCCCTCACCAAGCGAAGTATCGCATGCTGTGGGCTCAGCCCCACTGTACAGTGAGGAAGAGCTAACAGAGGGCGGTCAGGAACGGGGGGAGACATCGGCCTTTTCAGCAGCCAAGCGAACAAGTACTGGCGAGGAGAGTGGCTCGGTAGCCGGTCTAGAGACAGGTCTGTCTCCTGACCCAGACGCAGCCGAGGGGGCTAGTAGTGAGGCGGAGACCCTACTTGATGATGAGGAGGTTGATCGCACTTGGCAGCCTCGTCGTCATCAGGCAATTTCTTCCGCATCATCAGGAGAAGAGGGTGGCAGCTTGGCAGCGAGCAAAACAGTCGGTGGGTTGCCCAGGAGACAGCAGCAGGGTCGCATCAGTGTCAGTGGAGCCAAACGTCCACGGAGTAGAGCACCAGCTCCACTGCAGCCTACCACCACGGCCAGTAGTGGTGCCGGTGCGCACGGAGGAAGTAGCAGTCAGCCAGTGAAGAGTAGCGGGGGCAAAGTTTCCTACTCGGTGGTGTGGCAATTTTTCCTCAAGCCGCCCGAGGAAGTAAACGTAGCCGTATGTCGACTATGTGGCCAGAAATGCAAGCGTGGCCAGGGGGCCCATGTTGGGACTACAGCGTTGCGTTAGCATATGCAGCGTCACCATTCGGTGGCCTGGGAAAACCGTGATAAACATACGGCGGTTCTGCCTGCCCCAGCCCCCGCTCCATCACCCGCTCCGTTACTTGCTCCGTCACCCGACGTCGTCAATCGCCCTCTATCAGCCAGTCAAGGCTCCAACACCTCTGCTGAGGGGAGTTGTCGCTCGTTGGCATCTTCCGCTCGTTCAGATGCTCCTTCTCCTGCTACTCCTCTTCTCGGATTCCGTCAACAGTCTTTCTTGGAATCCGTATCCAAGAGACAACAGTTTGCGAGCACGCACCCGACGGTGCAAAAGCTGAACGTCCTCCTGTCCAAGTTGCTGGTGCTGCAGTCCCTCCCTTTCCAACTGGTGGACTCAGCACCTTTCCGAGAAATGATGGCTTGTGCCGCGCCGCGGTGGAGAGTGCCAAGCCGTCATTTCTTTGCCCAAAAGGCAGTGCCAGCCCTGCATTCACATGTAGAAGAGATGGTGGGCCAGTCTTTGAGCATGTCGGTCTCTGCCAAAGTGCACGGCAGCGCCGACGTGTGGAGCTGTAACTACGGTCAGGGACAGTACATGTCATTTACGGCCCACTGGGTGAACGTGGTGCCGGCACAGCCGCACCAGCAACTTGGACAGGTCACGACGCTTTTGCCTCCACGTTTGCACGTCCTTGGTCCAGCAAGCATGTCCGCCTCTACCACCTCTTTTTCCGCCGTGTCCTCAGCCGCCACCCCCGTGCCAAGTCCCATTACCCGACCGGCATATCACATGTGCAGGGCGCAACGGTGTCACGCTGTGCTGCACCTGGTATGCCTTGGCGAACGTAGTCACACAGGGGAGGAACTGCTGAGTGTAATGAACAGAGAAATCGACAGATGGCTGTCTCCGCGCAAACTAAAAATCGGAACCATGTTGACTGACAACGGAAAGAACATGGTGTCTGCTCTGCGTCAAGGAAGGTTGTGCCATACGCCATGCATGGCACACGTGTTCAATCTGGTTGTCAAGCGGTTCCTAAAATCCACCATCCCACTGCAAGACATCCTTAAAATGTCACGTAAACTGTGCATGCATTTCAGCCATTCCTACACCGCAAAGAACACCCTCATTGAGCTGCAGCGGCAGAACGGAATTCCACAGCATCGCCTGATCTGCGACGTTGCAACAAGGTGGAATTCAACCCTACACATGTTAGACCGCCTTTACGAGCAGCGAAAGGCCATCACCGATTTCCTGATGTTACAAGCGGATAAAGGTACTCCCCTGTGTAACTTAGATGTCAGCCATTGGCAGCTCATGCGTGACACCTGCCGCTTGCTCAGGCCCTTTGAGGAGGCCACGCTATTCGTGAGTCGGCAGGACTATGGGATGAACGACGTCATTCCTCTGTTGCACGTCCTGGAACAAATGCTGTTAACAATGGCTGGTCAGGGTGCGGTAGACGTGGCGCACAGATCTCAACGCCACATGACCCCTGTGGGGGCAGGACAGGAAGAAGAGGAGGAGGTAGAGGAGGACATTTGTGCTCAGGAATTATTGAGTGAAATGGGTGGTTTTTCCACTCAGCGGACAGGAGTGGAGGAGCAGGAGCATCTGGTAGAGGAGGAGGAGGAGGAGACAGAGGACCCAGACGCACCGTGGCAGTATGCTGTGGAGATGGAGGCAGGGAGTCCCTCGCATTCCTTGGCACAAATGGCCCATAGCATGCTCGGTTGCTTGCGTAGCGACAGCCGAATAATAACCATCAGACAGAGGGATGACTTTTGGCTGTCCACCTTGTTGGACCCTCGCTACCGGTCCAAAATGGTGGCCTTTTTCACACCTGCTGAGAGGGAGGCCAAAATTACGTACTATAAAAACCACCTATGTAGTCAGTTGGTCTCTGCCTTTGTGCGCCAACGTCCATCCTCAGACACTGTGGGCCCTGTGCGCTCGCGTTCCGCTGGCATGGCAGCAGGGGAGGGGTGGGGTGGTAGGAGCAGTGGCAGCTCCACCAGCAGTGGCTGCCTCAGTCTGCAGTCGATGATGAGTAGCTTTCTTCACCAGCGCAGTGAGGAAACTACTAACCAGCCGCAGCAGCAGCATCAGGTGGACCTGGAGCAGGAGCTCAAACAACAGGCTTGGGCCTACTTGGACAGCACCCTGCCAACCGAGGTAGACAATCCCCTTGACTACTGGGCAACGAAACTTGACCTTTGGCCCCAACTAGCTGAATTTGCCCTTGAAAGGCTGTCATGCCCGGCCAGTAGCGTGGCATCGGAGCGCGTGTTTAGTGCGGCAGGAGGTATTGTAACTCCGCGGAGGACACGACTGTCCACCCAAAGTGTGGAGAGACTCACGTTTGTGAAAATGAATCAGGCGTGGATTAGTCTGGATTTCAAACCACCAGTTCCTGACACAACTGACTAAATCCGCCATGAATCATGCCTCAAACATGTGCCACTTTCAGGTCTCCTCACACTGCTGGTGTGTTTAATTTTTTGACATAGGGTGCTGGCAGATTACGGGCCTCCTATAGCTGCTGCCAGGCCCCTAATCTGCCATAGGCCCCTATATACCGCCTCCTCATGCTGCTGCTAGGTCCAGAGTCTCTCATGGGTCCCTGTACGGCCTCCCATTGCTGCTGTCTCCATCGCCACACTCTGCTGCCATGTGCCACTTTCAGGTCTCTTCACACTGCTGGTGTGTTTAATTTTTTGACATAGGGTGCAGGCAGATTACGGGCCTCACATAGCTGCTGCCAGGCCCCTAATCTGCCATGGGCCCCTATATACCGCCTCCTCATGCTGCTGCCAAGTCTAGAGTCTGTCATGGGTCCCTGTACGGCCTCCCATTGCTGCTGTCTCCATCGCCACACTCTGCCATGTGCCACTTTCAGGTCTCTTCACACTGCTGGTGTGTTTAATTTTTTGACATAGGGTGCAGGCAGATTACGGGCCTCACATAGCTGCTGCCAGGCCCCTAATCTGCCATGGGCCCCTATATACCGCCTCCTCATGCTGCTGCCAAGTCCAGAGTCTCTCATGGGTCCCTGTACGGCCTCCCATTGTTGCTGTCTCCATCGCCACACTCTGCTGCCATGTGCCACTTTCAGGTCTCTTCACACTGCTGGTGTGTTTAATTTTTTGACATAGGGTGCAGGCAGATTACGGGCCTCACATAGCTGCTGCCAGGCCCCTAATCTGCCATGGGCCCCTATATACCGCCTCCTCATGCTGCTGCCAAGTCCAGAGTCTCTCATGGGTCCCTGTACGGCCTCCCATTGCTGCTGTCTCCATCGCCACACTCTGCTGCCATGTGCCACTTTCAGGTCTCTTCACACTGCTGGTGTGTTTAATTTTTTGACATAGGGTGCAGGCAGATTACGGGCCTCACATAGCTGCTGCCAGGCCTTTAATCTGCCATGGGCCCCTATATACCGCCTCCTCATGCTGCTGCCAAGTCCAGAGTCTCTCATGGGTCCCTGTACGGCCTCCCATTGCTGCTGTCTCCATCGCCACACTCTGCTGCCATGTGCCACTTTCAGGTCTCTTCACACTGCTGGTGTGTTAAATTTTTTGACATAGGGTGCAGGCAGATTACGGGCCTCACATAGCTGCTGCCAGGCCCCTAATCTGCCATGGGCCCCTATAAACCGCCTCCTCATGCTGCTGCCAAGTCTAGAGTCTCTCATGGGTCCCTGTACGGCCTCCCATTGCTGCTGTCTCCATCGCCACACTCTGCTGCCATGTGCCACTTTCAGGTCTCTTCACACTGCTGGTGTGTTTAATTTTTTGACATAGGGTGCTGCAAGATAACGGGCCTCACATAGCTGCTGCCAGGCCCCTAATCTGCCATGGGCCCCTATATACCGCCTCCTCATGCTGCTGCCAAGTCCAGAGTCTCTCATGGGTCCCTGTACGGCCTCCCATTGCTGCTGTCTCCATCGCCACACTCTGCTGCCATGTGCCACTTTCAGGTCTCTTCACACTGCTGGTGTGTTAAATTTTTTGACATAGGGTGCAGGCAGATTACGGGCCTCACATAGCTGCTGCCAGGCCCCTAATCTGCCATGGGCCCCTATATACCGCCTCCTCATGCTGCTGCCAAGTCTAGAGTCTGTCATGGGTCCCTGTACGGCCTCCAATTGCTGCTGTCTCCATCGCCACACTCTGCCATGTGCCACTTTCAGGTCTCTTCACACTGCTGGTGTGTTTAATTTTTTGACATAGGGTGCAGGCAGATTACGGGCCTCACATAGCTGCTGCCAGGCCCCTAATCTGCCATGGGCCCCTATATACCGCCTCCTCATGCTGCTGCCAAGTCCAGAGTCTCTCATGGGTCCCTGTACGGCCTCCCATTGTTGCTGTCTCCATCGCCACACTCTGCTGCCATGTGCCACTTTCAGGTCTCTTCACACTGCTGGTGTGTTTAATTTTTTGACATAGGGTGCAGGCAGATTACGGGCCTCACATAGCTGCTGCCAGGCCCCTAATCTGCCATGGGCCCCTATAAACCGCCTCCTCATGCTGCTGCCAAGTCTAGAGTCTCTCATGGGTCCCTGTACGGCCTCCCATTGCTGCTGTCTCCATCGCCACACTCTGCTGCCATGTGCCACTTTCAGGTCTCTTCACACTGCTGGTGTGTTTAATTTTTTGACATAGGGTGCTGCAAGATAACGGGCCTCACATAGCTGCTGCCAGGCCCCTAATCTGCCATGGGCCCCTATATACCGCCTCCTCATGCTGCTGCCAAGTCTAGAGTCTCTCATGGGTCCCTGTACGGCCTCCCATTGCTGCTGTCTCCATCGCCACACTCTGCTGCCATGTGCCACTTTCAGGTCTCTTCACACTGCTGGTGTGTTTAATTTTTTGACATAGGGTGCAGGCAGATTACGGGCCTCACATAGCTGCTGCCAGGCCCATAATCTGCCATGGGCCCCTATATACCGCCTCCTCATGCTGCTGCCAAGTCCAGAGTCTCTCATGGGTCCCTGTACGGCCTCCCATTGCTGCTGTCTCCATCGCCACACTCTGCTGCCATGTGCCACTTTCAGGTCTCTTCACACTGCTGGTGTGTTTAATTTTTTGACATAGGGTGCAGGCAGATTACGGGCCTCACATAGCTGCTGCCAGGCCCCTAATCTGCCATGGGCCCCTATATACCGCCTCCTCATGCTGCTGCCAAGTCTAGAGTCTGTCATGGGTCCCTGTACGGCCTCCCATTGCTGCTGTCTCCATCGCCACACTCTGCTGCCATGTGCCACTTTCAGGTCTCTTCACACTGCTGGTGTGTTTAATTTTTTGACATAGGGTGCTGCAAGATAACGGGCCTCACATAGCTGCTGCCAGGCCCCTAATCTGCCATGGGCCCCTATATACCGCCTCCTCATGCTGCTGCCAAGTCCAGAGTCTCTCATGGGTCCCTGTACGGCCTCCCATTGCTGCTGTCTCCATCGCCACACTCTGCTGCCATGTGCCACTTTCAGGTCTCTTCACACTGCTGGTGTGTTAAATTTTTTGAGATAGGGTGCAGGCAGATTACGGGCCTCACATAGCTGCTGCCAGGCCCCTAATCTGCCATGGGCCCCTATATACCGCCTCCTCATGCTGCTGCCAAGTCTAGAGTCTGTCATGGGTCCCTGTACGGCCTCCCATTGCTGCTGTCTCCATCGCCACACTCTGCTGCCATGTGCCACTTTCAGGTCTCTTCACACTGCTGGTGTGTTTAATTTTTTGACATAGGGTGCAGGCAGATTACGGGCCTCACATAGCTGCTGCCAGGCCCCTAATCTGCCATGGGCCCCTATATACCGCCTCCTCATGCTGCTGCCAAGTCCAGAGTCTCTCATGGGTCCCTGTACGGCCTCCCATTGTTGCTGTCTCCATCGCCACACTCTGCTGCCATGTGCCACTTTCAGGTCTCTTCACACTGCTGGTGTGTTTAATTTTTTGACATAGGGTGCAGGCAGATTACGGGCCTCACATAGCTGCTGCCAGGCCCCTAATCTGCCATGGGCCCCTATATACCGCCTCCTCATGCTGCTGCCAAGTCCAGAGTCTCTCATGGGTCCCTGTACGGCCTCCCATTGCTGCTGTCTCCATCGCCACACTCTGCTGCCATGTGCCACTTTCAGGTCTCTTCACACTGCTGGTGTGTTAAATTTTTTGACATAGGGTGCAGGCAGATTACGGGCCTCACATAGCTGCTGCCAGGCCCCTAATCTGCCATGGGCCCCTATAAACCGCCTCCTCATGCTGCTGCCAAGTCTAGAGTCTCTCATGGGTCCCTGTACGGCCTCCCATTGCTGCTGTCTCCATCGCCACACTCTGCTGCCATGTGCCACTTTCAGGTCTCTTCACACTGCTGGTGTGTTTAATTTTTTGACATAGGGTGCTGCAAGATAACGGGCCTCACATAGCTGCTGCCAGGCCCCTAATCTGCCATGGGCCCCTATATACCGCCTCCTCATGCTGCTGCCAAGTCCAGAGTCTCTCATGGGTCCCTGTACGGCCTCCCATTGCTGCTGTCTCCATCGCCACACTCTGCTGCCATGTGCCACTTTCAGGTCTCTTCACACTGCTGGTGTGTTTAATTTTTTGACATAGGGTGCAGGCAGATTACGGGCCTCACATAGCTGCTGCCAGGCCCCTAATCTGCCATGGGCCCCTATATACCGCCTCCTCATGCTGCTGCCAAGTCTAGAGTCTGTCATGGGTCCCTGTACGGCCTCCCATTGCTGCTGTCTCCATCGCCACACTCTGCTGCCATGTGCCACTTTCAGGTCTCTTCACACTGCTGGTGTGTTTAATTTTTTGACATAGGGTGCTGCAAGATAACGGGCCTCACATAGCTGCTGCCAGGCCCCTAATCTGCCATGGGCCCCTATATACCGCCTCCTCATGCTGCTGCCAAGTCCAGAGTCTGTCATGGGTCCCTGTACGGCCTCCCATTGCTGCTGTCTCCATCGCCACACTCTGCTGCCATGTGCCACTTTCAGGTCTCTTCACACTGCTGGTGTGTTTAATTTTTTGACATAGGGTGCTGGCAGATTACGGGCCTCACATAGCTGCTGCCAGGCCCCTAATCTGCCATGGGCCCCTATATACCGCCTCCTCATGCTGCTGCCAAGTCTAGAGTCTCTCATGGGTCCCTGTACGGCCTCCCATTGCTGCTGTCTCCATCGCCACACTCTGCTGCCATGTGCCACTTTCAGGTCTCTTCACACTGCTGGTGTGTTTAATTTTTTGACATAGGGTGCTGCAAGATAACGGGCCTCACATAGCTGCTGCCAGGCCCCTAATCTGCCATGGGCCCCTATATACCGCCTCCTCATGCTGCTGCCAAGTCCAGAGTCTCTCATGGGTCCCTGTACGGCCTCCCATTGCTGCTGTCTCCATCGCCACACTCTGCTGCCATGTGCCACTTTCAGGTCTCTTCACACTGCTGGTGTGTTAAATTTTTTGACATAGGGTGCAGGCAGATTACGGGCCTCACATAGCTGCTGCCAGGTCCCTAATCTGCCATGGGCCCCTATATACCGCCTCCTCATGCTGCTGCCAAGTCTAGAGTCTGTCATGGGTCCCTGTACGGCCTCCCATTGCTGCTGTCTCCATCGCCACACTCTGCCATGTGCCACTTTCAGGTCTCTTCACACTGCTGGTGTGTTTAATTTTTTGACATAGGGTGCAGGCAGATTACGGGCCTCACATAGCTGCTGCCAGGCCCCTAATCTGCCATGGGCCTCTATATACCGCCTCCTCATGCTGCTGCCAAGTCCAGAGTCTCTCATGGGTCCCTGTACGGCCTCCCATTGCTGCTGTCTCCATCGCCACACTCTGCTGCCATGTGCCACTTTCAGGTCTCTTCACACTGCTGGTGTGTTAAATTTTTTGACATAGGGTGCAGGCAGATTACGGGCCTCACATAGCTGCTGCCAGGCCCCTAATCTGCCATGGGCCCCTATAAACCGCCTCCTCATGCTGCTGCCAAGTCTAGAGTCTCTCATGGGTCCCTGTACGGCCTCCCATTGCTGCTGTCTCCATCGCCACACTCTGCTGCCATGTGCCACTTTCAGGTCTCTTCACACTGCTGGTGTGTTTAATTTTTTGACATAGGGTGCTGCAAGATAACGGGCCTCACATAGCTGCTGCCAGGCCCCTAATCTGCCATGGGCCCCTATATACCGCCTCCTCATGCTGCTGCCAAGTCTAGAGTCTCTCATGGGTCCCTGTACGGCCTCCCATTGCTGCTGTCTCCATCGCCACACTCTGCTGCCATGTGCCACTTTCAGGTCTCTTCACACTGCTGGTGTGTTTAATTTTTTGACATAGGGTGCTGCAAGATAACGGGCCTCACATAGCTGCTGCCAGGCCCCTAATCTGCCATGGGCCCCTATATACCGCCTCCTCATGCTGCTGCCAAGTCCAGAGTCTCTCATGGGTCCCTGTACGGCCTCCCATTGCTGCTGTCTCCATCGCCACACTCTGCTGCCATGTGCCACTTTCAGGTCTCTTCACACTGCTGGTGTGTTTAATTTTTTGACATAGGGTGCTGGCAGATTACGGGCCTCACATAGCTGCTGCCAGGCCCCTAATCTGCCATGGGCCCCTATATACCGCCTCCTCATGCTGCTGCCAAGTCTAGAGTCTCTCATGGGTCCCTGTACGGCCTCCCATTGCTGCTGTCTCCATCGCCACACTCTGCTGCCATGTGCCACTTTCAGGTCTCTTCACACTGCTGGTGTGTTTAATTTTTTGACATAGGGTGCTGCAAGATAACGGGCCTCACATAGCTGCTGCCAGGCCCCTAATCTGCCATGGGCCCCTATATACCGCCTCCTCATGCTGCTGCCAAGTCTAGAGTCTCTCATGGGTCCCTGTACGGCCTCCCATTGCTGCTGTCTCCATCGCCACACTCTGCTGCCATGTGCCACTTTCAGGTCTCTTCACACTGCTGGTGTGTTTAATTTTTTGACATAGGGTGCTGCAAGATAACGGGCCTCACATAGCTGCTGCCAGGCCCCTAATCTGCCATGGGCCCCTATATACCGCCTCCTCATGCTGCTGCCAAGTCCAGAGTCTCTCATGGGTCCCTGTACGGCCTCCCATTGCTGCTGTCTCCATCGCCACACTCTGCTGCCATGTGCCACTTTCAGGTCTCTTCACACTGCTGGTGTGTTAAATTTTTTGACATAGGGTGCAGGCAGATTACGGGCCTCACATAGCTGCTGCCAGGCCCCTAATCTGCCATGGGCCCCTATATACCGCCTCCTCATGCTGCTGCCAAGTCTAGAGTCTGTCATGGGTCCCTGTACGGCCTCCCATTGCTGCTGTCTCCATCGCCACACTCTGCCATGTGCCACTTTCAGGTCTCTTCACACTGCTGGTGTGTTTAATTTTTTGACATAGGGTGCAGGCAGATTACGGGCCTCACATAGCTGCTGCCAGGCCCCTAATCTGCCATGGGCCTCTATATACCGCCTCCTCATGCTGCTGCCAAGTCCAGAGTCTCTCATGGGTCCCTGTACGGCCTCCCATTGCTGCTGTCTCCATCGCCACACTCTGCTGCCATGTGCCACTTTCAGGTCTCTTCACACTGCTGGTGTGTTAAATTTTTTGACATAGGGTGCAGGCAGATTACGGGCCTCACATAGCTGCTGCCAGGCCCCTAATCTGCCATGGGCCCCTATAAACCGCCTCCTCATGCTGCTGCCAAGTCTAGAGTCTCTCATGGGTCCCTGTACGGCCTCCCATTGCTGCTGTCTCCATCGCCACACTCTGCTGCCATGTGCCACTTTCAGGTCTCTTCACACTGCTGGTGTGTTTAATTTTTTGACATAGGGTGCTGCAAGATAACGGGCCTCACATAGCTGCTGCCAGGCCCCTAATCTGCCATGGGCCCCTATATACCGCCTCCTCATGCTGCTGCCAAGTCTAGAGTCTCTCATGGGTCCCTGTACGGCCTCCCATTGCTGCTGTCTCCATCGCCACACTCTGCTGCCATGTGCCACTTTCAGGTCTCTTCACACTGCTGGTGTGTTAAATTTTTTGACATAGGGTGCAGGCAGATTACGGGCCTCACATAGCTGCTGCCAGGCCCCTAATCTGCCATGGGCCCCTATATACCGCCTCCTCATGCTGCTGCCAAGTCTAGAGTCTGTCATGGGTCCCTGTACGGCCTCCCATTGCTGCTGTCTCCATCGCCACACTCTGCCATGTGCCACTTTCAGGTCTCTTCACACTGCTGGTGTGTTTAATTTTTTGACATAGGGTGCAGGCAGATTACGGGCCTCACATAGCTGCTGCCAGGCCCCTAATCTGCCATGGGCCCCTATATACCGCCTCCTCATGCTGCTGCCAAGTCCAGAGTCTCTCATGGGTCCCTGTACGGCCTCCCATTGTTGCTGTCTCCATCGCCACACTCTGCTGCCATGTGCCACTTTCAGGTCTCTTCACACTGCTGGTGTGTTTAATTTTTTGACATAGGGTGCAGGCAGATTACGGGCCTCACATAGCTGCTGCCAGGCCCCTAATCTGCCATGGGCCCCTATATACCGCCTCCTCATGCTGCTGCCAAGTCCAGAGTCTCTCATGGGTCCCTGTACGGCCTCCCATTGCTGCTGTCTCCATCGCCACACTCTGCTGCCATGTGCCACTTTCAGGTCTCTTCACACTGCTGGTGTGTTAAATTTTTTGACATAGGGTGCAGGCAGATTACGGGCCTCACATAGCTGCTGCCAGGCCCCTAATCTGCCATGGGCCCCTATATACCGCCTCCTCATGCTGCTGCCAAGTCCAGAGTCTCTCATGGGTCCCTGTACGGCCTCCCATTGTTGCTGTCTCCATCGCCACACTCTGCTGCCATGTGCCACTTTCAGGTCTCTTCACACTGCTGGTGTGTTTAATTTTTTGACATAGGGTGCAGGCAGATTACGGGCCTCACATAGCTGCTGCCAGGCCCCTAATCTGCCATGGGCCTCTATATACCGCCTCCTCATGCTGCTGCCAAGTCCAGAGTCTCTCATGGGTCCCTGTACGGCCTCCCATTGCTGCTGTCTCCATCGCCACACTCTGCTGCCATGTGCCACTTTCAGGTCTCTTCACACTGCTGGTGTGTTAAATTTTTTGACATAGGGTGCAGGCAGATTACGGGCCTCACATAGCTGCTGCCAGGCCCCTAATCTGCCATGGGCCCCTATAAACCGCCTCCTCATGCTGCTGCCAAGTCTAGAGTCTCTCATGGGTCCCTGTACGGCCTCCCATTGCTGCTGTCTCCATCGCCACACTCTGCTGCCATGTGCCACTTTCAGGTCTCTTCACACTGCTGGTGTGTTTAATTTTTTGACATAGGGTGCTGCAAGATAACGGGCCTCACATAGCTGCTGCCAGGCCCCTAATCTGCCATGGGCCCCTATATACCGCCTCCTCATGCTGCTGCCAAGTCCAGAGTCTCTCATGGGTCCCTGTACGGCCTCCCATTGCTGCTGTCTCCATCGCCACACTCTGCTGCCATGTGCCACTTTCAGGTCTCTTCACACTGCTGGTGTGTTAAATTTTTTGACATAGGGTGCAGGCAGATTACGGGCCTCACATAGCTGCTGCCAGGCCCCTAATCTGCCATGGGCCCCTATATACCGCCTCCTCATGCTGCTGCCAAGTCTAGAGTCTGTCATGGGTCCCTGTACGGCCTCCCATTGCTGCTGTCTCCATCGCCACACTCTGCCATGTGCCACTTTCAGGTCTCTTCACACTGCTGGTGTGTTTAATTTTTTGACATAGGGTGCAGGCAGATTACGGGCCTCACATAGCTGCTGCCAGGCCCCTAATCTGCCATGGGCCCCTATATACCGCCTCCTCATGCTGCTGCCAAGTCCAGAGTCTCTCATGGGTCCCTGTACGGCCTCCCATTGTTGCTGTCTCCATCGCCACACTCTGCTGCCATGTGCCACTTTCAGGTCTCTTCACACTGCTGGTGTGTTTAATTTTTTGACATAGGGTGCAGGCAGATTACGGGCCTCACATAGCTGCTGCCAGGCCCCTAATCTGCCATGGGCCCCTATATACCGCCTCCTCATGCTGCTGCCAAGTCCAGAGTCTCTCATGGGTCCCTGTACGGCCTCCCATTGCTGCTGTCTCCATCGCCACACTCTGCTGCCATGTGCCACTTTCAGGTCTCTTCACACTGCTGGTGTGTTAAATTTTTTGACATAGGGTGCAGGCAGATTACGGGCCTCACATAGCTGCTGCCAGGCCCCTAATCTGCCATGGGCCCCTATAAACCGCCTCCTCATGCTGCTGCCAAGTCTAGAGTCTCTCATGGGTCCCTGTACGGCCTCCCATTGCTGCTGTCTCCATCGCCACACTCTGCTGCCATGTGCCACTTTCAGGTCTCTTCACACTGCTGGTGTGTTTAATTTTTTGACATAGGGTGCTGCAAGATAACGGGCCTCACATAGCTGCTGCCAGGCCCCTAATCTGCCATGGGCCCCTATATACCGCCTCCTCATGCTGCTGCCAAGTCCAGAGTCTCTCATGGGTCCCTGTACGGCCTCCCATTGCTGCTGTCTCCATCGCCACACTCTGCTGCCATGTGCCACTTTCAGGTCTCTTCACACTGCTGGTGTGTTAAATTTTTTGACATAGGGTGCAGGCAGATTACGGGCCTCACATAGCTGCTGCCAGGCCCCTAATCTGCCATGGGCCCCTATATACCGCCTCCTCATGCTGCTGCCAAGTCCAGAGTCTCTCATGGGTCCCTGTACGGCCTCCCATTGCTGCTGTCTCCATCGCCACACTCTGCTGCCATGTGCCACTTTCAGGTCTCTTCACACTGCTGGTGTGTTAAATTTTTTGACATAGGGTGCAGGCAGATTACGGGCCTCACATAGCTGCTGCCAGGCCCCTAATCTGCCATGGGCCCCTATATACCGCCTCCTCATGCTGCTGCCAAGTCTAGAGTCTCTCATGGGTCCCTGTACGGCCTCCCATTGCTGCTGTCTCCATCGCCACACTCTGCTGCCATGTGCCACTTTCAGGTCTCTTCACACTGCTGGTGTGTTTAATTTTTTGACATAGGGTGCAGGCAGATTACGGGCCTCACATAGCTGCTGCCAGGCCCCTAATCTGCCATGGGCCCCTATATACCGCCTCCTCATGCTGCTGCCAAGTCCAGAGTCTCTCATGGGTCCCTGTACGGCCTCCCATTGCTGCTGTCTCCATCGCCACACTCTGCTGCCATGTGCCACTTTCAGGTCTCTTCACACTGCTGGTGTGTTAAATTTTTTGACATAGGGTGCTGGCAGATTACGGGCCTCCCATTGCTGCTGCCAGACATGTAATCTGCCATGGGCCCCCGTACCGACTCCTCATGCTGTGACGTTGCAACAAGGTGTAATTCAACCCTACATATGTTAGACCGCCTTTACGAACAGCTAAAGGCCATCACAGATTTCCTGATGTTAAAAGCGGATAAAGGTACTCCCTGTGTAACTTAGATGTCAGCCATTGTCAGCTCATGTGTGACACCTGCGCTTGCTCAGGCCCTTTGAGGAGGCCACGCTATTCGTGAGTCGGCAGGACTATGGGATGAATGAGGTCAAATCGGCCATGGGCCCCCGTACCGCCTGTTCACGCTGATGCTGGTCCCACAGTGTGACCTGGGTCCCTGTACGGCCTCCCATTGCTTCCACTCTGCCATGTACCTCTTTGAAATCTCCTCACACTCCTGCGGTTGTCCATTTTGTCATAGGTTGCTGGCAGATTAGCGGCCTTCCATAGGTGCCGCCAGGCCCCATATCGACCATGGGCCCCCGTACCTCCTGGTCACGCTGCTGCTGAGCCCACAGTGTGACCTGGGTCCCTGTACGGCCTCCCATTGCTCCCACTCTGCCATGTGCCACTTTGAAATCTCCTCACACTCCTGCGGTTGTCCATTTTGTCATAGGTTGCTGGCAGATTACAGGCCTTCCATAGGTGCCACCAAGCCCCATATCGGCCATGGGCCCCCGTACCGCCTGGTCACGCTGCTGCTGGGCCCACAGTGTGACCTGGGTCCCTGTACCGCCTCCCATTGCTCCCACTCTGCCATGTGCCACTTTCAGGTCTCCTCACGCTCCTGCTGGTTTCCATTTTGTCATAGGTTGCTGTATGGCCTCCCATTGCTGCTGCCTCCACCGCCACACTGTGGCTCCAAACACTGGTTTTGGCCCCGTGACTGCCCAAATGAGTGAAGTGTGCGGTGATTCTAAGATCGACGGCACTCATCTGCATGTCATACTGACAGACAGTATTATTTCTCTTCCCCAGCAGACTCCAAGGGCATTTAAATTAAAGGTACAGTGTTCTGCACTAATATTAAGTCTCTCTGAAGCCTAGAAACACCCTTTTTTAAGTTAAATTCAAAGCGAATTTATTCGACTCGAATCGAATATTGTCCACGAATTCGCCGAATCAGTCGAATCGAATTTTTCATTTCTTCGCTCATCTCTAGAAGTAATAGTGCCACATCATTGATGTCAGTGGAAGGAACAGTGCTATATCGTTGGTATCAGTGGGAGGAATAGTGCCTCATTATTGGTATCAATGGAAGGAATAGTGCCCCACTATTTTTGTCAGTGGGAGGAATAGTGCCCATCATTGGCATCAGTGTGAGGAATATTGCCCCATCATTGGTGTCAGTGAAAGTATACCAAATGCAGAATAAAAGCTAGCAAAGGGCTATATCTGGGATGAAGTTTGGAGGCCACTAGCCATACAACTCTTGACACCCCTCTATTAGGGAAAATTCTTTAAATCTGGACATTTCCAATTTTCCAGTTTCTAATTCGGTTGTAGAACATTGTAATGACAAATACATAATCTCAAAAGAAATTACTATCTCTACTGATGGTGGAGGGAAAAAAAGAAGTGTCATTAATTAAACAAAAAAAAAAGCTGACTATAGGCATTTGCCTACTGTGCCCAACGGTAGATCCAGGCCCTGCCATGAGGTTAAAAAGAAGGAACCAGGGGAGGAAAGGGGGGAACCAGGGGAGGAAAAGGGGGAACCAGGGGAGGAAAAGGGGGAACCAGGAGAGGAGAAGGGGGAACCAGGAGAGGGAAAGGGGGAACCAGAGGAGGAAAGGGGGGAACCAGGAGAGGAAAAGGGGGAACCAGGGGAGGAAAAGGGGGAACCAGAGGAGGAAAGGGGGGAACCAGGGGAGGAAAAGGGGGAATCAGGAGAGGAAAGAAGGGAACCAGGGGAGGAAAAGGGGGAACCAGGAGAGGAAAGGGGGGAACCAGGGGAGGAAAAGGGGGAACCAGGAGAGGAAAAGGGGGAACCAGGGGAGGAAAGGGGAACCAGGGGAGGAAAAATATAAGCAGATTCATCTTCAGTGTTAACTCCACACACGCCTCTTCTACCCTGTAATCATCTTGTCTTCCCATACTGTATTCCTCTGCACAGGCAGTTGAAGAAAGGTGACACAGGAACCCATTAAGCTGAAATAGCAAATATCAGTGTCACCCACCTAACTATGCAGTTTGGAAGAGGGGTTTGGATTACAAGACTGGCTGAACACAACTACAAATCCTATGGCAGGTAAAACATTTTAACATGTTATATATCTTGCCTGTGTTAAATCTCCTCTCCATGTATAAAGGTTCCTTCCAGCAGACAGTATCCAGAATTATCTTGTTGATATTAAATACCCCAAATCCCTCCCCAAGACACCTCAATCATTCAAAATAAATGTATACTGAACACTATATGGGATCACGGGACTGCCTGAGAGCCAGAAATACATAACACCGCCTTCATCCTCTGTGGTAGACTTCCAGGGTCACCCAAGAGAAGGAGGAAACAAACCACAAAATATATTAAGCGGCTCAGTTATACTCTATCGGAATCACTGATTTCATACTAAGTATCATTCCTATGAACGTGTTTCTCTAGTTACCCGATACATTGTAGCTCAGCTCTTCTGGCTTCCAGCTCCATGTACCACTTTGATGTTCATTTCTGTTTGATTGAGATGCCAAAAACTGTCACTGTGGACCTCTCCGAAACTTCACAAGTCGGCAAGAATTCATTCCTGACAAGTCCTCATGTACAGAAATAAGGATCATTTTTCAGAAAAGCTCCATTTTATATTCTTTAGTTCTGTGGACAAGTCTAGTATGTCCTGAGCATGAAGAGGTTAAAAAAGTGGTCTCCAAGCTGTAGCTCAAGGGCTGGATGTGGCCCTTTGTTTGAATTAATTTGGACCTTGAGGCACTATTCACAGATAGGAGACACTATTGATACCAATGAGGGAGTACTATTCCTCCCACTGACACTAATGATGGGGCACTATTCCTCCCACTGATACCAATGATGGGGCACTATTCCTCCCACTGACACCAATGATGGGGCACTATTCCTCCCACTGACACCAATGATGGGGCACTATTCCTCCCACTGACACCAATGATGGGGCACTATTCCTCCCACTGACACCAATGATGGGGCACTATTCCTCCCACTGACACCAATGATGGGACACTATTCCTTCAACTAATATCAATGAGTGAGCACTATTCCTTCCACTAATACCAAAGCTGGGGCACTATTCCTCCCACTGACACCAATGATGGGGCACTATTCCTCCCACTGACACCAATGATGGGGCATTATTCCTCCCACTGACACTAATGATACACTATTCCTTGAACTAATACCAAAGCTGGGGCACTATTCCTCCCACTGACACCAATGATGGGACACTATTCCTCCCACTGACACCAATGATGGGGCACTATTCCTTCAACTAATATCAATGATGGGGCACTATTCCTTCCACTAATACCAAAGCTGGGGCACTATTCCTCCCACTGACACCAATGATGGGACACTATTCTTCCCACTGACACCAATGATGGGACACTATTCCTCCCACTGACACCAATGATGGGACACTATTCCTCCCACTGACACCAATGATGGGACACTATTCCTCCCACTGACACCAATGATGGGACACTATTCCTCCCACTGACACCAATGATGGGACACTATTCCTCCCACTGACACCAATGATGGGAGACTATTCCTCCCATTGACACCAATGATAGGACACTATTCCTCCCACTGATACCAATGATGGGGCACTATTCCTCCCACTGACACCAATGATGGGACACTATTCCTCCCACTGACTACCAAAGCTGGGGCACTATTCCTCCCACTGACACCAATGATGGGACACTATTCTTCCCACTGACACCAATGATGGGACACTATTCCTTCCACTGACACCAATGATGGGACACTATTCCTCCCACTGACACCAATGATGGGACACTATTCCTCCCACTGACACCAATGATGGGACACTATTCCTCCCACTGACACCAATGATGGGACACTATTCTTCCCACTGACACCAATGATGGGACACTATTCCTCCCACTGACACCAATGATGGGGCACTATTCCTCCCACTGACACCAATGATGGGACACTATTCCTCCCACTGACACCAATGATGGGACACTATTCCTCCCACTGACACCAATGATGGGGCACTATTCCTCCCACTGACACCAATGATGGGGCACTATTCACCCTACAAATACTAATGATGGGGCACTCTTGCTTCCACTAGTACTAATATTGGGGCAGTATTCCTTCCACTGACACCAATAATGGGGCACTTTTCCCATTCCAACTAACCACAGGTGATACAGTATGTCATTTTTTTGCTCTCACTGGCTACAGTTCAGCCCCCCCAGTCTAAACTGGGCCTTTGTTTAAATGTTCGGAGGAGACCCCCGGGTTAAAAAAAAATCTAAATATATTTTTCATATTATTTATTTCTGGTACTTATATAGCACCGTCAATGTACGCAGTGCTTTACATATATATTGAACATTCACATCAGTCCCTAACCCTCAAGGGGCGTACAATCTAAGGTCCCTAACCCTCAAGGGGCGTACAATCTAAGGTCCCTAACCCTCAAGGGGCATACAATCTAAGGTCCCTAACCCTCAAGGGGCGTACAATCTAAGGTCCCTAACCCTCAAGGGGCGTACAATCTAAGGTCCCTAACCCTCAAGGGGCGTACAATCTAAGGTCCCTAACCCTCAAGGGGCGTACAATCTAAGGTCCCTAACCCTCAAGGGGCGTACGATCTAAGGTCCCTAACCCTCAAGGGGCGTACAATCTAAGGTCCCTAACCCTCAAGGGGCATACAATCTAAGGTCTCTAACCCTCAAGGGGCGTACAATCTAAGGTCCCTAACCCTCAAGGGGCGTACAATCTAAGGTCCCTAACCCTCAAGGGGCGTACGATCTAAGGTCCCTAACCCTCAAGGGGCGTACAATCTAAGGTCCCTAACCCTCAAGGGGCATACAATCTAAAGTCCCTAACCCTCAAGGGGCGTACAATCTAAGGTCCCTAACCCTCAAGGGGCGTACAATCTAAGGTATTATATATTTTGTAATATATAAAAACGCATTTCAACATGCAGTATATATATATATATGTAGTGAAATATATATTGAAATATATTGAATATGGCCAAAATTGTAGCATTTAAAATACGTCAATATATTTGAGAAGAATATTTTTAAAATATATCTCACATATATTTTTCTTCCATGTGGGTACCCCCTGTGCTCCTTCATACAGAGTGGGGGCGCTCTAATGCAGGAGGTGTAATACTGGCCAGATCACCAGAAGGGGAAAAAGTCTAAAAAAAAAGAAAACTAATGCAGCCGCCACATCTAATGATTGGTAAGCTGCAATATATGAAATGTTTGCTTTTGGGTTTAATACCGCTTTAAAAATCAATCAGAATATACATACGCAGTTGCATCGCCGCCCTCTAGGAACTTGGAACAAAAATCTAGAAAATTAAATTTTGGAGTTCTCCTTTCCACCCATTGATCTTTGAAGCCGGTTGATCAGTCACTTCCTGCCGATCGATATGAAATGGATCAATACTCCTAGTCTTGAGTGGATTAAATAAAGGAAAACAATAAGCCGGCAGGACAGGAGTTATGCGACTATTAAAGGGAAACTCACATTATAGGAATGCAAATGGACCCTTCTACCCTCATCAATAGCTGTTAGCAAAGAAGGATCTATGGAGCGCTGGACGCCAACAGCGGACTTCAAGGGGAACTCCAGTGCGTTCGATACGTCCGCGTTCTGAGCTGTCACTGTAACATTTCCCTGAGGGACAGTTCACACGACATGCAGTTCAGTTGCATCCAAAACGCACAGAAAGCAGGTTATATGGTTGTCAATTTGCTGATGCGTTCCAGTGCATTTTTTATGCATTCCAGTTCATTTTTCCACCTTCCCTTTTTCTTCAATTTAATTAGGTACATGTGCATTCCGGTGCGTTTTTGGTGCGTTCCAGTGCCTTCCGGTGCATTTTGTATGTGTTTTAGGGCCAGTTCACACTCCACACATTTCAATTGCTTTTTTCTGCATCCAAAACGCACAGAAAGCAGGTGATATGGTTGTCAAGGTCATAGTTCACAACAGTTCTTGCAGTTCCAGCTTGCAGAAAAAAAAGTAGAACAGTCTGCATTTTTTCTGCACAGCACTGTACTGGAATGCAGTAAAACCCGGGGCAGACTGACAACTCATGGGGCCCCCGGGTGATAGGGGACCATGGGGCCCCTGTGTCCTTGCCCACACTCAAAGCACACCCAAAAAATCCTATAAAAAAGGTACCAGGGGCATTACATGGGGCCCCATACTGACCCCGGGCCCTCGGGTAGTGCCCGAGTGCTCGAATGGTCAGTCCGCCCCTGGGTAAAACGCATAAAAAACGCACTGGAATGCACCAAAAACACACTGGAATGCACATGTCCCTGTTTAAAGTGAAATAAAAAGAGAGGGGGGAAAATTTACTGGAATGTGTCAAAAATGCACTTAAACGTGTCAAAAACGCATAACAAAAAATGCATCAGATGGTCAGTGTCATAGTTCACATCAGCGCTTGCAGTTCCAGTGCGTTCCGGATGCAGAAATAGAAGTAGAATAGGCTGCATTTTTTCTACACAGAACTGTACTGGAACGAGGTAAAATGTATCAAAAACGCACCGGAATGCACTGGAACGCACATATCCCTGTTTAAATTGAAGAAAAAAAGAGGGTTAAAAATGAACTGGAATGCATAAAAAACGCACCAGAATGTGTCAAAAACACACCGGAAAGCGCCAAAAATGCATCAAAACCATGCATGCAAAAACGCATCCGGAGCGCATCAGAACTGCGTTTCTATAGTGTGAACCGGCCCTTATGGCCAGTTCACACTACATGCATTTAAGTTGCTTTTTCTGCATTCAAAACGCACAGAAAGTAGGTTATTTGGCTATCCATGTCATCGTTCACATCAGCGCTCGCAGTTCCGGTGCATTTCGGTTGCAGAAATAAAAGTAGAACAAGCTGCATTTTTTCTGCACGGAACTGTACTGGAACGCGGTAAGGGCCGGATCACACTATAGAAATGCAGTTCAGATGCGTTCCGGATGCGTTTTTGCATGTGCATTTTTTACACATTTTTGGAACGTTCCGATGCATTTTTTGTTATGCGTTTTTGACACGTTTAAGTGTATTTTTGATGCATTCCAGTTAATTTTTTCCCCTCTCTTTTTCTTCAATTTAAACAGGGACATGTGCATTCCAGTGTGTTTTTGGTGCATTCCAGTGCGTTTTTTATGCGTTTTACCCAGGGGCGCACTGACCATTCGAGCACTCGGGCACTACCCGAGGGCCCGGGGTCAGTAGGGGGCCCCATGTAATGCCCCTGGTACCTTTTTAATAGGATTTTTTGGGTGTGGTTTGAGTGTGGGCAAGGACACAGGGGCCCCATGGTCCCCTATTGCCTGGGGGCCCCATGAGTTGTCAGTCCGCCCCTGGTTTTACCGCATTCCAGTACAGTGCTGTGCAGAAAAAATGCAGACTGTTCTACTTTTTTTTCTGCAAGCTGGAACCGCAAGAACTGTTGTGAACTATGACCGTGACAACCATATCACCTGCTTTCTGTGCGTTTTGGATGCAAAAAAAAAGCAACTGAAATGCATGGAGTGTGAACTGGCCCTAAAACACATACAAAATGCACCGGAATGCACTAGAATGCACCAAAAATGCACTGGAACGCACATGGACCTATTTAAATTAAAGAAAAGGGGAGGGGGAAAAATGTACTGGAATGCATAAAAATGTACTGGAGCGCACCAAAAACGCGCCAAAAAGCACCAAAAACACGTAAAAAAACGAATATATAAAAACACATCCGGAACGCATCTGGACTGTGTTTCTACAGTGTGATCCAACCTATGACTTCCATATCTTTAGAAGGCTTTTGTTCCATATTTGCGTTTGTTTCTTTCATGTACAGGATTGTACATCCCCCTGCAGCCGCAGTCTGTGGATCAATGATTGTGATCAGCCCGCTTGCATTGAGTTGACCTTTTAGTAGCGTTACAAGTCTCCATGAATAAATCGCTGACATTTATACAGACAGGTATCATTTTTTCAGAAAAATTCTATTCTTCAGGCCGCGTCCACATCTGAGTGACTTGGAATTGCGGGCAGAATTGTGAGGTTCCGCCCACGTTTCTGGATTGCGTTAAAAAGGCGCCAAAATGTAAATTTTGATCATTTAACTTGTTCCGGGGAAATTTTCCCACAAAAAAAATCCGCTATTTTCCCTGTTTGGAGGTTTTTTTTAGGTAATTTAATTTGTTAAATGTTCTTTGTATTTATGTTTTTTTTTTGTTTTGTTTTTCATTTCGTTGTAGATCATTGTCTGTGCACTGACACTGTTTATTGTCATTTTAATTCAATGTTATTTTTTTCTTTTCACATAAAATAAGAATGGGATGTTTTAGGATGGAGGGGGGGGGGATAAATGGTGTGCTAGTGAATGAGTATAGATAGATAGATATTGATTGGAGGGTTAATGGGTGAATGGATGATGGATGGATTGGTGGATGGAAAGATGGATGAATGAATGCGTGGATAAATGGATGGATGAATGAATGCGTGGAAAAATGGATGCATGAATGAATGCATGGATAAATGGATGGATGGATGAATGAATGCATGGATAAATGGATGGATGAATGAACGCGTGGAAAAATGGATGCATGAATGAATGCATGGATAAATGGATGGATGGATGAATGAATGCATGGATAAATGGATGGATGAATGAACGCGTGGAAAAATGGATGCATGAATGAATGCATGGATAAATGGATGGATGAATGAATGCGTGGATAAATGGATGGATGAATGAATGCGTGGATAAATGGATGGATGAATGAATGCGTGGATAAATGGATGGATGAATGAATGCGTGGATAAATGGATGGATGAATGAATGCGTGGATAAATGGATGGATGAATGAATGCGTGGATAAATGGATGGATGAATGAATGCGTGGATAAATGGATGGATGAATGAATGCGTGGAAAAATGGATGCATGAATGAATGCATGGATAAATGGATGGATGGATGAATGAATGCATGGATAAATGGATGGATGAATGAACGCGTGGAAAAATGGATGCATGAATGAATGCGTGGATAAATGGATGGATGAATGAATGCGTGGATAAATGGATGGATGGATGAATGCATGGGTAAATGGATGGATGAATGAATGCGTGGATAAATGGATGGATGAATGAATGCGTGGATAAATGGATGGATGAATGAATGCGTGGATAAATGGATGGATGAATGAATGCGTGGATAAATGGATGGATGAATGAATGCATGGATAAATGGATGGATGAATGAATGCATGGATAAATGGATGGATGAATGAATGCGTGGATAAATGGATGGATGAATGAATGCGTGGATAAATGGATGGATGAATGAATGCGTGGATAAATGGATGGATGAATGAATGCGTGGATAAATGGATGGATGAATGAATGCGTGGATAAATGGATGGATGAATGAATGCGTGGATAAATGGATGGATGAATGAATGCGTGGATAAATGGATGGATGAATGAATGCGTGGATAAATGGATGGATGAATGAATGCGTGGATAAATGGATGGATGGATGGATGGATGAATGCGTGGACAAATGGATGGATGAATGAATGCGTGGATAAATGGATGGATGAATGAATGCGTGCATAAATGAATGGATGGATGATGGATAGATTGGTTGATGGACAAATATGGACAAATTCATGGATGAATGAATGCATGGATAAATGGATGGATGGATGAATTTATGAGTTGATGAATGGATGGATATATCAGTGTATGGATTGGTTGGCGGGTTAGTGGATGGATGAAGGGACAGATGGATGGATGGATTGATTGGTGTGTTGGTGGATGGATGGAAGGACAGACAGATGGGTGGATGGATGCATTGGGGGATTAGTGGATGGATGAGTGGGTGGCTGGATGGATGGATTGTGGGTTAATAGATGGATTGACGGAAAATGGATGGATGGATTGATTGATTGATTGATTGGGAGGTTAGTGGATAGATGGATGAGTGGGTGGATGATGGATTGGTGGGTTAGTGGATGGATGGGGGGTGGGTAGATGGATGAATGGACAATGGATGGATGGATGGGTGGTTATAGGGCTAGACAATGGATGGATGGAGTAGTGGGTTAGTGGATGGGTGGGTAGATGGATGGACTGGTGAGTTGGTGGATGGGTGGGTAGATGGATAGATAGATAGATAGATAGATAGATAGATAGATAGATAGATAGATAGATAGATAGATAGATAGATAGATAGAGATAGATAGATAGATAGATAGATAGATAGATAGATAGATAGATAGATAGATAGATAGATAGAGAGAGAGAGAGAGAGAGAGAGAGAGAGAGAGAGATAGACGGACGGATAGATAGATAAATGAGCAAATGGATGGATGGATGAATGGATTGGTGGATAGGTTGGTAGGTACATGGATAGATCGATAGATGGATGGGTGTATGTATGGATTGATGGGTTAGTGTGTGGATGGATGGATTGGTGGGTAGATGGATGGATGGATTGGTTGATTAGTGGATGGATAAATAGATGATGGACAGGTGGGTGGATGGATGGATAGAGGATGGATGGATGGATTGGTGGGTAGATGAATGGGTGTATTGGTGGATTAGTGGATGGATGAATGGATGGATGGATGGAATGGTGGGTTAGTGGATAGATAAATAGATGATGGATGGATGGGTGGATGGATGGATGGAGGATGGATGGAGGGAAGTAGACACAGACAAAGAGGAGGAGAGAGATGGATGGGAAAAAAGAACAAAGGAAAGAGAGAAAAATAGAGACTTTGCAAAAAAAAGCTAACTAAATGGAGCAATATTGGGTGCGGGGATATAGACGCACACAGACAAGGAGGAAGAGATAACAGCTGCAGTTTGTATCTCAGTAGGAGAGTCTGACGTCTAATCCTGGCCTGGAGCAAGGTGTGGGGGGGTCGGGGGCCCCTTTTATTGAGACCCCTAATAATACTCCTTGTATGTGTCTGTGAGAATTGCTGTGGGGTGGATTTCTCCAGCAGAGGTTTGACAGTGGCGGGGGTCCTGTCCCGGGGTAGTCTGGGGTCCAGGAATAGGAGACAGTGCAGACAACGCACAGGACTGACCAGGAGGAATGACTACTGCTAATTAGAAGCGTCTGATAGCGGCCGGGGAGCTTCCACCCATTGTGGGGAGATTTCCGCTTTCTGGGATTTTTTCCTTGCTGGCAGAATTCCACAGCCGGAGGAGACGCTGGACTTAGAAAAAGGAAAAAGTGACTTTTCCATCCAGATCTCCCAGATTCCGGCTCACTACACAAGTCCATCCCAGCAACAATCCAGACAAGATCACAGACACGATCTCAGACAAGATCTCAGACAAGATCACAGACACGATCTCAGACAAGATCCCAGACGCGATCACAGACAAGATCAAAGACGCGATCCCAGACACGATCACAGACAAGATCACAGACAAGATCACATACACGATCACAGACACGATCACAGACAAGATCACAAACATGATCCCAGACGCGATCACAGACAAGAACACAGACGCGATCACAGACAAGATCTCAGACAAGATCACAGACAAGATCACAGACAAGATCACATACACGATCACAGACAAGATCACATACACGATCACAGACACGATCACAGACAAGATCACAAACATGATCCCAGACGCGATCACAGACAAGATCTCAGACGTGATCTCAGACGTGATCCCAGACAAGATCACAGACGCTATCCCAGACGCGATCCCAGACGCGATCACAGACAAGATCCCAGACAGGATCCCAGACACAATCACAGACAAGATCACAGACAAGATCACATACACGATCACAGACACGATCACAGACAAGATCACAAACATGATCCCAGACGCGATCACAGACAAGAACACAGACGCGATCACAGACAAGATCTCAGACAAGATCACAGACAAGATCTCAGACAAGATCACAGACAAGATCACAGACAAGATCACATACACGATCACAGACACGATCACAGACAAGATCACAAACATGATCCCAGACGCGATCACAGACAAGATCTCAGACGTGATCTCAGACGTGATCTCAGACGTGATCCCAGACAAGATCCCAGACAGGATCCCAGACACAATCACAGACAAGATCCCAGACAGGATCACAGACAGGATCACAGACAAGATCACTTCTTCTTATCTTCCTTTCTGTACATGTGTGATATTTGGTGTCACATTCACCTGAGGATGATGAAGATAAGTGCAGCGACTACAACAGGCTGGCAGGATCAAAGAACACGACATGCAGCTCTTCAATCTATGAACACCCACTCCAGATCCGTTTCGGGTGCATTTCTGCATGTGCGTTTTTTGGCGCATTTTCTGACGCGCTCCAGATTCTTTCCTGTACTTTCACTGTATGTTTCACAGTTCATTTTTAATGCGTTCCGGTGCATTTTTGATGCATTTTGGTGCATTTTTGATGCGTTTTACCACGTTCCAGTACAGTCCCGTGCAGATAAAATGCAGAATGTTATACATTTTTGTTTCTGGAACTGGAATGCCCTGGAACAAACCGCACTAGTGTGAACTATGCCACTGGAAACCCTATCACCTTCTTTCCATGCATTTTTGGTGTAGGCAAAAACAAACTGGACTGCGTGTGAGGTGAACGGAACCTTAGTGCGTTTTGTGTTTTGCAGAAATGCACTGCAGCCCATTTGACAGGGTTTTCTATGGGACACGTTCACATTTATGCATTTTTCAGCCAGTGCATTTTTGAAAAGGGTCAGGGACTTTTCTTTAAACGCAAAACAGTGCATTTGTGATTCAATAGACTTCAATGGACAGGAGGCAGAAACGCATGAGTTGCATTTTTGATGCATTTTTGATGCATTTAAAGCCTGGTTCACACCAAGGCATTGTACTTTTTGTCCATTTTACAGTGCTTTTTGCCTGTGTGTTTTTGCTGCATTTTTTTATTACATTTTGTTTTCTGGTGGAGTTTTTTTGTTGCTAGGCAGAATAAAAATCCTAAATGCAGCAAAATCGCAACAAAAACGCTGCAAAGACGCACTACATGCCCTTCAGCAGCTTCTCCATTGAACTCTATTGTAGCAAAAACGCTGCTTTTTGCATTTAAAAAAGTTGCCTTTCCAAAAACGCAGCAGCTCAAAAAAGTATACATGTGAGCATGTTCCATAGGAAGCCATGTTAACCTCTTCCCATCTGGCCCATGAAGATAAACGGACAGGACGTTTCTAAATGGATAGACAGCCAGCTATGAAAACCCGGAAAAATAACTGAGGAGCTGGATTCAGCTTAGTAGCAGTTTATGATTAACCATTTCCATCCCGGCCTATGGCCGAATGGCGGCCGGCAAAAACACTCACCTTTCCGGGTGGACGCCATATGGCGTCCTCTTGGGCAGGCGCAGTTTGCGTGCCTGCAGAGCCGCACAGCGGCGTGATCTGTCACTGGCCGTGTACCTTGGACATGGCCGATGACAGATCTGAGTACCGGCCCTGTTGCCGGTACCATGTGACCTGCTGTGACCAATCACAGCAGGTCACATGACAGTTGTATACAATGGATGGCTTCATTCATGCCATCCATTGTATACTAGTGTCTAGCTGTGAATGGTCACAGCGATCACATGCACAAGCTGGGCCAATCACAGCTCAGCTGTGTCATGTGATTAGCCGTGGCCAAATCACAGCTAAGCACAAAAAAAAAAAGAATCGATGTCATTCAGGTAAATGCTTGCTTATAGCAAAGTAATTCTTTGCTATAAGCAAATTGTGTAAAAAAAAAAAAATACTGATCACTTCCCCAAAGTAGTACAATGTTACTATGCAGGGGCGGACTGACCATTTGGAAACTCGGGCACTGCTCAGGGGCCCGGGGTCAGTAGGGGGCCCCATGAGATGCCCCTGGTACCTTTTTCATAAGCTTTTTTGAGTTTGGGCAAGGACACAGGAGCCCCATGATCCTCTATTGCCCGGGGGCCCCATGAGTTGTCAGTCCGCCCCTGTTACTATGGTAACATTGTACTACTTTGGTCATAGTGAAATATGAAAAAAAAATGTAATAAAAAATAAAAAATAATAATAAAAAAAAAAGTATATATATATTTTTTTATACTGTCACCAGTCAGTGTCCCTGATCACCGCTATGCCAGTTATATGATAATGCTGTACTACACTGGTGACAGTATGTGAAAAAAAAAAAAGTGAAAATATTTTTTCATTTTCCGAAAAATTCTGACAAAAAAAATACTTAAAAAAACTCACCATGCCTCTTATGAAGTACGTCGGACTGTCTACTCTGCAAAAAGGGGTCATTTGGGGGATTTTTTTTTTTTTTTTTTAATTTAAATATTTATTAAATTTTTCATAGCAATACAAATACCCAAAAAGGGGAAATACTTCTCATACAGATAAACATTTATAACATTTCTCCCTTTCCCCCGCTAAAAACTCTTTTCTTTCCCATCCCACCACCCCCCCATCCCACCCCCCGTCCCCCTCCCCCCCCTCTGCAGACTCTGGCCCATTCTAGTCTCTCGAGGCTTAATGATTTTTTGCTAACATCCTAGTTTATATTTCCCTATATTTCTCTTTCAATCCTGCTCTTTCCCACTTTTCCCATCTCCTGTAATAGACTCTCATCCTATCTTCCTGCATATGGTATGATCTTTCCATTCTACCTATCTGGTTCACTCTTTTTATCCAGTCCTCCTCCCTCGGAACCTCAGATTTCCGCCAAAACTTGGGTATCAGCCCTTTCGCCGCATTCAAGAAATACCATATACCTGAGTCTTTATATTTATTTACCGATGTCTCCACATTGTGTAGGAGGCACGTCGTTGGGTCTAGCCCTATGTCGATTTCAGTTATTTCTTCAATCAATTTGACTATTCTCTTCCAAAAAATCTGAATTCTTGGACATTCCCACCATATGTGAAACACCGTGCCTATCTCTCCACATCCTCTCCAACACATATTTGAGTTTTCCCCATTCATCTTGTGCTCTACACTCGGAGTAATGTGCCATCGTGTCACACACTTATAATTAATCTCAACCTCTCTCATACTAACATTATCGTGTATCAATCTAAACATTTTTCTCTGTTTATCCTCATCAAACCCAACTCCCATATCCCTTTCCCATTTAGTTATAAAAATTAACTTTGTGTTTGTGTCTAATTCTGTGAGTATTCTGTACACTTTTGATATACCGTGCTTCCCATCCCTTCGTGTCTCCAACAACCTTTCAAACATGTTCCACTCCTGTTTTAATCTCAGGGGTTTCGGTAGATTTCCAATAAAACATTTCAATTGATGATATTTCCACTCATCTATTCTAATAAAAATGTCTCCCTTCTTCTCTATTAAATCTTTAAGTGATCTCAATTCCCCCTCCACCAAAACGTCTCTCAGTTGGGTATCCTCCTTTCTAAACCATCTCCCTGATATCTTATTCTTTCCCGGGGGAAAGAACTCAGTGTTTGTGAGAGGCATTAATATAGAGTTAAATTCCCATTTCATATTTTTGTGTAAATTGTCCCATATCCTTAAAACATTTAAAGTGTAGATACTTGTGCTTTCTTTAATTCCTCTAAACTGTGGTGGAACCCATATCACCTGACTCAATCTGATGCCACTAAGATCATTTTCTATTGTTGCCCAACTTTTCCCCTTATGGTTAAATGTCCAGTCATATATTCTTGCTAAAACCACTGCCTTGTAGTATCTCTTGACATCTGGTAGAGCCAATCCCCCTTTCTCTTTAGTCCTACTCAATGTTTCATATGCAATTCTAGGTTTTTTGTTCTTCCATATGTATCTTGTTAACATTTTTTTCATTATCTTAAAGAAGGCCTCTGGAATTTTAATTGGTACCATTTGAAATCTATACAGTATTTTAGGCATAATTACCATTTTAACTAGGTTTATACGTCCTATCCAGGATGGGTTTCCTCCTTCTAGTCTTTTTAAATCTTCCCTGATCTCGTTTATCAAAGAGATATAGTTTAATCTATACAGATGCTTATATGAGGCAGTGAGTTTTATTCCTAGGTATTTTATCTCCTTTTCTCTCCATATAAAGGGGAATTCTTTTTGTAATTTTTCTTTTTCATTCTTTGATATATTAATATTCAGGATCTCTGTTTTCGTTGGATTAATTTTTAGATTTGATAGTTCACCGTACTCCTTCAGGATCTTCATTATATTTGGGAGAGTTATTCGGGGATTCCCCACATAGAACAATAAGTCGTCCGCAAAGGCCGCTACTCTATGTTCTATGGTTTCTATCTGAATTCCCTTCACTGATCCACTGTTCCTTATTGTTGACAACAGAGGTTCGAGTGACAACACATATAGTAAAGGGGACAGTGGGCAGCCCTGTCTTGTACCATTAGTCATTCCAATGGGTTCTGATCTCTCCCCATTTACCGTGATAATTGCAGTGGGCTCTCTATAAAGTTTACTTATCCATTCACGCATTCTATCACCTATCCCCAGCACTTTTAAGTTGTCCATCATAAAGCCCCAGTCCACTCTATCAAATGCCTTCTCTGCATCAATTGACAAGAGCACCACCGGGGCTTTCCCTTTTCTACTTTTCTGAATAAGCATCAGGGTTCTCAAGCCGTTATCTCTACCTTCTCTCCCTGGAACAAAGCCCACCTGGTCTCCATGGATCCATTCAGGCATTAGATCTTTCAACCTGTTTGCTAACACCTTTGCATACAGTTTAGTATCTGTGTTCAATAATGAGATAGGTCTATAGCTGGAGCACTGAGATGGATCTTTTCCCTCCTTGTGAATAAGTACCACATGGGCCTGTAGGGATTCTCTCCTCACCTCCATCCCACCTCCCAGAGCATTCATATATTTCTCCAACTTGGGTAGCAGTACTTCACTAAATTTCTTATAGTACCTAACTGTATAGCCATCCGGGCCTGGGCTTTTTCCCCCCCCCTGTGCTTCTTAACGCTGTTTTAATTTCTTCCTGGGAAATTTCTGCGTCTAAGGAGTTCAACTGTACTTCACTTAGTTTTGGTAATCCCGCATTTTTTAAGTATATCATCTTTTTTTCATTACTTCCCTCTTGAGCTTCTTTTATCGGAGCATGGGGACTAATATTATATAACTTTTTGTAATACTCCGTAAACACTTTAATAATCTCTTTAGTTGAGTGGACCAACTCCCCCTTTGAACTTTTTATCTTTTCTATATAGTTCCTATTTTTCTTTTTATTCAAAGCTCTCATTAGATATCTTCCTGGCCTGTCTCCCCATCTATATCTCTCGTTCAAAACCCTGTTGTATACTCTTCTCTTCTCCTCATCCATCAACCTCTCAAGCTCATCTTTCTTGTCCAATAACTTCTGTCTCGTATCTTTTGTTATTTTCTTCTTATGGACCTGCTCCAAGTCCAATATTTCTTTTAAAAGCCCACTGACCCTCTCTCTTCTTTCCTTTTTTTTCCTTGCTCCTGCCGCAATCAAGATTCCTCTTATAAATACCTTGTGGCTTTCCCAGATTGTAGCGATCGACACTTCCTCTGTCTCGTTCTCCCTAAAGTATACCTTAATCTCTTTCTCGATTTTCTGAGCTAAATCCTCATCCAGAAGAAGAGCCTCATTCAACCTCCATCCCAATCCTCCAGTCCACCTGCTTCCCCATCCCATTTTCATTACGACCGGGGCATGATCCGAGAACGTCCTCGTCTCTATGTCAATTTTAACCAGGTGGTCTATAAGTTGATGGTCTATTAAGATGTAATCCAATCTCGAGTATATCTCATGTGCATTAGAGAAGAAGGTATAGTCTCTGTCTTTCATATGCATTATTCTCCAGATGTCCACCAGTTGATATTCATGCATCACTTTTTTCAAGGCTCTCAGAGACCTACTCCCCTCTCTTTGCACGGAAGAGGTATTATCCTTTTGTGGGTCCATACAGAAATTTAGATCTCCTGCTACTATCAAGCGCCCCTTTTTAAACTCCATTAATTTTCTCAACAGACCCTTCATATACGTCTCCGGGTTTTTATTAGGGCAGTATATATTGGCTAAAGTACACTCAATCCCCTGAAGTCTACCTTTTAAGAATAAAAACCTCCCCTCCGGGTCGGTTCTTCTATCCTCCAGCTCAAATCTCATATTCTTTGCTAAGCCTATTGCAACCCCTTTTGCTCTTTTAATTGGAGAATCTGCATAATACCATGTTGGAAAATATTTGGATTTCAATTTCACATTTGCCTCTATCTCAAAATGCGTCTCCTGCAAAAACACCACTGACGCAGCCCTATGATGTAACTCATTAAACAACCTAAATCTCTTCCCTGGACAACTCAGCCCATTCACATTATAGGTTATAAACTGTATATCTTCCATCTTTCCCAATTAACGCCATCTCTCTTCCAGATTGCCTCTTCCTCTTTATCCCATCTGTCATGCAGAGTGTTAACCCAATACCTCCTCCCCTCCCTCCCCCAGCCAACTCCCATCCCCTCCTCCCACCCTCCTTTTCTCCCAACCCACCCCCCTCCCTCCCCCCCTCCAACCCCCTCCCCCCCCCCTCTTTTTAGGCCTAACATTTGCCTACTAATCATTTATGGATTACAAAGTCCACTTTTGATTTATTCCTTGGGCTAAGACTCCGTCCATGGACGACTTTCCCCTTATCTAACCTCCCCATTACCCCCCAAGCCCCTCCCATATTTATCATAGGCTCCGAAAAGAATAACGAGGGTGATAGGGGGGGAACAGAAAAAGATAATGGAAACCTATTTCTCTTCCTCCATCCCTCTCCCCCTATCCCCTGCCCTCCATCTCCTCCCACCCACATATTGCCAGTCCTCTTTTCTCTTCATTCTATTTTCCCATTGTTCTTCTTCCCAACCAGGGATTTCCATTCTTTGGATTTTTAAACTATCACAGAAATTTTTCAAATCTTCTGGAAACCTGAGGTATGCTGTAGTCCCATTTTTCCATCCTATTAGGCACTCGGGAGTCCCCCATCTATATTGCACATTTTGTTCTTTCAACCTTTCCAATAGGGGTCTCAAAATTCTCCTTCTCCACAGAGTCTCTGGAGCTAGATCCGCATATATCTGTATATCTCCTCCTTCATACTTAATTACTGATTTTCCCTTGGACTTCTTCCAGATTTTTTCTTTATCCCGAAGTTCATAGAATTTAGCTATTATATCTCTCGGCCTTTCTTCCCCCAGGTTTCTCAGAGATTTTCCTTTTCTAAAGGTTCCTTCTATTTTAGACCCTTCCATTTCTGAGCTGTCTGTTATAGTGTTAAATATTTTACAAACCACCTCTTGCAGATTTTCTCCCTTTGAGTTTTCTGGGACCCCACGTATCAAGATGTTCCTCTTCCTATCTTTATTTTCTTGTAACTCAACCTTATACAGCAGTTTCTCTTGGGCTCTCCCTATATTGGTTAGTTTTTTTTTCCAGTTCAGAGATAGCCTGGGCCTGACCTTTAACTTTCTCCTCCGTTTCCTCAACTCTCTCCAACAGGTGTCCCAGATCACTACGAATATTTACCATTTCTTGTTTTATTGTTTTCTCCAGTTCTTTAAACATTTCTGCCATTTCTTTTTTATTAGGTATTTGTAGATCTTTTTCCATCGCTGTATTGCCTGGTATTTGCTGATTACTAGTATCAAGGCCTAATGATACTCTAGGACTGCTTTCCGAACTGAGGTCTGCTTCTCCTCTTTCAGTCCTGCTCTGGGGTCTTTCTGGGGTTACGTTTCCTTGGAATGTATATTTTTTAATTGTAGCAGCCTGGGACCCTTAAAGCCCACTTCCTTTTACGTTTTTATTTTTCATTTTTCTCTATGGCACTTTTCCTTCTTATAGTCCTGTATAAATTCGTGGGTGAGGAGGGGAAATAGTTCTTTAAACTTTTCAAGTTTCTGCCCTGTCCCCTTGCTGGTTTTCCTTTTTCTCCTTTTTTTTCCTCTTCTTCCTTCTCCCCTCACCCCCTCCTTCCCCTTAAGCCTCTCTTCTTCTCTCTGGGGGCGTCTTCCACCTTTTGAACATTCTCCAGGGGTCCCCCCTTTCACTTACACTCTGTTTCTTGGAGATCAACACACTAGTTCCTCCAAAGCAAATCACAGTTCATTCATAATCACTCACCCTCCTCCTGTATCCTCTTCCAGTGAGTGCCTTCTCGCTCAGTTCCTCTGAGGGTCCATTCATGGGGGGGGGACTCCCCAGGGTCTCTTCGGCCTGCTTGTCCAGTTCTCTGTAGATCTTCTTATAATTTCTTTTGGGCTCAAGGGGTACTAGTGGGATAGGGGGAGAATGAATCTGTCAGCGGCAAAGAGGTCGGCGTTGCTCTCTCACTGCAAAACGCCGGCCGGCCGGCTTCCCGATCTCCCAGTAATGCTTTGCGGCCGGTCACGTGATCGCACCGGCCCCCTTCGTCTCCCAGCGTCCAGGGACTCTCTCTCTGTCAGTCTCCAGACGCTCCTCTCACTCCCCTCGCCCGCGTCAAACTCTCCTCCAACGGGAGGCGCCAGGCCGGGTAAGTCCCACACCGCTGGGCTCTAACATGTCTCAGGGGCTAGGCTTGGAGGCTTGGGGAGGTCAGACAGCGGAGCTCCGTCCACGAGCTCCTACATTGAGCTCTCTCCTGCCGCCATGTTCAGGCCCCGCCCACTCGGATACGGGTCATTTGGGGGATATCTGTACTGTCCTGACATTTGGGGGATATCTGTACCGTTCTGACATTAGGGGGATATCTGTACCGTCCTGGCATTTGGGGGATATCTGTACCGTTCTGACATTTGGGGGGATATCTGTACCGTTCTGACATTAGGGGGATATCTGTACCGTCCTGACATTTGGGGGATATCTGTACCGTTCTGACATTTGGGGGATATCTGTACCGTCCTGACATTTGGGGGATATCTGTACCGTTCTGACATTTGGGGGATATCTGTACCGCTCTGACATTTGGGGGATATCTGTACCGTCTTGACATTTGGGGGATATCTGTACTGTTCTGACATTTGGAGGATATCTGTACCGTTCTGACATTTGGGGGATATCTGTACCGTTCTGACATTTGGGGGATATCTGTACCTTCCTGACATTTGGGGGATATCTGTACCGTTCTGACATTTGGGGGATATCTGTACCGTCCTGACATTTGGGGGATATCTGTACCGTCCTGACATTTGGGGGATATCTGTACCGTTCTGACATTAGGGGGATATCTGTACCGTTCTAACATTTGGGGGATATCTGTACCGTCCTGACATTTGGGGGATATCTGTACCGTCCTGACATTTGGGGGATATCTGTACCGTTCTGACATTAGGGGGATATCTGTACCGTTCTAACATTTGGGGGATATCTGTACCGTTCTGACATTTGGGGGATATCTGTACTGTTCTGACATTTGGGGGATATCTGTACTGTTCTGACATTTGGGGGATATCTGTACTGTCCTCACATTTGGGGGATATCTGTACCGTTCTGACATTTGGGGGACATCTTTACCATCCTGACATTTGGGGGATATCTGTACCGTCCTCACATTTGGGGGACATCTGTACTGTCCTCACATTTGGGGATATCTGTACTATTCTGACAATCTTGGACCTCAAGAAATTAGATTGGCCGTCAGTACTTCAGGATTGATCAATTTTCAGATCTATACCATAGTTTGTGAACTCTATAACTTTCCTACAGACTAAATAATAAATCCTAATTTGGGTTATTTTCACCAAAGACATGTAGCAGAATACATCTCGGCCTAAATTTATGAAGAACAATTATTTATTTGCAAACTTTTATAACTGAAACAAAGAAAAATGTGTTTTTTTCAACATTTTCGGTCTTTTTTTGTTAATTTAGCAAAAAATAAAAACCCCAGCAGTGATTAAATACCTCCAAAAGAAAGCTCTAGTTGTGTGAAGAAAATGATAAAATTTTAGTTTGGGTACAATGTTGTATGACCGCTGAATTGTCATTTAAAGTGTGAGAGCGCTGAAACCTGAAAATTGGCCTGGGCAGGAAGGGGGTAAAAGTGCCCGGTATGGAAGAGGTTAAAGAAAGAGAATCAGATTTATATGGGGTGCAATAGATCCGGTGGTGCCATTGAAAACCGGGTACCCCTTGGCTAGGTGACCCAGAGTTTAGGGTCCACATATAAAAAGTCCAACGCAAAAATTATAGAAAAGTCCAACATTTTTTATTATCAGTTCATAACAAAAAAAAAAAGCATAAAACATCCAACAATACAGCAAAAATACAGTTCAATACAAGAGGGTTAGGAGGGCCCTGCTCCTTGGAGCTTACAATCTAGGTCATATATATACAATACTAAAATATATAAAACAAAATAGATATAATTAGTGTACAGATCCTACAGGGAACTATCACAAGGTGCCATATAGTGTAGATGGTGAAACAAAACAACTAGGTCCTAAATTTGGACCCTTACGGTATATATAGTGGAAAACAACAAACTTCCCAATCCCAAAAATGGGATAATACTCATACACCAAATGTGTAGAAAAAGTGAATCCCAATAATGGGATAATCATACATCAAATGACAAAGTGACAAGTGCTTTAACCTCCCTAGCGGTCTGATTATGTCCATATTTCTGTGCTCAAAGCGGTACTTTTTTTGCATGGAATATGTATTTTTTTTATTGTAGGCTGTAATTTTTAGGAATAACTCACTGAAATCTGTCCGAACAAGAGTCTAGTAAACATTCCGGGGATGTTACAATTTGAATCACAAAATCATAAATTATAATTTAATAAATAATCATAAAAAATATTAATATAATAATAATAAATGTAATTCAATAATATAATCAAACCAAAAACACTGAAATGTGAAATATAGCGCCAAGTTCGCACATCACTGAGCAAAGTCGCAGAATCGTTTTCAGTGTCTGATGATGAATTTCCCCCACGAATCATTATCACTCAATTCTGCAAGTGGTTCTGATTTACTATCGCTGTTCTATAGCCGGTCTAAAACCGCTTTTGACCTAAAGGGACGCTTTTTGGACGCCATGGACGTTTCTCAGTTTCCAGGCAGAAAGAACAGTAAAAATGCAGGCAGGGCGCCGGACAAAGCACTCGGGACAAGATGTATGTGAAATGGTTTGATACAGGAATGTTATACTATGTGATTTTAGTGTATTTAGTGAATGTCACTTTTTGTCATTTTCAAATTTCTCGCCGATTCTGTCCCCCGTACGTCCCGACGTTGCAGGGAACGGAACCCAGAACACAGATGCCGGCATCGGCTGGAGGACATTGCCGGGGACACTGCAGGGAGGACATCACGGGAGCGCAGGACAAGGTAAGTGCAGAAGAGATCCCGGAGCAACGCTGCAGTGTATTCCCGAGTGTAGCTCGGGGTTACCGCTTGTGGTGCTGAAACTTTACCCCGAGCTACACTCGGGAATACCGCCAGGGAGGCTACAAAACACATACAATATTCACATGTGAATTCAACAAATCCATAAATTGAATAAAAATAAAAAATGGAAAAAATATGTATACGGTGAAAAAACAATCATAAAAATCAATGTCCAATAAAGTCCAATAAAGTGCAGAAAAAATTCCCACATGTAAGGTGCTTCGCTATTCATTGAACGTGCAAAATGGTGCCGTGTGGTGTGCGCACCAAACAGATCCTACAATGGCTACAATGCCCCCTCACCTCCTTCATATGACCCTATGGGCCTGTTGGATCACACCTCGATCCTACACAGTTAAGACCTTGTTTTCGATCGTTCAGAATTCGACCCATGTATGGCCTGCTCAATATACGAATTTATATTTTTACAACTATTTTTGTATCTGTCTTGTAGCCCTGAAGAGGGATGGGGGGGGGGCTTTATGAGCCCCAAAAACGCGTCGGAGGTTCTATGTATTCTTGTTTTGAACTAACACCAATAATAAAAGATTTTAGACTCTTAGCAATAAAAAACCTGCCAGGAATATTAACTTTTCTAAATTCTATACAAAACTAAGAAAAAAAAACAGGTTTTGGCTTTACAAACGCTCCATCTGGAATTCTGTGAATGTTTCCGCTTCTCAGATTTTATCTATTATTCCAGCTTATCGTTATTATATATGATCTCTTTTAGTGCTTGATGTTACTTCACATTGTTCCCCCTCCAACTCACAGATCTGCCGGTTTCTCTAATAAATCAAACCTAACAATAACATTTCACATCATGGAGGGAATAAATCCACACTGAGCGATTGTACAAAGTCCTACAGAGTGTTTTCTTTCTAAAGCAGCCACAGCCTGAGTAGAAAAGCCTGTTTTCTACCAGCATGCTGCAAAGAAGGACCCTTGTTCTCTGTGTCAAAGCAGCAGTCCTTGTGCAGCAATTAGAGATGAGCGAATCGAACTAGGCGAACCGGAATTCGAGTCGAATTTCAGGAAATATTCGATTCGTGTCGAAACCGAAATTTTGCCTACTTCGGGTGCGCGAATCGAACATTTCCCGATCAGCCGGCAAAAGTGTCCCTGCAGTGAGCTCCGCTATTTCTGACAGTTCTCTGACAGAAGGAACACATGTTTAGCGGTTGAAACATTGTATCTATTAGTTTACATTTAGGATACAGATGTTTCAACCACTGTACATGTGAAGAAGTTGTGAGAGAACTGTCAGAAATAGAGGAACTCTGCACATACACTTTTTGCCGGCTTGGAATTATTCTTCTTTTCATCCTACTTCTTCTTCTTCTTCATCCTCAGAAGAAGAGGATGAGGATGAGGATGAAGAAGAAGAAGAAGAAGAAGAAGAAGAAGAAGAAGTAGGATGAAAAGAAGAATAATTCCAAGCCGGCAAAAAGTGTATGTGCAGAGTTCCTCTATTTCTGACAGTTCTCTCACAGCTTCTTCACATGTATAGCGGTTGAAACATCTGTATCCTAAATGGAAACTAATAGATACAATTTGTATCTATTAGTTTCCATTTAGGATACAGATATTTCAACCGCTGTACATGTGAAGAAGCTGTGAGAGAACTGTCAGAAATAGAGGAACTCTGCACATACACTTTTTGCCGGCTTGGAATTATTCTTCTTTTCATTCTTCTTCTTCTTCCTCATCCTCATCCTCATCCTCATCCTCTTCTTCTGAGGATGAGGATGAAGAAGAAGAAGAAGAAGAAGTAGGATGAAAAGAAGAATAATTCCAAGCCGGCAAAAAGTGTATGTGCAGAGTTCCTCTATTCTGCAGATACACTTAGAGGAGCTCTGCAGATACACTTAGAGGAGCTCTGCACATACACTTTTTGCCGGCTTGGAATTAATCTTATTTTCATCCTACTTCTTCTTCTTCTTCTTCTTCTTCTTCTTCATCCTCATCCTCAGAAGAAGAAGAGGATGAGGATGAGGATGAAGAAGAAGAAGAAGAAGTAGGATGAAAATAAGAATAATTCCAAACCGGAAAAAAGTGTATGTGCAGAGCTCCTCTAAGTGTATCTGCAGAGCTCCTCTAAGTGTATCTGCAGAATAGAGGAACTCTGCACATACACTTTTTGCCGGAAACCGCTGTATGGAGTGAATGTCCCAGAACTGTCAGAAATAGACTATTTATGACAGTTCTGGGACATTCACTGCATACAGCTGTTTTAACCGCTGTATGGAGGGAATGTCATGGAACTGTCAGAAATAGACTATTAATGACAGTTCTGGGACTGTCCTTCAATGCAGCGGTTGAAACATTGTATGTATTTGTTTCCATAAATGGATCCATTTATGGAAACAAATACATACAATGTTTCAACCGCTGCATGGAAGGACAGTCCCAGAACTGTCATTAATAGTCTATTTCTGACAGTTCCATGACATTCCCTCCATACAGCGGTTAAAACAGCTGTATGGAGTGAATGTCCCAGATCTATCAGAAATAGACTATTTATGACAGTTCTGGGACATTCACTGCATACAGCTGTTTTAACCGCTGTATGGAGGGAATGTCATGGAACTGTCAGAAATAGACTATTAATGACAGTTCTGGGGACTGTCCTTCCATGCAGCGGTTGAAACATTGTATGTATTTGTTTCCATAAATGGATCCATTTATGGAAACAAATACATACAATGTTTCAACCGCTGTATGGAAGGACAGTCCCACAACTGTCATTAATAGTCTATTTCTGACAGTTCCATGACATTCCCTCCATACAGCGGTTAAAACAGCTGTATGGAGTGAATGTCCCAGATCTATCAGAAATAGACTATTTATGACAGTTCTGGGACATTCACTGCATACAGCTGTTTTAACCGCTGTATGGAGGGAATGTCATGGAACTGTCAGAAATAGACTATTAATGACAGTTCTGGGACTGTCCTTCAATGCAGCGGTTGAAACATTGTATGTATTTGTTTCCATAAATGGATCCATTTATGGAAACAAATACATACAATGTTTCAACCGCTGCATGGAAGGACAGTCCCAGAACTGTCATTAATAGTCTATTTCTGACAGTTCCATGACATTCCCTCCATACAGCGGTTAAAACAGCTGTATGGAGTGAATGTCCCAGATCTATCAGAAATAGACTATTTATGACAGTTCTGGGACATTCACTGCATACAGCTGTTTTAACCGCTGTATGGAGGGAATGTCATGGAACTGTCAGAAATAGACTATTAATGACAGTTGTGGGACTGTCCTTCAATGCAGCGGTTGAAACATTGTATGTATTTGTTTCCATAAATGGATCCATTTATGGAAACAAATACATACAATGTTTCAACCGCTGCATGGAAGGACAGTCCCAGAACTGTCATTAATAGTCTATTTCTGACAGTTCCATGACATTCCCTCCATACAGCGGTTAAAACAGCTGTATGCAGTGAATGTCCCAGATCTATCAGAAATAGACTATTTATGACAGTTCTGGGACATTCACTGCATACAGCTGTTTTAACCGCTGTATGGAGGGAATGTCATGGAACTGTCAGAAATAGACTATTAATGACAGTTCTGGGACTGTCCTTCAATGCAGCGGTTGAAACATTGTATGTATTTGTTTCCATAAATGGATCCATTTATGGAAACAAATACATACAATGTTTCAACCGCTGTATGGAAGGACAGTCCCACAACTGTCATTAATAGTCTATTTCTGACAGTTCCATGACATTCCCTCCATACAGCGGTTAAAACAGCTGTATGGAGTGAATGTCCCAGATCTATCAGAAATAGACTATTTATGACAGTTCTGGGACATTCACTGCATACAGCTGTTTTAACCGCTGTATGGAGGGAATGTCATGGAACTGTCAGAAATAGACTATTAATGACAGTTCTGGGACTGTCCTTCAATGCAGCGGTTGAAACATTGTATGTATTTGTTTCCATAAATGGATCCATTTATGGAAACAAATACATACAATGTTTCAACCGCTGCATGGAAGGACAGTCCCAGAACTGTCATTAATAGTCTATTTCTGACAGTTCCATGACATTCCCTCCATACAGCGGTTAAAACAGCTGTATGGAGTGAATGTCCCAGATCTATCAGAAATAGACTATTTATGACAGTTCTGGGACATTCACTGCATACAGCTGTTTTAACCGCTGTATGGAGGGAATGTCATGGAACTGTCAGAAATAGACTATTAATGACAGTTCTGGGACTGTCCTTCCATGCAGCGGTTGAAACATTGTATGTATTTGTTTCCATAAATGGATCCATTTATGGAAACAAATACATACAATGTTTCAACCGCTGCATGGAAGGACAGTCCCAGAACTGTCATTAATAGTCTATTTCTGACAGTTCCATGACATTCCCTCCATACAGCGGTTAAAACAGCTGTATGGAGTGAATGTCCCAGATCTATCAGAAATAGACTATTTATGACAGTTCTGGGACATTCACTGCATACAGCTGTTTTAACCGCTGTATGGAGGGAATGTCATGGAACTGTCAGAAATAGACTATTAATGACAGTTCTGGGACTGTCCTTCCATGCAGCGGTTGAAACATTGTATGTATTTGTTTCCATAAATGGATCCATTTATGGAAACAAATACATACAATGTTTCAACCGCTGCATGGAAGGACAGTCCCAGAACTGTCATTAATAGTCTATTTCTGACAGTTCTATGACATTCCCTCCATACAGCGGTTGAAACCGCTGTATGGAGTGAATGTCCCAGAACTGTCAGAAATAGACAGAAACTGTCACAGAACTGTCCTTCTTCTCATCCTTCTCCTTCTTCTCATCCTTCTTCTCATCCTTCTTCTCATCCTTCTCCTTCTTCTCATCCTTCTCCTTCTTCTCATCCTTCTCCTTCTGCTCATCCTTCTTCTCATCCTTCTCCTTCTTCTCATCCTTCTCCTTCTCCTTCTTCTCATCCTTCTCCTTCTCCTTCTTCTCATCCTTCTCCTTCTCATCCTTCTCCTTCTCCTTCTCATCCTTCTCCTTCTTCTCATCCTTCTCCTTCTTCTCATCCTTCTCCTTCTCCTTCTTCTCATCCTTCTCCTTCTCCTTCTCATCCTTCTCCTTCTTCTCATCCTTCTCCTTCTCCTCATCCTTTTTCTTCTCATCCTTCTCCTTCTCCTTCTTCTCATCCTTCTCCTTCTTCTCATCCTTCTCCTTCTTCTCATCCTTCTCCTTCTTCTCATCCTTCTCCTTCTTCTCCTTCTTCTCATCATTCTCCTTCTTCTCATCCTTCTCCTTCTTCTCATCCTTCTCATCCTTCTTCTCATCCTTCTTCTTCTCATCCTTCTCCTTCTTCTCATCCTTCTCCTTCTCCTTCTTCTCATCCTTCTCCTTCTTCTCATCCTTCTCCTTCTTCTCATCCTTCTCCTTCTCATCCTTCTCCTTCTCCTTCTTCTCTTCCTTCTCCTTCTTCTCATCCTTCTCCTTCTTCTCATCCTTCTTCTTCTCATCCTTCTCCTCCTTCTTCTCATCCTTCTTCTCATCCTTCTTCTTCTCATCCTTCTCCTTCTTCTCATCCTTCTCCTTCTCCTTCTTCTCATCCTTCTCCTTCTTCTCATCCTTCTCCTTCTTCTCATCCTTCTCCTTCTTCTCATCCTTCTCCTTCTTCTCATCCTTCTCCTTCTCCTTCTTCTCTTCCTTCTCCTTCTTATCATCCTTCTCCTTCTTCTCATCATTCTCCTTCTTCTCATCCTTCTCCTTCTTCTCATCCTTCTTCTTCTCATCCTTTCCTTCTTCTCATCCTTCTTCTTCTCATCCTTCTTCTTCTCATCCTTCTCCTTCTCATCCTTCTCTTTCTTCTCATCCTTCTCCTTCTCCTTCTTCTCATCCTTCTCCTTCTTCTCATCCTTCTCCTTCTCCTTCTTCTCATCCTTCTCCTTATTCTCAGCCTTCTTCTTCTCATCCTTCTCCTTCTCATCCTTCTCCTTCTCATCCTTCTCCTTCTTCTCATCCTTCTCCTTCTTCTCATCCTTCTCCTTCTCCTTCTTCTCATCCTTCTCCTTCTCCTTCTTCTCATCCTTCTCCTTCTCCTTCTTCTCATCCTTCTCCTTCTTCTCATCCTTCTCCTTCTTCTCATCCTTCTCCTTCTCCTTCTTCTCATCCTTCTCCTTCTCCTCATCCTTTTTCTTCTCATCCTTCTCCTTCTCCTTCTTCTCATCCTTCTCCTTCTTCTCATCCTTCTCCTTCTTCTCATCCTTCTCCTTCTTCTCATCCTTCTCCTTCTTCTCATCCTTCTCCTTCTCCTTCTTCTCTTCCTTCTCCTTCTTATCATCCTTCTCCTTCTTCTCATCATTCTCCTTCTTCTCATCCTTCTTCTTCTTCTCATCCTTCTTCTTCTCATCCTTTTCCTTCTTCTCATCCTTCTTCTTCTCATCCTTCTTCTTCTCATCCTTCTCCTTCTCATCCTTCTCTTTCTTCTCATCCTTCTCCTTCTCCTTCTTCTCATCCTTCTCCTTCTTCTCATCCTTCTCCTTCTTCTCATCCTTCTCCTTATTCTCAGCCTTCTTCTTCTCATCCTTCTCCTTCTCATCCTTCTCCTTCTCATCCTTCTCCTTCTTCTCATCCTTCTCCTTCTTCTCATCCTTCTCCTTCTCCTTCTTCTCATCCTTCTCCTTCTCCTTCTTCTCATCCTTCTCCTTCTCCTTCTTCTCATCCTTCTCCTTCTTCTCATCCTTCTCCTTCTCCTTCTTCTCATCCTTCTCCTTCTCCTCATCCTTTTTCTTCTCATCCTTCTCCTTCTCCTTCTTCTCATCCTTCTCCTTCTTCTCATCCTTCTCCTTCTTCTCATCCTTCTCCTTCTTCTCATCCTTCTCCTTCTTCTCCTTCTTCTCATCATTCTCCTTCTTCTCATCCTTCTCCTTCTTCTCATCCTTCTCATCCTTCTTCTCATCCTTCTTCTTCTCATCCTTCTCCTTCTTCTCATCCTTCTCCTTCTCCTTCTTCTCATCCTTCTCCTTCTTCTCATCCTTCTCCTTCTCATCCTTCTCCTTCTCCTTCTTCTCTTCCTTCTCCTTCTTCTCATCCTTCTCCTTCTTCTCATCCTTCTTCTTCTCATCCTTCTCCTCCTTCTTCTCATCCTTCTTCTCATCCTTCTTCTTCTCATCCTTCTCCTTCTTCTCATCCTTCTCCTTCTCCTTCTTCTCATCCTTCTCCTTCTTCTCATCCTTCTCCTTCTTCTCATCCTTCTCCTTCTTCTCATCCTTCTCCTTCTTCTCATCCTTCTCCTTCTTCTCATCCTTCTCCTTCTCCTTCTTCTCTTCCTTGTCCTTCTTATCATCCTTCTCCTTCTTCTCATCATTCTCCTTCTTCTCATCCTTCTCCTTCTTCTCATCCTTCTTCTTCTCATCCTTTTCCTTCTTCTCATCCTTCTTCTTCTCATCCTTCTTCTTCTCATCCTTCTCCTTCTCATCCTTCTCTTTCTTCTCATCCTTCTCCTTCTCCTTCTTCTCATCCTTCTCCTTCTTCTCATCCTTCTCCTTCTCCTTCTTCTCATCCTTCTCCTTATTCTCAGCCTTCTTCTTATCATCCTTCTCCTTCTTCTCATCATTCTCCTTCTTCTCATCCTTCTCCTTCTTCTCATCCTTCTCCTTCTTCTCATCCTTCTCCTTCTCCTTCTTCTCATCCTTCTCCTTCTCCTTCTTCTCATCCTTCTCCTTCTCCTTCTTCTCATCCTTCTCCTTCTTCTCATCCTTCTCCTTCTTCTCACCCTTCTCCTTCTCCTTCTTCTCATCCTTCTCCTTCTCCTTCTTCTCATCCTTCTCCTTCTCCTTCTCCTTCCTCATCTCCAAGGGCATTTAAATTAAAGGTACAGTGTTCTGCACTAATTTAAAGGCTCTCTGAAGCCTAGAAACCCTTTAAATAAGTCATCTTCGTAGCGGAGAAATTCGCATCGAATCGAATTTCACACTGGAATTCGCCGAATCAGCCGAATCGAATTTTTCATTTCTTCGCTCATCTCTAGCAGCAATCAGATATACCAGATCTGAAGGTTTCTCTAATAAATCAAACCCAACAGTAACATTTCCGGATATAACTCCATATTGAGCCATTGTCCGGGGCCCCATGAGTTGTCAGTCCACCCCTGGCCATTGTACAATGTCTCGCAGCGTGTTTGCGGTACAAAGCAGCCATAGCTTGAGTAGAAAAGCCTGTCTTCTGCCAGCATGGTGTAGAGGAGGATGCTTCCTCTCTGTGTAGTCTCTCTGCAACGTGCCCTCTGCTCAGTCAGAGCTAGAGCTCTCCAGCCAGCGGGGAACATGAGTTTTACTGATTAAACAGCTATAGGTCTGACTTAGCAGGGGCGTGTTCAGGGGCGGACTGACCATTTGGAAACTCGGGCACTGCCCGAGGGCCCGGGGTCAGTAGAGGGCCCCATGACATGCCCCTGGTACCTTTTTCATAGGCTATTTTGAGTTTGGGCAAGGACACAGTGGCCCCATGATCCCCTATTGCCCAGGGGCCCCATGAGTGTTCAGTCCGCCCCTGGGTGTGTTAAACCTCTGCAGAGAGATCACTGCTTCCACAGACCGCAACTTTGCTTACCTTCATCTGTGTCACACCATTCAAGTACAACTTAAGTCTCTGAACCTGACATTTGTGGACTTGGGCACGCTGCACGGTCTGCTTTAGTCCAATTGTACCAGAGCTTGATATCTTTTTTGTACCTCTAAGTTGCCCCACCTCCCCCCATGATAAGGGCCAGTGGGAGTCAGACATGCTCCAATGGGATTCTGACATGCTGTCAGGACCAGGATTTGAACCCACAACCTCTGTTGCATCCGTCTGAAGTCAGAACCAGGATCTGAACCCACAACCTCTGCTGCATCCGTCTGACATGTTGTCAGAATCAGGATCTGAACCCACAACCTCTGCTGCATCCGTCTGACATGTTGTCAGAACCAGGATCTGAACCCACAACCTCTGCTGCATCCCTCTGACCAGCTGTCAGGACCAGGATCTCAACCCACAACCTTTGCTGCATCCATCTGACATGTTGTCAGAACCAGGATCTGAACCCACAACCTCTGCTGCATCCGTCTGACATGCTGTCAGGATCAGGATCTGAACCCACAACCTCTGCTGCATCCGTCTCACATGTTGTCAGGACCAGGATCTGAACCGACAACCTCTGCTGCATCTGTTTGACATGCTGTCAGGACCAGAATCTGAACCCACAACCTCTGCTGCATCCGTTTGACATCCTGTCAGGACCAGAATCTGAACCCACAACCTCTGCTGCATCCCTTTGACATCCTGTCAGGACCAGAATCTGAACCCACAACCTCTGCTGCATCTGTTTGACATGCTGTCAGGACCAGGATCTGAACCCACAACCTCTGCTGCATCCATCTGACATGCTGTCAGGACCAGAATCTGAACCTACAACCTCTGCTGCATCCGTCTCACATGCAGTCAGGACCAGGATCTAAACCGACAACCTCTGCTGCATGCGTTTGACATGCTGTCAGGACCAGGATCTGAATCCACAACCTCTGCTGCATCCGTTTGACATGCTGTCAGGACCAGAATCTGAACCCACAACCTCTGCTGCATCCAGGTGTAGCTTTTCTTGCTGAGCAGGGGCGTATTTGCTGCATGGCAAACAAGGCATTTCCCAGAAGTCAAAGAGGAACTCTGTTCATTGAAGTAACCTGTTGCACTGCCATGTGATTACTGGAATGGACCTGTGTGAAGAAATGTTGTATTGCCATGCTATATACTCAGTAAACAGGATTGCTGATTAAGTGAATCATCTGGTATGAATTAGTGGGACAATTGAATGAAATCCTACAGCGTATGGGATCGGGAAAACAATTGTGTGTTTATATGTTACCTTGCATAGTAATGGAAAACAAGGAGAACCAGCCAGTTCGGGAGTGGAGGCGGTGGTGGCTGGTGATGGAGGTTCTGTCGGAGGGTTGGATTGGTGGCTGTATGGTCTACCCTTCTAACGGCAGGGACCCCAAGTCAGGGCCCGCTGCGTAGCATGACTATTCTATGGACTGAACCACGAGGCCCCAGAAAGTATACAGCAGCTTCCTTCCATGTCTTCAGGCTGAAGAATGAAAAGAGTCAGCTGCAACATGTGTAAGAACTGGTGGAGGAAAAGGAGTGTTTCATACTATTTCTCTAAAAATAAAAAAAAAAAATAGACCATGAGCTCAACCCAGCCCAAAGCTGAGTATTAATATTCACAACTCTGCAGTCTGCATAGTATACAAATAATACTGTATATGAATAATGGGCCAAATACAAATAAAACAATAAAATGCAACATACATGACCCTAAATGAATAATAGTTGATCATGGGTAAACCTATCAGGCATCTCATAAAGGTTTCGGAGCTGTAATGCTGTAATCGGACCCCTGTATTTCTTCACAGGAAAGGTATACGTGACTCCTAATTGCACATACGTGTGGTTCTCCTCAGGGGCGGACTGACAACTCATGGGGCCCCTGGGCACTAAGGGATCATGGGGCCCCTGTGTCCTTGCCCAAATTCAAAAAAGCCTATGAAAAAGGTACCAGATGCATTTTATGGGGCCCCCTACTGACCCCGGGCCCTCGGGCAGTGCCGGAGTTTCCAAATGGTCAGTCCACCCCTGGTTCTCCTAATGGTGACCTTATCTACTTACAATGGAAATACATGAACTATTCTAATACTGATGTAAAGTAATAGACAGGCACACTGTTTTATGGCGTACCTGTAAAGTAATAGACAGGCGCACTCAGTTTTATGGAGTACCTGTAAAGTAATAGACAGGAGCACTCAGTTTTATGGAGTACCTGTAAAGTAATAGACAGGCGCACTCAGTTGTATGGAGTACCTGTAAAGTAATAGACAGGAGCACTCAGTTTTATGGAGTACCTGTAAAGTAATAGACAGGAGCACTCAGTTGTATGGAGTACCTGTAAAGTAATAGACAGGCGCACTCAGTTGTATGGAGTACCTGTAAAGTAATAGACAGGAGCACTCAGTTTTATGGAGTACCTGTAAAGTAATAGACAGGAGCACTCAGTTTTATGGAGTACCTGTAAAGTAATAGACAGGCGCACTCAGTTGTATGGCGTACCTGTAAAGTAATAGACAGGAGCACTCAGTTGTATGGCATACCTGTAAAGTAATAGACAGGAGCACTCAGTTTTATGGCGTACCTGTAAAGTAATAGACAGGTGCACTCAGTCTTATGGCGTACCTGTAAAGTAATAGACAGGCGCACTCAGTTTTATGGCGTACCTGTAAAGTAATAGACAGGAGCACTCAGCTGTATGGCGTACCTGTAAAGTAATAGACAGGAGCACTCAGTTTTATGGCGTACCTGTAAAGTAATAGACAGGAGCACTCAGTTTTATGGCGTACCTGTAAAGTAATAGACAGGCGCACTCAGTTTTATGGCGTACCTGTTAGTAACACTCCAGTAACTTTCCAGTAACATGTATCCTCAGTTACTTTTCAGTCTTCGATCTGGACAGATTGCTATTACCAGATCCCTGTTTATAGACTGTAGAGTGTTGGTCCTCAGATGGGTCTCTTGTACATCCCTCCAAGTGGCAGAATGGCAATTGGAATGAATTTCCTTTGAGAAGGTTCTTTCAAGAAACAAGCATTCATTTGGTCACAGTGGTTAGATCGTTCAAGTGGGGATGGGGGAAGCAGTGAAGTGATTTACTTTAAGTGGTCAGATAATGGATGTCAGGAGATCTGGTAGACAATATATGTGTCATGAAAAGTATTTTTGCTTTGATACTTTTATAAAACTAATCTGAAGATAAAGTACTTCAACTGCATTGACAACTTATTTTGTACATGGACATTTCCTGTGCAAGTCTCTGACAGCACACATGGTTAGCATAGAAATTAGAAACTTTACAACATGGAGTAAGTAAAATTAAAATATATAAAACTGAGTGATAGCGAGAGTCCCCGCCTCCTTATCAATGGGTTTATGAAGGACACAGGACACTCAAAAAATCAACTTGAGAAGTGCCTGAATAATGTTTCTGAGCACAGAAAACAGTGCTCTAAGTTTTTCAGGATTTGATCATTCCAGATCAGGGCTGGAAGCTTGAAGGCTCCAAAGAGATTTGGGTGGGACAGAGTCTTCAGTCCTGTGTCCAGGATAGATTTGAGCAGAGCTCAGGGCAGGTGGAGGTGGCTGCATTTGGAGACAGACCCCTGCTTGGAGACCTGGTTGTTTCTATCAAAGATTACATCCCTGGTGGTGGGGACTTCTTGCCTGAAGGACTCAGAAAGTCAGGTTGGCAATGTGGACTTTGGAGACCAAGAGCAGGGTCTGGGAGGATGGAAAATCAGAGGTGGCTAGAGAGTCCAGGGAAGCTGGAGGTAGTCCGGAAGTCTCAGAGAGAGTGAGCAAACCCAGACGGGCTAGAGAATGGTATTTGGAGGCCAGGGGTGGACCCGTGCAACAAGGTACTGCAATCAAGGCTAAGTGGGCCTATGAGCAAGGTGGCTCGATATTTTTCAGTTATGTTTGCTGAAGCTGAAACTTCATACACTGTAAATATTTTGTTTTATTCTTAAAAAAAGTGGGCTACTGGTCCCTAACTACAGTGATAACTACCATGGACTCACTGTAAAAGTGCATCTACTACTGAGCTAAACACTCCCAGGCAGGGGCGGACTGACCATTTGAAAATTCGGGCACTGCCCGCGGGCCTGGGGTCAGTAGGGGGCCCCATGAGATGCCCCTGGTACCTTTTTCATAGGCTTTTTTGAGTTTGGGCAAGGACACAGGGGCCCCATGATCCCCTATTGCCTGGTGGCCCCATGAGTTGTCAGTCCGCCCCTGCCCCCAGGAACACATCTGTAAGAGAATAACACTTAGACAGTAGTAAGTACAACTTTATATCACACAATGGATAACAACTCTTAGTTAGGGATACAACAATATGAAAATTGGGACAAAAAAAGGACACAACAGGTACGACTACATGAAAATCATGGAAATTCCTTAATGTACTGATGAAAATTGGACTGAAATAATGGTATAAAATTGAATTTAAGTGTTAGATAAAAACTGGATGTGCTCCCTTCATATATCTTAAAAAATGTATATAATATGTTTCAATTTATATAATATGTAGGGATATTGTAAATATATATATATATATATATATATAGCATGAGCAAGGTCTCCAATAGAAGTGCATTTTTTAAAATTGTTCATCAAAAGATCACATAAAACAGCCAACAACTTTTGAAGGCCACACTCCCCTTTCATCAAGGCTCAATAGACTTGAACAAAACCTAGATGAATAATCTGATGGATCTTTAGTTTTCTGGTGAATGACACATACTTATGCAGCAAAAATGTGTTGGATGTTTTATGCGAACAATAAAAGCAGTTTGGAATCCTTTTGGTCTGGTACTCATGTTCATGTTTTTTTGCTACATTCAGCCAAACCAGTCATTCTCAACCGGGGTCCTGTTGAATGCTAAGATTCCTCCAGATGTTGCTAGTGGTTCCTTTAGCTATGGCTGATTGAACTCCCATTTGATGGTGCCTATATAATACCACTTGGCAGAACCAGCGGCATGACACCAATGATCTTTTTAGCTGTCTGTGAGGGTGGTGTTCTGACCTCTACAGTTAGGGGGACACTTTTTGCTTGACCACCACTGTAAGAAACATTCTTCCCACTGACCACCAATATAAGTAGCATTCTTCCTCCTGACCAGCAACCTAAGGAGCATTTTTTCCCTGATCACCAATGTAAGGAGCATCCTTCCCACTGACCACTAATGTAAAGAGCATTCTTCCTATTGGCCACCAACGAAAGGAGTATTCTTCCCACTGACCACCAGCATAAGGAGCATTCTTTCTATTGACCACCACTGTAAGGGACATTATTCCCATTGTCTACCAATATAAGTAGCATCTTCCTCCTGACCAGCAACCTCAGGAGCATTCTTCCCACTGATCACCAAGTTAAAGAGCATCCTCCGTCTGACCAGCAATGTAAAGAGCATTCTCCCTATTGATCATCAAGATGAGGGGCATTCATCCCACTACCAACCAATGTATAACGCATTCTTCCAACTAATCATTAAGATGAGGGGCATTCATCCCACTATCAACCAATGTAAGGAACATTCTTCCCACTACCAACCAATGTAAGGAACATTCTTCCCACTACCAACCAATCTAAGGAACATTCTTCCCACTACCAACCAATCTAAGGAACATTCTTCTCACTACCAACCAATCTAAGGGACATTCTTCCCACTACCAACCAATGTAAGGAACATTCTTCCCACTACCAACCGATCTAAGGAACATTCTTCCCACTACCAACCGATCTAAGGAACATTCTTCCTACTACCAACCGATCTAAGGAACATTCTTCCCACTACCAACCGATCTAAGGAACATTCTTCCCACTACCAACCGATCTAAGGAACATTCTTCCCACTACCAACCGATCTAAGGAACATTCTTCCCACTACCAACTGATCTAAGGAACATTCTTCCCACTACCAACCGATCTAAGGAACATTCTTCCCACTACCAACCGATCTAAGGAACATTCTTCCCACTACCAACCAATCTAAGGAACATTCTTCCCACTACCAACCAATCTAAGGAACATTCTTCCCACTACCAACCGATCTAAGGAACATTCTTCCCACTACCAACCAATCTAAGGAACATTCTTCCCACTACCAACCAATCTAAGGAACATTCTTCCCACTACCAACCAATCTAAGGAACATTCTTCCCACTACCAACCAATCTAAGGAACATTCTTCCCACTACCAACCGATCTAAGGAACATTCTTCCCACTACCAACCAATCTAAGGAACATTCTTCCCACTACCAACCAATCTAAGGAACATTCTTCCCACTACCAACCAATCTAAGGAACATTCTTCCCACTACCAACCAATCTAAGGAACATTCTTCCCATGATCATCAAGATAAAGGAAATAATACTCACTGTCCATAAATGTAAGGAGCATTCTTCCTACTCACCACCAATGTCAGAAGCATTCTTCCCATTGACCACCAATATAAGGAGCATTCTTTCTATTGACCCCCAATTTAAGGAGCATTCTTCCCTCTGACCACCAATGTAAGGGACAATCTTCCCACTGACCACAAATGTAAGGGGCAATCTTCCCACTGACCACCAATGTAAGGGGCAATCTTCCCACTGCCAACCAATGTAAGGAACATTAATCCCACTACCAACCAATGTAAGGAACATTCTTCCCACTGATCATCAAGATAAGGTAAATTCTTATCACTGTCCATAAATGTAAGGAGCATTCTTCTCACTGATCCTCCAACGTAAGGAGCATTCTTCCCTTTGACCACCAATGTAAAGGGCAATCTTCCTAATAACCACCAATGTAAGAGGCACTTTGACCGCTCCTGAAGAATTAGTTTAAGCAGAGGTTCCCTGAGACCTGAAAAAATATTTCAGGGGTTCCTCTGGAGTAAAACATTTTGAGAATGGCCGAGCTAAACTCAACTGTCCTTTTTAGGGAATGCTGGAGACAGGGGGGTATTATGCCACAGTGCCGCCATCTGGCATGCCAGGAGTTACATAAAATGCCACGGTGATTAACCATTTCTCTCCGGAATAAAGCAGTCCCCGGGGAGAGGTGGTTAAATTCCACTTTCATTAGTTCATAAATACATTTGCTCACGAGTGGTTTTTAAAAGATTTAGAAGAAAGTTCAAATTTGCATATCAATGTGTAGAGAGCGGGAGATATACTTCAGAATAAATTACTGCAGAACAGCTGCAATTATCACACTGCTCAGGAGACGTTCTGAGTGATATTCCTTAAAAAAAAAAGCAAAAACAAACTTTCGTCTTAAAATACAACGCGGAGATGTGCAGAGCGAAGGGCGGACAAAGAGCCTGTTTACAAAAAGGCAAAATTATCATCTCTTTATGATGTGCCCAATTTTGCTGCTATATTTTGGCAGTCAGGTCCGCCATCTTTTTTGCATCGCGCTCACCAATCACAGGTCTGGATCCATACAGGCTTTCCATCAGCCGCCTTGACATGTGGCAATGGGCCAGCACTTAGATGATTAACCAGACAAGGGAGGACATCAGCCCTTAAGTCCGTGTTGTCACAGCTTCATGGATGGATCAATACGGAGCACTGCCTATCAGTGACAGGTAATCAGATGTCTATATCGTCTCCTCCTGACACTTCTCTGCCGCAAGAAAATGCAATGTCAACGATACGACGACAGACGCAAGTCTTCGCTTCGCCTAGCCTAGCCGTGACACCTGCAGCTGATGTGATCTTAAAAAAATACAAGTTCCAGCATGTCCTAATAACCTGTTCAATGCAGTGCATGCTGGGAATGAGGGTCTATATTCTCCAAATCTCTGACACCGACTCCAGACAACACCAATGGAAGCAAATGTGTTATAATTATCCACTTCAAAACCGGGCACTTTTATCCTCTTTCAGGCCAATGTTCCTTTCAGCCCTGCCACACTTTGAATGACAATTGTGCAGTCATGCAACACTGCACCCATATTCAATTGCTATCATTTTTGTTTCACACAGAGATTTCTTTTGGTGGTATTTAACTACTTGACCTCTGGAAAGCTTTAACCCCCCCCCCCCCCCCCCGCCAAGACCAGGCCATTTGTTGTTATATGGCGCTGCATTTTTTTAATTATTATTATACAGGATTTATATGGCGCCAACAGTTTGCTCAGCGCTTTGCAATATAACGGGAGACAATACAGCAACAATACAGTTCAATACAAGAGGGATAGGAGGGCCTGATCCTGGGAGCTTACAATCTAGGAGGGAGGGACTGGTGGCAGGGGCGGACTGACCATTTGGAAACTTGGGCACTGCGCGAGGGCCTGGGGTCAGTAGGGGGCCCCATGAGATGCCCCTGGTACCTTTTTCATAGGCGTTTTTGAGTTTGGGCAAGGACACAGGGGCCCCATGATCCCCTATTGCCCAGGGGCCTCATGAGTTGTCAGTCCACCCCTGACTGGTGGTACAAAAGGTAACTGGAAAAGCTACAATTTGTGGGGAAATTGTGTGAAGTGTTCTTGCCTCCACCCGTAGTCTACAACTGGAGTGGGTGGAGTAACTGGGGGGAGTGGCTTGAGTAACTGTTGTGTGGTTGGAGTGGCTGGAGTAACTGTGAAAAGGTCAATGGGCGGCGTGAGTTGCAAACAAATGGTCATATTGTGAAAACTATCAGGACTATGGCTTAGCCGTGGACATTGTTAGTGGCAGCAGGGATAGCTGAACTTTTGATATAAAATTTGTGTAGGGGGGCTTGAAAATGAGGGAGTGATGGCAGTTTAGAAATCATGTCCTGATTTTTCAGCTCCCACTCTAGCTTTTGTCAGCTCCCACTCTAGTTTTGAATATTCCGCCATTCATTCCTATGGGACCAATTTCACCAAAAAACGCTGATATTTCGTGAACCATTCGGCGAAACGTTCCACAAAGTAATAGCACACCAATCGGGAACAATCCACACGTTTCGGTATATTACTGTCTATGTAGTGTACAAACTGTGGGAGGAGTTAGGGTGGTAAATTTGGCTATAATAATAGGAGCAGGGGCGGACTGACCATTTGGAAACTCGGGCACTGCCCGAGGGCCTGGGGTCAGTAGGGGGCCCCAAGAGATGCCCCTGGTACCTTTTTTATAGGCTTTTTTGAGGTTGGGCAAGGACACAGGGGCCCCATGATCCCCTATTGCCCAGGGGCCCCATGAGTTGTCAGTCCGCCCCTGAATAGGAATATATATGTGAGATAACAGTAAGTGGTCTGCCATGCAAGAACATTTAATAACTGTGGGGGATGGACTGGTTGGAAGAGTAGAAGATTCCATTATTAGCTGAGGGCAGGATAGGCTTCCCTGAAGAGATAGGTTTTCAGACTTTAACTGACAATTGCGCGTTCATGCAACACTGTACATAAATGAAATTTATGTAATTTTTTTTTCCTCACAAATAGAGCTTTCTTTTAGTGGCATTTACTCACCACTGGGTTTTTTTGCGCTATTAACGAAAGAAAAAAAAAGAACAATATTTTTTACTTTCTGCTACAAAACATATCCAATTAAAAAAAAAAAAAATCAAATATATCCATAAATTTGGGCCAATATGTATTCTGCTACACATTTTTGGTAAAAAAAAAATCCCAATAAGCTTTTATTGATTGGTTTGCACAAAACCTACAAACTATGGTATATACAGTTGCAAGAAAAAGTATGTGAACCCCTTGGGATTACGTGGAGTTTTGCATGAATTGGGCATAAAATGTGCTCTGAACGTCATCTAAGTCACAACAATAGGAGAACACAGTCTGCTGAACATAATACTACACAAATATTAGATGTTGCCATGGTTTAATTGCACATAACAAATAAACATTCACAGTGCAGGGAGGAAAAAGTATGTGAACCTTTGGACTTAATAACTGGTTGACCCTCCTTTGGCAGCAATAACCTCAACCAAACGTTTCCTGTAGTTGCAGATCAGACCTGCACAACGATCTGGAGTAATTTTGGACCACTCCTCCTCACAAAACTGTTTCAGTGTAGCAATATTCTTGGGATGTCTGGTGTGAATCGCTCTCTTAAGGTCATGCCACAGCATTTCAATCGGGTTGAGGTCAGGACTCTGACTGGGCCACTCAAGAAGGCGTATTCTGTGCTGTTGCAGCCATTGTTTTGTTGAATTACTTGTATGCTTTGGGTCATTGTCCTGTTGCATCACCCATCCTCTGCGGAGCTTCAGTTGGCGGACAGATGGTCGTATGTTTTCCTGCAAAATGTCTTGATAAACTCTGGAATTCATTTTCCCATCAATGACAACAATCCGTCCAGGCCCTGAGGCAGCAAAGCAGCCCCAAACCATGATGCTCCCTCCGCCATGTTTCACAGTGGGGATGAGGTTTTGATGTTGGTGTGCTGTGCCTTTTTTTCTCCACACATCGTGTTGTGTGTTCTTCCCAAACAACTCAATCTTGGTTTCATCTGTCCACAGTATATTTTGCCAGTAGTGCTGTGGAACATCCAGGTGCTCTTTTGCAAACTTCAAGCATGCTGCAATATTCTTTTTGGACAGCAATGGCTTCCTCCGTGGTGTCCTCTCATGTACTCCATTCTTGTTTAATGTTTTCCTTATTGTAGATGTGTCAACAAAAATGTTAGCATGTGCCAGAGATTTCTGTAGGTCTTTAGCTGACACTCTGGGATTCTTCTTTACCTCATGCAGCATTCTGCGCTGTGCTCTTGCAGTCATTTTTACAGGACGACCACGCCTAGGGAGAGTAGCAACAGTGCTAAACTTTCTCCATTTGTAGACAGTCTGTCTTACCGTGGACACATGAACATCAAGGCTTTTGGAGATACTTTTGTAACCCTTTCCAGCTTCATGCAAGTCAACAATTCTTGATTGTAGGTCTTCTGAGAGCTCTTTTCTGCGAGGCATGGTTCACATCAGACAGTGCTTCTTGAAACCAGTAAACCCAAAACAGGTGTGTGTTTTTTAAGGGCAGGACAGCTGTCAGCAACACATCCAATATCATCACACTGATTGGAGTCAAGGTTGGCTCCCTCCTGTCTCCAATTAGCTCTGGGAGAAGTCATTAAGCTAGGGCTTCACATACTTTTTCCTCCCTGCACTGTGAATGTTTACATGTTATGTGCAATTAAACCATGGCAACATCTAATGTTTGTGTAGTATTATGTTCAGCAGACTGTGTTCTTCTATTGTTGTGACTTAGATGACGTTCAGAGCACATTTTATGCCCAATTCATGCAAAACTCCACGTAATCCCAAGGGGTTCACATACTTTTTCTTGCAACTGTATACTGGAATTTTTTTTATTTTTTAAATACTAGTTATTATAGCGACTTATAGCGGGACTGTGATATTGCGGAGGACAATCTGACACTAACTGACACTTTGTGGGAACCAGTGACACTAATTCAGCGATCTGTGCTAAAAATATACACTGTTACTGTACTAATGACACTGGCTGGGAAGGGGTTAAACATCTAGGGTGATAAAAGAGTTAACTTTGTGCCTAATCAGTGTTTATATGTGTACTGCATGGTGTTTTTACTAAGGGATGTGCTGGATTTTATTCCCTGCTTTTCAGGGAAACAAAATCCAGCACATCATTGCTGACAGAGCACTGCTCTGCCTTGTTTACATAGGTAAAGCTGTGTTCTGTCTCTCTCCTCACTGATCAGTGGGTGCCGGCGGTCATCCATTGGCTGGCACCCACTGATTGGCTTCTGCTCTACTCGGGTGCCCTACCAGGCAGTGCAGAATCACGTATATATACTGCGGCTGCCCTGTAGAAGTAAAGCTGCTATAGGGTGGTCTTCAACTGGTTAATCACCACTGGGCTTTTAATTTTTTGCTAAATAAATTAAAAAGACCAAAACATTTGAAAAAAAGTGTTTTTCTTCGTTTCGGTTATACACCGTGTTCCAAATTATTATGCAAATGATATTTTTCTCATTTCCCTCAATAATTGATGTAAATAACAGTCAGCATAATTCTCAGGTTACAACTATTAAGAGTACAATTCACATTTTATTGAACAAACCTCCTAATGATAACAGGATTTTTGTTCCAAATTATTCCGCACAGGAAGTTTCAAAACACTTTATAGGTTGTAAAGAACTGAAAATTGTCATTTGTTGTGTTTGCAGCAGATTTACTGACATCAAAAGCTATTTCAATCAAACTTTTAACAACATTTTAACTTTGTAAACATTTGAAGCGGTCACGTTACATTGTAACATAGGAGCCCTTATCTGATAGCAGATCACAAGTCTTGCATCCATTGAACTTGGGAGTTTTTGGACATTTTCTACTTGAATTTGTTTGCAAGATGTCAGAATAGCCTCCCAGAGCTGCTGTTTGGATGTAAACTGCCTCCCACCCTCATAGATCTTTTGCTTGAGGATGCTCCAAAGGTTCTCAGTAGGACTGAGGTCAGGGGAGGATGGAGGCCACACCATGACTTTCTCTCCTTTTATCCCCATAGCAGCCATTGATGCAGAGGTATTCTTTGCAGCATGAGATGGTGCATTGTCATGCATGAAGATGATTTTATTATGGAAAGCATAGTTCTTCCTTCTGTACCAGGGAAGAAAGTGGTCAGTCATAAACTCCACATACTTTGCAGAGGTCATCTTTACACATTCGGGGACCCTAAAGGGGCCGACCCGCTCTGTTCCCATGATTCCGGCCCAAAAGATGACTCCACCACCACCTTGCTGACGTCGCAGCCTTGTTGGAACAGGGTGGCCGTCCACCAACCATCCACTACTCCATCCATCTGGACCATCCAGGGTTGCACGGCACTCATCAGTTAACAGGACTGTTTGAAAATTAGTCTTCATGTATTTTTCTGCCCAATGCAGCCGTTTCTGCTTGTGAGCATTGGTTATTGTTGGCCGAATAGAAGGTTTATTCACAGTTGCAAGACTCTGGAGGACTCTACACCTTGATGTCCGTGGGACTCCAGAGGCACCAGTAGCTTCAAATATCTGTTTTCTGCTATGTAATGGGATTTTAGCAGCTGCTCTCTTGATCCGATGCATGGATCTGGCAGAAATCTTCCTCAATGTGCCTTTATCTGTACCAACCTGTCTGTGCTCTGAATCCGCCACAAATCTCTTAGTGCGATGATCACGCTTACGTTTTCCTGAAATATCGAATGTTTTCATACCTCGTCCAAGGCATCGAACTATTTCACTCTTTTCAGCAGCAGAGAGATCCTTTTTCTTCCCCATATTGCTTGAAAATGGTGATCTGCTTAATAATGTGGAACGCCGTCCTTTAGTAGTTTTTCCTTAAATTGGGCTCACCGGCCAATCTAATTATCACAGGTGTCCGAGATTGTTTTCAGTGATCAAAAGAGCCCTGACACACAATGCCATCCATGAGTTACACTGAAAAACAAAATATTTCATCTTTGTGACACTTAAATAGAATTTGCATAATAATTTGGAACGCGGTGTACAAATTTGTAAATAAATAATCTTTCTTCATAAATTTAGGTCAAGCTGTTTTCTGATACATTTCTATGTTGAAAATAAAAAATACTGAACCCTACGGACTAAGACTGGGAGGCCATTAAAGTTCCTGTGCGTGGAAAAGGCAGGCGGCCCAATACTTTTGGCAATATAATGTATGTCTGAAAATTGACCAGTCCTGATGTACTGACTTCCTATCTCATTTCCTGAGGCCCCAAAATGCCAGGACAGTACAAATACCCCCCCAAATGCCCCCTTGTAGGAAGGTAGACAGTCCATGGTATTTAGTAGGAGGCATGGCAAATTTTTTACAGTTGTAATTTTTTTGTCACAATTTTTTTTTCTGTACTGTCACCAGTGCAGTACAGCGTCAGGGACAGTATGTTAATATATATATATATATGTAATATATATTTTTAAAAATTTGAAAACTTTTTTTAATTGTATATTTTCTTTCTTTTTCTATGATTTCTTTTTTAACACACTGTGACCAGAGCTATACACAGCACATCCAAAAAGTATTCCCAGCACTCAACGTTTGCCACATTTTGTTATGTTACAGACTTATGGATTAAATTCATTTTTTCCTCAACATTCTACAAACAATACCCCATCATGACAAAGTGAAAGAGTGCCCTCTATGCCCCCTGCTGATCTCATGGGGTATGGACCCAATAGAAGAGGGCCAGCTCTACCCCCCACCTATTGGTGGCCCTGCCGGGAGCTCCACTTTAAATAGCCTCCGTGTGCTGCAGATGTCTGTGCGGTGATCTGTCCTCCCCCGAGCCGAACTCACATCATCCTCAGTGACAGCACACTATCTCGTAACATTTTATTTTTTTTTGTATTTCACTTCACAGCCGTCTGCCTGGATCTCTAATAAACCAGAGGAACATTGAAAAGCAGCATGGAGGATAGACGTTGTGGGACCACAGAAGTCAAGCAATTATTTCCCTGGCCACACACAGACATTTGTTCTCAGTGATGTACAGAACGTTCCAAAAAACAGCTATGGGCCTGGGCTGGAAGGAACGAGATCAGCAGAGTGTAACATGCTATAGATAGAGCAGTTAGAGCCGGAGAACAGGTGCAGGAACTCTTTCTTTCTGAGTCTCCACCCCTTTGTCTCCACCACCTACCCTCCTCTGAGCACCGTCCTTTGTCTCCACCCCTACCCTCCTCCGAGCACCTTCCTTTGTCTCCACCCCCTACCCTCCTCTGAGCACCGTCCTTTGTCTCCACCCCCTACCCTCCTCTGAGCACTGTCCTTTGTCTCCACCCCCTACCCTCCTCTGAGCACCTTCCTTTGTCTCCACCCCCTACCCTCCTCTGAGCACCGTCCTTTGTCTCCACCCCCTACCCTCCTCTGAGCACCGTTCTTTCTCTCCACCCCCTACCCTCCTCTGAGCACCGTCCTTTGTCTCCACCCCCTACCCTCCTCTGAGCACCGACCTTTCTCTCCGCCCCCTACCCTCCTCTGAGCATCGTCCTTTGTCTCCACCCCCTACCCTCCTCTGAGCACCGTCCTTTGTCTCCACCCCCTACCCTCCTCTGAGCACCGTCCTTTGGTTTCACCTCCTACCCTCCTCTGAGCACCATCCTTTGTCTCCACCCCCTACTCTCCTCTGAGCACCGATCTTTCTCTCCACCCCCTACCCTCCTCTGAGCAACATCCTTTGTCTCCACCCCCTACCCTCCTCTGAGCACCGTCCTTTGGTTTCACCTCCTACCCTCCTCTGAGCACCGTCCTTTGTCTCCACCCCCTACCCTCCTCTGAGCACCGTCCTTTGTCTCCACCCCCTACCCTCCTCTGAGCACCATCCTTTGGTTTCACCTCCTACCCACCTCTGAGCACCGTCCTTTGGTTCCACCCCATACCCTCCTCTGAGCACCGTCCTTTGTCTCCACCCCCTACCCTCCTCCCAGTTTCTTATTTTAGAGAATAAGAAACAAAGTATCATTTTGTGGTGCTAAATAATTTGTATGGAATTTGTTAATGACAACAAGAAAAGCAGTAAAATAGATCCCCCCCAGGAACAATAGATTCCCCACACAACAGTAGATCCCCTACACAACAACAGAGCCCCCCAGCAACAATGCACCCCAGCAACGATAGGTCCTCCTAACAATAGATCCCCTTTAGCAACAATAGATCCCTTGCAGCAAAAATAGACCCTGCCCCAGCAACAATAGATCCCTCATACAGCAATAGACTCCCCCAGTAACAATGGACCCCACCTCAACAACAATAGGCCCCCCCAACAATAGACCCCACTACAGCAACAATAAATCCTCTGCAGCAACAATAGACTCCATCTCAGCAACAAGAGATCCCAACACAACAATAGACTCCCCCCCCAGTAACAATGGAGTCCACCCCAGCAACAATAGGCCCCCCAACAATAGAACCCACTCCAGCAACAATAGATCCCCCACAAAACAATAGACTCCTCCAGCAACAATAGACTCCACCCAGCAAATATAGCCCCCCAACAATAGACCCCACTCCAGCAACAATAGATCCCCTGAATCAACAACAGACCACAGTTGAGCAACAATAGACCCCCTGCAGCAACAATAGAGCACACCCCAGCAACAATAGATCACCTACACAACACTAGACTCACCCAGAAACAATGAACCTCACTCCAGCAACAATAGGTCCCCACAACAATAGACCCCACTCCAACAACAATAGACCCCACTTCAGCAACAATAGACCCCACTTCAGCAACAATAGAACCCCCACACAACAATAGACTCCCCCAGCAACAATGGGTCCCTCAACAAAAGACAATGGACCACAGACAACAAAACTCCACCCCCAGTAACAAAAGATCTACCCAGCAGCATCATTAGAACCCTCCCACCAGTCAGTAAACTCTCCCTCAACAATAGATCCCTACCAGCAACATAAGACCCCCCAGCAACAATGGACCACCCAGAACAATACTTCACCCCCAGCAACACAAAGTCCACCCCAGCATCATTAGAACCCCAGCAGCAACAACAGATCTCCCAGCAGCCAGCAACCTCTCCCTCAACAGTAGATCCCAGCAACATAATACCCCCCACACACCAACAATAGATCCCATACCAGCAACAAAAAACCCTCACACAAAAACAGATCTCCCCCAGTGACAATAGATCCCCCAGCAGCCAGCATCATTAGATCCTTTAGTACACACCATCGCCCCCTGCCATTACTTACATTCTGTGCTGGAGGTGCCGGAACTGAGTTCCCCCACCTTCCCCCTGAATAAAAGCCTTGGTTAGAGCCCGTCTCATATCCAGGTTTAAGGATGTCCAGCATCATCTAGCACTTTCCTCCTCAGCCTGCCAAGCCTGTCCCTTTTTCTTGAATATATGTATGAAGATTTGTTCAGTTTGCAGAGATACATAACTTGATTCTGAAAACTTTAACGAGTAGAAATAAATACGAGGTGTCATGGTAGAACGGTGGGGGGGGGGGGGTGGAGAGTGTGAAGGTGGGACAAGGGCAAAGAGGCCATTCCCATTGATTGGGAGAGGGGGGGGGGCAGTACTGATCGATCGCAGAACCAGATCCATACATTGTACAATGCATCTTCTTCTGTCTGAAAGGCCCGATAACTCTTCGGCTCTCTCATGTGCAAATGAGCTCAGAGCCTGCAGGGAGTTCAGGATCATTCGAGCAAAGACGTATTATTAACAAACGTCCTGGTAATGTGGGAATTCCGGGACTTCGCCGGTGCTATTACCACAATACTGCACAGACAATGGGCAATAGGATTCTGTAATGAGCAGTGAAACAACAACAACAAAAAAACTGCTAAATGCTAAAAATATAATAAAAGATAGTCAAAGAAAAAAAATAAACAAAGATTCTTTTATAGATGGATGGTGAATCTGGACGCATTTGAGCGAATGTGGGGAATCCGCGTGCAACAAATGTGAACAAACTGGATACTTCGAATTCAGAGAGGCAAATGATGATGAGCAAATGTATTTATTTATTTCAGGTACTTATATAGCGCCGCGCTTTACATATATATTGTACATTCACATCAGTCCCTAACCCTCAAGGGGCGTACAATCTAAGGTCCCTAACCCTCAAGGGGCGTACAATCTAAGCTCCCTAACCCTCAAGGGTGTACGATCTAAGGTCCCTAACCCTCAAGGGGCGTACAATCTAAGGTAGCAAATCTGGAAACATTCGCCGCTTTATAATTAAATATGGATGAGTCGGCTGCACCTGGGTTAGGATCTGTGCTGATGTTCTGAACATTTATCTGAACCCAGTGCCAGAAGTATCAGGTCAACAAAGGTCACACTTGTGACCAGTCCCTGGTGTTCCTCTGCCATGGGGGACAAGATGGCAGGAAGGGGGCCCACTACAGAATATGTGAAAGGGCCCCGCTGTGGAACTGTAATAAGGGCCCTGAGATGGGAATAGAGGGTCAGTGGGATGGGCTCCGGCCCAGGAGGAAAGACCCTGGACTCAGAGGGAAGTGCCCCAAGCTTGGGGGGCCCTTCATGGTTTCTTGTACCAGGCCCTTAAAGTTCTAGTTATTCCTCTGTCTGAACCCCACTGAAGTCAACGGGAGCTGAATCTTTAAAATCGATTCTCGCCATTTTCAATGCTCAAGCTGCCCATACATAGATAGAAATTCAACCTATTCAGCATGAACTGGCTGAATTTTGATTCATGTATGAATGGGGTTCATGGTCTACTGAAGGTAGGGGAGGGGGGGTGCATTCCTGAATGTAGATCTCCATCTGCTGGAGGTGGGGAGGGAGGTTTCTGTATTGCTGAATAGGGGTCTCTACTGGAGGTTGGGGTGGCAATTCCTGTATTCCTAAATGGAGGTCTAAAACTACTGGAGGTGGGGAGGGAGGATTCTGTATTGAATGGGAGTCTCCATCTACTGGAGGTTGGGGTGGCAATTCCTGTATTCCTAAATGGAGGTCTAAAACTACTGGAGGTGGGGAGGGAGGATTCTGTATTGAATGGGAGTCTCCATCTACTGGAGGTTGGGGTGGCAGTTCCTGTATTCCTAAATGGAGGTCTCCATCTACTGGAGATGGGGAGGGAGGTTTCTGTATTCCTGAATGGGGGTCTCCTTCTACTGGGCACCATAATGCCTTGTCCAGCTGATCAGCCAGTTCTCCTGGTCTCATAACTAGGAGTTGTTGGTGACAACATGGTCACAGTACTGGGGGCATATGACTTAGCTCCCACTCCATGCTGTTAAATATAGGCATATGGCCAGCGGTAGGGCATTAATCAATAGACCCCCTTACTCCGGCTACATATTGCCTGAGAAATTTCATAATTTTGAGCAACCGTTTGACATTCAATGGGGACCTCCAAGGAGATGAGAACACAAACCAGAGGTGCTGGTGGTTATGAATACTCAAAGGATCAAAAAATATTCTCCCTGCTGTACACAATGAATACTGGAGGCTTATACTATAATACGATGAATGAAGTGTATGAGAACCACCAGCTACCCACGACCAAGGAAGACTTATCAGAGATCACAAGACTTTTAAATTCTATGCTAGACAGTTTCTTCCTCATCCTCTTCAGTTTTTTAGTTGACTTTCCCTTTAATAATAAGATCATGCCATGGGCCATCAACTGGCCTTGGTGAAGGGGTGCAGAGGGTCTATCTATACCCCCCATTGTGGTGCCCTGATCTTTACAAGTCATCCTCAGGGGCGGACTGACCATTTGGAAACTCGGGCACTGCCCGAGGGCCTGGGGTCAGTAGGGGGCCTCATGAGATGCCCCTGGTACCTTTTTCATAGGCTTTTTTGAGTTTGGGCAAGGACACAGGGGCCCCATGATCCCCTATTGCCCGGGGGCCCCATGAGTTGTCAGTCCGCCCCTGGTCATCCTCTTTAATTCTCGTCTTTATATCTGACCTGCGGAGAGCAGATAAGATCTATATATGCAGCTGACATCTCCCGTCATGCGAATGACATAAAAATCATGGCGTTCGCTCCTGCAGACCGAGGAGGCCGTGAACAAAGAGATGTTACCATAAAACCTGCGGTGGGTAATTAGTTACAATGGCATTAACCAAGGCATTTATGTGACTTGTTAAAAGTCACCTTTATTGAAAATGCTTTCCAATAAAACCTTGTCTCCCCAGAGCCTTGCAAAATCGCTGTGCGGATGGCCATAAAACGTTTTAGCCGATAGACGGCTCATCTGCTTGATGAATCATTAATTGCATAAGGGATCTTAAAATAGAAAAAATGATTTCTGTGTGGTGTTTTTTGATTAACGGGATGTGTTTTCATGGTGGTTGGCATCAGGAGCAGTACTTAAAATATGGCCTACACCGCTTCTTGCACCATGTTATTCCCGCAAGGCTTTCTGCTTTCTGTTTGCAACCCCAATGTATGTATTATCAGCTGGGGATTATGAGCAGAACCTTGGCTCATGCAAGCAGAGGTACATTTCTCCAAACTCTACTTGCAAGTGACCATATGAACATGCCAGGAGGACTATTTTTGGGAGGAAGTCCTGGATGATGGGGTGCTTTCCCTGAAAATATACATCAGTCAATGTGGTGTCCAAAGCTCAGAAGGACCATGGTATGGAAACCACTTCTGCTCAGTGTTCTAGTTTCCACTAGATTTGATCTTCTTAAAACAACACAGCAGTTTGATTTTTCAAAATGTTGGACCTTTTATCAATAAAGCCCAAATCCAGTTCCGTGCTTCCACTGTTAATCAAGCCCCCTCCTCTCTTGTGGCCCCACCATTTTTGTTTTTATATTTACCATTTCTGAAGGCCTCAGGCTGGTCACAGCTCTCTGCAGGGTCTTCTTCATCTTCTTAAAATAATACAGCAGTATATAATTTTTTAGAAAGTTGTGACTTTTATCACTAGAGCCCTACTCCAATCACCGTGCTCCCCATGTTATTCAACCCTCTTTTCCCTTGTTGCAGCCGTCATTTTTGTTTTTATATCTACCATTTATGAGGACTACAGCTCAATCACTGTGCTCCTCCTCTTAAGCAACCATTTTGTGCCTTGAGATCCCCAGAATTTCAGATTGTATACTTACCATTTCTGAGGACTTCAGGCTGGTCACGTGACTCTGCAGTGTCCTTTTCATCTTCTTAAAAGAATACAGCAGTATCATTTTTCAAAAAGTTGGACATTTTATCAATTATTATTATTATTATTATTATAATACAGGATTTATATACCGCCAACGGTTTGCTCAGCGCTTTACATTATAGTGGGAGACAATACAGTAACAATACAGTTCAATACAAGAGGGAATTGAGGGCCATGCTCCTTGGAGCTTACAATCTAGGAGGGAGGGGTGAGTGGTACAAGAGGTAAAACTGTGGGGGATGGAGTAGTTGGAAGCGTAGAGGATTCCAGTATTAGCAGAGGGCGGGATAGGCTTCCCTGAAGAGATAGGTTTTGAATGATCGCCTAAAGGTAAGTAGAGTAGGTGATAGTCTGATAGATTGGGGTAGGGAGTTCCAGAGGATGGGTGATGCCCTAGAGAAGTCTTGGAGACGAGCATGGGAGGAGGAGATAAGGGAGCTAGAGAGTAGGAGGTCTTGGGAGGAGCGGAGAGTACGGTATGGATGATATTTAGAGATAAGATTGGATATGTAAATTGGGGCAGTGTTGTGGATGGCTTTGTATGTCATAGTTAGTGTTTTGAATTTTATCCGTTGGGCAACTGGGAGCCAGTGGAGGGATTTACAGAAAGGGGTAGCGGATACAGAACTGTTAGTGAGGTGGATGAGTCTGGCAGCAGCGTTCATGATAGATTGAAGGGGGGATAGCCTGCGATGAGGTAGGCCAATGAGGAGGGAGTTACAATAGTCAAGGTGAGATATAACCAGGGAGTGAATAAATTGCTTAGTGGTTTCCGAGGTTAGGAACAGTCGTATCTTGGAGATGTTGCGGAGGTGAAGTCTACATGATTTTGTCAGCGATTGGATCTGGGGCTGGAAGGACAGATGAGAGTCTAGGATTACACCTAGTACTCTGGCATGAGGGGATGGACTACTGATTGTGTTATCGATATTTATTGTGAAGTCAGTGGAGGTGGCACGGGCAGGAGAGAATACTAGGAGCTCAGTTTTGGAAAGGTTGAGTTTGAGGAAGTGGAGTGACATCTAGGCCGATATGTCGCTTAGTAGGCTAGCGATGCGGGTGGAGACTGAAGGGGTAAGGGGTAGACAGATAGATTTGCGTGTCATCAGCATAGAGATGGTAATTGAAGCTGTAGGAGTTTATCAAGTGACCAAGGGAGAAGGTGTAGCTGGAGAAGAGAAGGTGTCCAAGGACAGAACCTTGAGGGACCCCTACAGAGAGAGGGAGTGAAGAGGAGGTGGCAGCGTTATAGGTAACACTGAAGGAGCTCTGCGATAGATAGGAGGAGAACCAGGAGAGAGCGGAGTCGCTGAGGCCAAAAGAGTGTAGTTTTTTGAGGAGGAGGGGATGGTCAACCGTGTCAAAAGCCGCAAAGAGGTCAAGTAGTAGGAGTATTGAATAGTGGCCATTGGGTTTGCAGTTAGTAGGTCACTGGAGAGTTTTAGTAGGGTAGTTTCAGTGGAGTGTAGAGGGCAAAAGCCAGACTGTAAAGGGTTGAGAAGGTTCTTGTCGGTGAGGTGGGAGCTCAGACGATTGTAGAATAAGCGTTCTAGGAGTTTAGAGGTAAATGGCACCAGGTAGATGGGTCTTAGGTTGTTCAGGTTGGTGGGGTCTAGGGATTTTTTAAGTATGGGAGTGATGTGCGCGTGCTTTAGAGGGGAGGGGAAAGCACCTGAAGAGAGGGAAAGATTGAAGATGTGAGTGAGGGAGCATAGGATGGAGGAGGAGGGTGACCAAAAGATTTGTGAGGGGACAGGGTCCAGGGGCAGGTGGTGAGGCGGGCTTCTGAGAAGACCCTGAGGACCTCTTCGGTGGTAGCGAGGTCAAAGGAGGAGAGCGTTGAGGGAGGTATGGTATGAGGAATGCTAAGTGAGGTGGGTGTCTGTGTAGTGGCGATGTCCCTACGAATTGCGTCAATCTTGTTTTGGAAGTGGTTTGCAATCTTGTGGGCAGTGAGTGAGGCGCTGGGTGGTGGTGGGGGCGGAGATAGTAGAGAGTTAAAGGTAGAGAAGAGCCGACGAGGACTCGAAGAGAAGGTATTGATGAGAGTGACAATGTAGGCTTGTTTGGCAGTTTAGAGTTCAACTCCAGCCACAGTGCTCCCCCTATTAAACAACCCCCTTCTCCCTTGTGGCCCTGCCCTTTTTGTTTCTATATCTACCATTTCTGAAGACTTCAGGCTGGTCTCTTGACTCAGTACGGTCCTCTTCATATTCATAAAAGAGTACAGCAGTATAATTCTTCAACAAGTTGTAACTTTTATCAATGGAGCTCAACTCCAATCACTGTGCTCCTCCTCTTCAGCAACCATTTTGTGCCTTGAGATCCCCAGAATTTCAGATTGTATACTTACCTTTTCTAAAGACTTCAGGCTGGTCACGTGATTCTGCAGGATCTTCTTAATTTACACCTTTTCTCTGTGTTCTTACTAAAGCAGTGAGTGCAGCGTCAGCACTACTCTCTTGTGCTGTGGTGACACCACCTCAGAGCGTGGGCCCATGACACCCTGCATTTACAGTAGAATTCTCAGTCTTCTGAGCTAAGTGACACCCACAGTCACATTGAAGGCTGAGGACATCTGATGACCCAGAAGAGGTATCGATCTGGATTATAAACATTATTCGACAAAAAAGTAGGCGGAGTCATCCAAATTTGACCCTACTCTGACACTATCCCTTAGAACTACACCAATGTGTAATCCCTTCCCGAGACTTCTAAAGGGCCATGGATTCAGGGACTCTTAAGTGGGACTATAAATGTGTCTAGTCAGGGATCACACATAAATGTACCGTATAAAAAAAAACTTTATTCCATCATTAAAACATCAATAAAATCATATAAAGAAATATAAGACACTATATCATTCATAGTACACAGGATGCACTTCTTCAGCTCCAAGAGGTCATAATGGATCGACGCGTTTCACAGTTTTCTGCTTCCTCAGGATCTGTACCCTTTCAACAATTGAAACAAGAAGAAAAAAAAATCAGAAAAATGTTTTTCCTTATAAAATATTTTTTTACAGAGAGTATATCTATAACATAAACAAATAAAATACAAAAATACAAGGCATACATTGCAGGATGATCGAGTAACATGTCCAGACCCAACAAAAGAAAGAGGGGGGAAAAAAGCATCCTGCAATGCATGCCTTGTATTTTTGTATTTGATTGCTTTATATTATGGATAAATTCTCTGTAACAAATATTTTGTAAGAAAAAAACACTTTCAGGTTTTTTTGCTTGTATTGCCATATCAGTTGTTGAATCCTGAGGAAGCGGAAAACTGTGAAACGCGTTGATCCATTATGCCATTTTGGAGCAGAAAAAGCGCATTTATTGTACTATGACGTCTTATATTATTATTATTATTATTATTATACAGTATTTATAAAGCGCCAATAGTTTGCTCAGCGCTGTACATTACAAAGGGGGACAGAACATGTGACAGAACAATGCCAATACAATGCAAAACATGAGGGGATCGAGGGCCCTGCTCTTTCAAGCTTACAATCTAGAAGGGATGGGATAGTGGTACAGGAGGAGATAGCTGTGGGGGATGGAGTGATAGGAAGAGTGGAGGAGGTCAGCAAGTTAGCAGGGGGTGAGGTAGGCTTCCCTGAAGAGATGGGTTTTCAGGGTGCGCCTAAAGGAGAGGAGAGTAGGTGATAATCTGATGGGTTGGGGCAGGGAGTTCCAGAGGATGGGTGACACCCTGGAGAAGTCCTGGAGGCGGGCATGGGAGGAGGAGACCAGGGAACTAGAGAGAAGGAGGTCTTGTGAGGAGCGGAGTGTGCGTGCTGGACGGTACTTGGATATTAGGTCAGTGATGTAGTTCGGGGCAGTATGGTGGACAGCTTTGTACGTCAGTGTTAGGATTTTAAATTTGATCCGTTGCGCAATCGGAAGCCAGTGGAGGGATTGGCAGAGGGGGGTGGCGGAAATGAAGCGGATGGAAAGGTGAATGAGTCTGGCAGCCGTATTCAGGATGGACTGAAGCGGGGATAGCCAGCGGCGAGGCAGGCCAATGAGGAGGGAGTTGCAGTAGTCGAGTCGTGATATGATGAGGGAGTGGATGAGCTGTTTAGTGGTTTCTGGGGTTAGGAACGTGTGGATTTTGGCGATGTTGCGGAGGTGGAGTCTGCATGTTGCGGAGGTGGAGTCTGCACGAGTTTGTTAAAGATTGGACTTGGGGCTGGAAGGATAGGTTGGAGTCCAGAATGACACCAAGTACTCTGGCCTGCAGAGCGGGTTTGATATTGGCGTTGTTGGATGTGATGTAGAAGTCAATGGGGGGTGGGGTTCGGGCTGGGGGGAAGACAAGGAGCTCGGTTTTGGAGAGATTCAGTTTAAGGAAGTGGAGCGACATCCAATCTGATATGTCGCTCAGTAGGTGTGTGATTTGGACAGAGACCGAGGGGGTGAGGTGGGGGGTTGAGAGATAGATTTGTGTGTCGTCGGCATAGAGGTGGTATATATTTCTTTGTATGATTTTAATGATGTTTTGATGATGAAATAAAGTTTTGTAATGCTGAATGCCTGACTCCGTGGCCCTTTAAGGGGTGTGTGGAAGGGTCATAGCTACCTGCCCTGTGTAACTTTTTTGCACACAGCAGCCCTGATCCTATTCTTCTCGGGTCCTCCGCCAGCACTCCTGGCTCCTCCCCCTTGACCTGTGCCCCCAATAGCAAGTCGCTTCTGAGCTCTGCTCTATGCGTCCGTAAGACACATAGAGCCGTGGCTCGACCTCGCCCCCCCCCCGCTCCCTCTCCTCATTGGTTCACTGGCTATGATTGACAGCAGTGGGAGCCAATGTCTTCTGCTGCTGTGTCTCAGCCAATGAGGAGAAAGAGACCCAGGGCAGCCAAGACTCCCATGCTGGATGGAGAGGGGACTCAAGGGAGTATTAGGAGGGGCTGTGGGGAATCAGCACCCAGAAGAATTTTTACTGTTATGCATAGAATACATGGAGGCAGGGGCGGACTGACAACTCATGGGGCCCCTGGGCAATGGGGGATCATGGGGCCCCTGTGTCCTTGCCCAAACTCTAAAAAGCCTATGAAAAAGGTACCAGGGGCATCTCATGGGGCCCCCTACTGACCCCAGGCCCTCGGACAGTGCCTGAGTTTCCAAATGGTCAGTCCACCCCTGCATGGAGGTAAAAAAAAACTTTCAGGCTTTGCCACCACTTTAAGTATCTAAGCAAGTTTTTCCAGCATGCAGGGGAACTTTTTTTAAAAAAATAAAAATTTATAATAGCTTATAATATAGGCCTTAGAGCAACATTCCATCGAGAGGGGGATATTTGGCTGATTTACCCTCAATGTCATGGCTGACTTACCCCCCCCCCCTTCCTTGTGAGCTTGATACCTTCTACTTTTCTTAACATTTGTGACCAATTTTCAAGTGTCTACGTGCCCCCTTGTTGGTTAATAGAATTGATTTTTCTTCTTTTGATATTTAGTTCCCTATTCTGTAAGATTTATAAAAACTTAAGAGGCGATAACATCTACAATAGTTTTTGTCTCGTCCACAACCATTTATTTTGCAGCTCACTATGTTTGTCAAAAGGATTCTAGATCAATACAATTGTTTTGTCCATGACTGTGCTGTACTAAGATAGGGATGTACAAACATTTCAGTCATACATTATTTTTGAATGCCAACACCTCAATAAAAAAAATAAAGAATTTGAATAAATAAATAAATGTTTGGCCAGGAGTTGTCCTAGTCAGTAAATGATGTTATCAGTCTGCTGCAGGCAGGAGGAAGCATTTCCTCAGTCTCCTCCTCCCTCCAGTGATCAGACCGCAACATTGTAACTTTGTGCCCTGGTTCACACTGATGCAGAATTTTCAGTGCAAATTCAGAATCGCATCCCATTCATGCAAACCGCTGCGGGTGTGTATGTTAAGTTAACAAGACCCCGAAATCGGTCCGCAAAATGCAGTGCGATGAGCAGCATCAGATCTCATGGGTGTGAATACCTATGCAAGCCGATTCTAGTGCGGACCCAAAAGGGTTCTGCTCTTTTTTTGGTGCTGGTGCTGGTGCGGCACGATTAGAGCCATACAAAATGTATGGCTCCGATTGCACCGCACGCAAATCGCATGTGATTTGCACAGGAATACGGTGCGGTTCATGTGTGAATCACATGCGATATACCGCACCGCACGTATGTTACATAGTTAGTCTGGCTGAAAAAAGACAAAAGTCCATCCAGTTCAATCATTATAAAAAAAAAAAGTTAGAATCCTACACCCACAGTTGATCCAGAGGAAGGCAAAAAAAAACCCCAGCAAAGCATTATCCAATTTGCTCCTGCTGGGAAAAAAATTCCTTCCTGATCCCCCGAGAGGCAATTAGATATTCCCTGGATCAACCCAGGCTTAAGCAAGTCACAAAGTGGGAAACTGCAGCAGAGGCTGATCTGTGTCAAACAGTAATATAATAAACAACAGTGCAGTGCTATAAAGTTACAGTGAAGTGAAATATCAAATTCTAGAAATATTTGTGACAAAATCATTATAAAATGAATACTTGTGTACAGAAAATTACTTAACGTGCTGAAAAGAGAAAATTAAAAGTTCCAACTGAAGAGCCAAAGGATAAATCAAGTGATCTTCTATATGTTACAAGAGGAGGATAGTTATGGATCTCAACAGCCTCCAAATTTCCCTGTAGTGAAGCCACAAGCAACCTGTGAAAAAAAAGGAGGGGGGGGGGGTAATTGAGTGATCCCTAGTAATGAGTGTCAAACAACGCTTTATGTACTCTACAAGGAGATCCAACTTCTCCTGGATGGTTTGTCAAACAACCGCACCACTGCGTTCCCACAGGTCGAGGGGCAGACTGACCATTTGGAAACTCGGGCACTGCCCAAGGGCCCGGGCTCAGTAGGGGGCCCCATAAGATGCCCCTGGTACCTTTTTCATAGGCTTTTTTGAGTTTGGGCAAGGACACAGGGGCCACATGATCCCCTATTGCCCGGGGGCCCCATGAGTTGTCAGTCCACCCCTGCACAGGTCAGTGTACAATTGGATTCATGTACAATGGCATCATAATGAAAGGAAGAAGACACTTCTCATAGTATAAACCGGATTTAATAAAATAAATACACTTACAATGAAAAGATGGCAAACAAGCAAGTCACATCACTTGTAAAAATCATTTGGGCAGCACAGTGGCTGAATGGTTAGCACTTCTGCCTGGCAGTACTCGGGTCGTTGGTTCAAATCCCAACCACAGCACCACCTGCCTGGAGTTTGTATGTTCTCCCTGTGCCTGCGTGGGTTTCCTCCAAGTACTCTGGTTTCCTTTCACACTCCAAAGACACACTGGTAGGTTAATTGACTCCTGTCTAAATTTGCCCTAGTATATGAATGTGAGTTAGGGACCTTAGATCGTACGCCCCTTGAGGGTTAGGGACCTTAGATTGTACGCCCCTTGAGGGTTAGGGACCTTAGATTGTACGCCCCTTGAGGGTTAGGGACCTTAGATTGTACGCCCCTTGAGAGTTAGGGACCTTAGATTGTACGCCCCTTGAGAGTTAGGGACCTTAGATTGTACGCCCCTTGAGAGTTAGGGACCTTAGATTGTACGCCCCTTGAGGGTTAGGGACCTTAGATTGTACGCTCCTTGAGGGTTAGGGACCTTAGATTGTACGCCCCTTGAGGGTTAGGGACCTTAGATTGTATGCTCCTTGAGGGTTAGGGACCTTAGATTGTACACCCCTTGAGGGTTAGGGACCTTAGATTGTACGCCCCTTGAGGGTTAGGGACCTTAGATTGTACGCCCCTTGAGGGTTAGGGACCTTAGATTGTACGCCCCTTGAGGGTTAGGGACCTTAGATTGTACGCCCCTTGAGGGTTAGGGACCTTAGATTGTACGCCCCTTGAGGGTTAGGGACCTTAGATTGTACGCCCCTTGAGGGTTAGGGACCTTAGATTGTACGCCCCTTGAGGGTTAGGGACCTTAGATTGTACGCCCCTTGAGGGTTAGGGACCTTAGATTATACGCCCCTTGAGAGTTAGGGACCTTGGATTGTACGCCCCTTGGGGGTTAGGGACTGATGTGAATGTACAATATATACATATGTAAAGCACTGTGTAAATTTACAGCTCCATAAAAGTATCTGTAATAAATACATTTTCCCAAAACCAAGATGGCCGCAGCTAGTTCTGCATGTGCAGCCGCATGTGTTCCTGCTTTGCCCAGTGTGTTTCATCACAGCCAACGTCATCAGGGGCACCTGTAAACACAACTAAGATTTGCACAGACACCAGGATTTAACTGATTGTGTCATCTCTGAGATGGCCAGGGGCGGACTGACCATTTGGAAACTCTGGCACTGCCTGAGGGCCCGGGGTCAGTAGGGGGCCCCATGAGATGCCCCTGGTACCTTTTTCATAGGCTTTTTTGAGTTTGGGCAGGGACACAAGGGCCCCATGATCCCCTATTGCCCGGGGGCCCCATGAGTTGTCAGTCCGCCCCTGGAGATGGCATTTCATTCCACGAAGTAGATGACTTTGGAATGTTCTCATTTGGGTCTTGGATTGTAACAATTGAGTCCTGTCCGTGATACTTTTTTTATTTGCACTAACAAACAATTTTGAGGACAAGCTTTCGGAGAGTGTCCCCTTCTTCAGGTCAAAGCAGTACTGGTCTTGGATTGTAAAAGTGTGGTGAAGCTACAGGACCAGAATACTGGATCATTCACCCCCCCTTAGATTTGCACAATGGACTGCCCCACCTGACACTTTGTCTTCTTTCCCCCAAATCTCTTATAAGAAGAAAAAAAAATCCTCTATATCATTTATTATTAATTTTTTTGGCACAAGTTGGTGGCGGCGGTGCAGAACAGAACTATAATCAATCATCTCCACCCTTGACCGGCGTCTCGCTTTATCGCGCCTTTATTTCTTTTTTATTTCTTTTTGAACTCTTCACTGAGATCATTCTGGCTGTGTGTCCGTGTCACGAGATGAAACGCACAAATGGACGCAAGGGTGAGAGAACATCAATTATTCACCAGGCAATTTATCCGGGACAGAGAAATACAGAATTTCTATATTGATAAAAGTCGGTATAACTTGTTTCTTTTTGTGCTGAGAAGCTCCGCAATGTTCGGAGATCGTTTGCAAAACGTAAACTTGCAAAATTCGACTTTTCGAAAGTATATTAAAAGCCTTCGGGGGCCCTTGTCAGAGTCGCTGAGACTAAATTCTCTGGATTCGTTTTTTAAGCTGATGCAAAATCTAGTTTCTTTTTTCATTATTATTATTAGTGTTGTACTTGTAGTATTCATAGTACATGACAAGTGTAAGGTCTTCATATACATAAAACAAAGAATTAATTACAGTCAGGTCCATAAATATTGGGACATCGACACAATTCTAACATTTTTGGCTCTATACACAACCACAATGGATTTGAAACGAACAAGATGTGCTTTCACTGCAGACTGTCAGCTTTAATTTGAGGGTATTTACAGCCAAATCAGGTGAAAGGTGTAGGAATTACAACAGTTTGCATATGTGCCTCCCACTTGTTAAGGACCAAAAGTAATGGGACAATTGGCTTCTCAGCTGTTCCATGGCCAGGTGTGTGTTATTCCCTCATTATCCCAATTACAATGAGCAGATAAAAGGTCCAGAGTTCATTTCAAGTGTGCTATTTGCATTTGGAATCTGTTGCTGTCAACTCTCAAGATGACATCCAAAGAGCTGTCACTATCAGTGAAGCAAGCCATCATTAGGCTGAAAAATCAAAACAAACCCATCAGAGAGATAGCAAAAACATTAGGCGTGGCCAAAACAACTGTTTGGAACATTCTTAAAAAGAAGGAACGCACCGGTGAGCTCAGCAACACCAAAAGACCCGGAAGACCACGGAAAACAACTGTGGTGGATGACCGAAGAATTCTTTCCCTGGTGAAGAAAACACCCTTCACAACAATTGGCCAGATCAAGAACACTCTCCAGGAGGTAGGTGTATGTGTGTCAAAGTCAACAATCAAGAGAAGACTTCACCAGAGTGAATACAGAGGGTTCACCACAAGATGGAAACCATTGGTGAGCCTCAAACACAGGAAGGCCAGATTAGAGTTTGCCAAACGACATCTAAAAAAGCCTTCACAGTTCTGGAACAACATCCTATGGACAGATGAGACCGACATCAACTTGTACCAGAGTGATGGGAAGAGAAGAGTATGGAGAAGGAACTGCTCATGATCCTAAGCATACCACCTCATCAGTGAAGCATGGTGGTGGTAGTGTCATGGCATGGGCATGTATGGCTGCCAATGGAACTGGTTCTCTTGTATTTATTGATGATGTGACTGCTGACAAAAGCAGCCGGATGAATTCTGAAGTGTTTCGGGAATATTATCTGCTCAAATTCAGCCAAATGCTTCACAACTCATTGGACGCTTCACAGTGCAGATGGACAATGACCCAAAGCAGACTGCAAAAGCAACCAAAGAGTTTTTTAAGGGAAAGAAGTGGAATGTTATGCAATGGCCAAGTCAATCACCTGACCTGAATCCGATTGAGCATGCATTTCACTTGCTGAAGACAGAACTGAAGGGAAAATGCCCCAAGAACAAGCAGGAACTGAAGAGAGTTCCAGTAGAGGCCTGGCAGAGCATCACCGGGGATGAAACCCAGCGTCTGGTGATGTCTATGCGTTCCAGACTTCAGGCTGTAATTGACTGCAAAGGATTTTCAACCAAGTATTAAAAAGTGAAAGTTTGATTTATGATTATTATTCTGTCCCATTACTTTTGGTCCCTTAACAAGTGGGAGGCACATATGCAAACTGTTGTAATTCCTCCACCGTTCACCTGATTTGGATGTAAATACCCTCAAATTAAAGCTGACAGTCTGCAGTTAAAGCACATCTTGTTCGTTTCATTTCATATCCATTATGGTGGTGTATAGAGCCAAAAATGTTAGAATTGTGTCGATGTCCTAATTTTCATGGACCTGACTGTACATTAGTTTTTCTCAGAGAAGCAAGAGTCGTCCTTATATATTTTATATAATATATTTTATATATTTTTATATATATATATATATATATATATATATATACAGAGGTTGGACATAATTATGGAAACACCAGGCAAACAAGCAAAATTGTTACCTAATATGGTGTTGGACCACCTTCGGCATCCAAGACGGCCTGGATTCTCCTGGGAATTGACAAATGCTGGAGGTGGAAAATGAGCCTGAACCTTGTTCTCCAAAATTGACCACAGCGGCTCTATGATATTGAGGCCACCAGGGGAAGGTACAAGACTTAGACTACATGCTCGTCCAACCACGATTTGACAACATTAGCTGTGTGAATTGGAGCATTGTCTTGGTAAATGGCGATGTCTTTGGGAAACAATGTCTGCACATGGGTGGCCAAAATGTGTACATAGTCACTGGCAGTGACTCTACCTTTCAAGGTGATGATGGGGTCAGCAGAATACCAAGATATGGATGCCCAAACTATGACTGCACCTCCACCATGCTTTACCAGTGATGCATGACAGTCCTGGTCGTAAACTGGTTCGCCACACAACTCATCAGACCATATTACAGTCTTCCATTGATCGATAGTCTACCATTTATGGGTGCTGCACCACTCTCTTCTGAGCATTAATATTGGTCACTAGTGGTCTGGCAGTTTGAAGCTCGTCCGTGAATGTTTTGCTTATGGAGTTCCCTCTGCACAGTTTTTGTGGACATGGGCAAGGGAAGACTGAGATTGAGCTCTGCAGTGAATTTTGCAGTAGTTGTTTTCTTATTCCGGGTCACAATCCTGCATAATGTCCTTTTGTCTCTTTCATTCAGTTGATCATGTCGACCACGCTTATACTTATCAGATGACATTTTCCAGGAAAATGTATATGCCGTCATAACCTGTGATACTGTACCTCGTGCCTAAATTGGCAACTTTAGTCACAGAGGCACCAGCTAAGCGGCACCAAAAATTTGCCCTCTTTGAGGCTAAGCCTGAGGGTCCAGCATGGTAAGCTCCCGGCTTATGTTGCCCCCTACCTGAAAATGCTTCGTCAATGGCGAGTGATGGTGGATGAAATTAAGTCTCTTCCTAGGAAGGCTCTGGAGAGGAGGGTTGTTAAATCTGCTTTTAGCAATCCATTGGCCTTGAGGGATTGCCCAGGCTCTGTTATGAGGGAGGGACTGCGTTTAATGAATTTGGAGAGAATCCCTTTAAAGTTTCGGGATTTGGCCTGGCTCTTGTTCCATGGCAGACTCTATGTGAAGGGCAACCTGAAGCATCGCTCTGCGGAGAACCATGGTTGTCCAAGAGTGGAGGGCGGTGGGGTGGAAGAGACGATGGACCATTTCTTGCTTCAGTGCCCTTCAATATAGAAGTCTACAAGCGGGTAGCCGGGGCTCTGGGGATCCCTTTCCTTTCCTGCTTGAGTTACGCAGAGTGGTCTTACGGAACCTTTCAGACTCACCGGGACTTTGATTTTGAGACACTTTTTCTAGTTAGCTTAGTAGTCCATTACTACACGTGGAATGCACGGTGTCAGGTTTCCATTCACAAAAAAGTCCTTCTTGTCGAGGTGGTGGTGAATAACATTCTGGGTGATGTTGGGAAGATTTGGGGTCTTGAGAAGGACAGTTGGTGGCCAAGAGCCTGGACAAAGGCATGGAGGAATGTCAGGTCCCCATAGCTGCTGTCAGTCTCTGGGTGCGTGGCTTCTCTTTCTGTCCTTTCACGTCCCCTAGATTTTTTTAAAAAAAGGCTGCATGTATGGAATAAATGTTTCATCGTTTCGTAGCCTGGGGGGGGGGGGGGGTTTAGGTGAAGGTCGGGTTTGCTGAGATACATTATAAAGATAATAATAATTTAAAAATATGATTGGTTCTGGTTTGTTTTTTTCCGGCAAAAAAGTCGTTTATAGTTTTGTATGCTGAAGTAAGCTGTTTTTGTTTAATTATATATATTTATATTTTATTTATTCTGTATGTATGTAAATATGTTTTCTACTATGTTGTTTGTTTGTATGATTTTTAATAACCAAAAATGTACACTCCAATGTCCCCCCACAATCTAGACAGGAGTTGTAGAAATAGATATAAAATTTAAAGTTGTTATCGGTGGAACTTTCCCTCTTCCTGTAGACATTGTCTCAGGCGTTTCCTGACTCGGAGATTGGCCTTGCAGGACACAGCCATCCAGCGGGCCTTCTATGTTTTCCTTATTGGGATTTGGCATTGGTCCTGATTGCCAATAGGGAAGCATGTGGACGCGGCCCTGTGCGTAGCATATGTCCCCCTACATGACAATAGTTTGGACTCTTCCTGGCCTCCATGCAGCAAACTGGAAGATTAACGATCCTATGATGTGGATTTGGAAGGAAGCTTATCAGTTTCCAGGCATTGTAGAACCTTAGTCTTCACCGGAGACGCTGGTCCTGGCCATCACCTTTGCGACCTGTTTGGGGAATGGCGAAGGAGATGAAAGATGAATTATGGACTTTAAATCCACTCTGATGTGTGAAGACCCCATGGGGAATATTAGGCTCAGTTTACAAAGCTTTACACAAGGATAAGAAGAAATAGCTGAAAATAACTGTCACTTTTTAGTTATAATCACCCTTTTCCTGGAACACTCACTTTGTGAATTGGGCCAATTGCGGACTAATGTTTGGACAGTTATTGATGTCAGTTATTTATGCAGTATGGTCAGGACTTTTTTCACTGGGAACACTGGGGAACGCACCTTGGCACCTCTGGCAAATGTACAGTATGTAATGGCAGGGATGCTGGGGTGTATCGGGGAGTCTATTGTTGCTGGTGGCTGGGGTATCTAATATCACTGGGGGGATCTATTGTATCTGGAGGGGATCCAGAGGCGGACTGACCATTTGGAAACTTGGGCACAGCCCGAGGGTCAGGGGTCAGTAGGGGGCCCCATAAGATGCCCCTGGTACCTTTTTCATAGGCTTTTTAGAGTTTGGGCAAGGACACAGGGGCCCCATGATCCCCTATTGCCTGGGGGCCCCATGAGTTGTCAGTCCACCCCTGGCCATTGTACAATGTCTCGCAGCCTGTTTGCTGTACAAAGCAACCATAGCTTGAGTAGAAAATCCTGTCTTCTGCCCGGGGGCCCCATGATTTGTCAGTCCGCCCCTGAGGGTATCTATTATCGTGGATGATCTATTGTTGCTGGTGGAGGATTATTGTTACTAGTGAGGGTCTTATGTTGCTTAGGGGTATATTGATGCGAGCTGATGGGCGATCTATTTTTGCTGGCAGGGGTCTAATGTTGCTGGGGTGGATTTATTTTTGCTGGGGAGAGTATTTTGTTGCGGGGGGGAGATACTGTTGATGGGGGAGATCTACTGTTAATATTCAATAGAGAAGATGTGACTTTCAGGGTGCATGAACATGAATGCCAAACCTATAAAAAGATATATAATTTTTATTTTGTATTTAAAAGAAAAAACAAAAATGGAAAAGGATCTACTGTTGTTGGAGGGATCTATTTTTGCTGGATGTTGGGGATTTATTGTTGCTGGCGGGGGTCTAATGTTGCTGTGGTAGTTCTTTTTTTGCTGGTATGAGGGTATTATGTTGCAGGGAATATATTGTTGCTGGGGGGATCTGCTGTTGTTAGGCAAATCTGTTGTTGCTGCCAGGGGTTTAATGTTGCTGGAGTGGATCTATTATTGCTGGGGGAAGGGTATTTTGGTGCAGGGTTATATATTGCTGTGGGGAGATCTATTGCTGCTGGATGCAGGTGGTCTATTGTTGCAGGCGGGGGTCCAAAGATGCTGGAGTGGATCTATTTTTGCTGGGGTATTTTAGTGCAGCGGGTATATTGTTGCTGGGGAGATATATTGCTGTGGGGGGGTCTATTGCTGTAGGGGATTTATTTTACTGCTTTTCTTGCTATTAGCAAAATCCTTACAAATTACTTAGCACCAAAAAATTATACTTGGTCCTGTACTCTAAAATGGGCGGAAATTGGAGGTGGGTAAGGGGGTGGAACAAGGGGATGGCACTTGGAGGTAGGTAGGGGGCGGAGAAAAAGAGTAAATTGAAAGGGCAAGTACCTGCACCCATGCTCTGAGAATGTTGATATTTTACACAATACGCCCCATTTACAAACACGCCGGAACAAGGATCCTTATTCTCAAAATATATTCTTTGCTGATTCCATCGAAATTTGAAGACTACCACCTAGAAGGTCATCATGGGCCACATCAGCATTATGGTTGCCCTCAAAGGGCCGGTTGTATCTTCAACCCCAGGTTCACACCTAAGCGTTTTCTGCAGCGTTTTGCAGAAATGCACAGCAGTCCATTTAACATGAGTTCCTATGGGACAGGTTCCCATCTCCGCGTTTTCACCCAGTGCATTTTTTGGAAAGGGTCAGGGACTTTTTTTAACGCAAAACGTTGCGTTTTTGGTTTTATAGACTTCAATGGAAACACTGCGGAAAAGCATGTAGTGCATTGTTGCTGTGTTTTTGCTGCGTTTTTGATGCACTTTGCATTTTAAATCTGCCTAGCAACAAGAGAAATAAAAACAATACCCCACAAAATGCAGCAAAGATGCAGGTGCAAAATGCAGCACAAAACGCAATGCAGAAATGGATCAAATGCAATCTGCATAGCTGTAAACCTAGTCTAAGACTAAATGTCCAGAGCACACCACCCTCCCTTACACCAGATGTCATGATCCCCCACCATCAGAAGCCAAGAGTCCCCACGCACCCTTACACCAGATGTCAAGATCCCCCACCATCAGAAGCCAAGAGTCCCCACCCTCCCTTACACCAGATGTCATGATCCCCCCCCCATCAAAAGCCAGGAGTCTCCCACCCATCCTTACACCAGATGTCAAGATCCCCACCATCAGAAGCCAAGAGTCCCCCACCCTCCCTTGCACTAGATGTCAAGATCCCCCCCCATCAAAAGCCAGGAGTCTCCCACCCATCCTTACACCAGATGTCAAGATCCCCACCATCAGAAGCCAAGAGTCCCCCACCCTCCCTTACACCAGATGTCAAGATCCCCCACCATCAGAAGCCAAGAGTTCCCCACCTTCCCTTACACCAGATGTCAAGATCCCCCACCATCAGAAGCCAAGAGTTCCCCACCCTCCCTTACACCAGATGTCAAGATCCCCCACCATCAGAAGTCCAGAGTTCCCCACCCTCCCTTATACCAGATGTCAAGATCCCCCACCATCAAAAGCTGAGTCCCCCACCCTCCCTTACACCAGATGTCAAGATCCCCCACCATCAGAAGCCAAGAGTCCCCCACCCATCCTTACACCAGATGTCAAGATCCCCTACCATCAGAAGTCAAAAGTCCCACACCCTCCCTTACACCAGATGTCAAGATCCCCCACCATCAGAAGCGAAGAGTCCCCCACCCTCCCTTACATTAGATGTCAAGATCCCCCAACATCAAAAGCCAAGAGTCCTTCACCCTCCCTTACACCAGATGTCAAGATCCCCCACCATCAAAAGCCAAGAGTCGCCCACCCACCCTTACACCAGATGTCAAGATCCCCCACCATCAGAAGCCAAGAGTCCCCTACCCTCCCTTACACCATATGTCAAGATCCCCCACCATCAGAAGTCAAAAGTCCCACACCCTCCCTTACACCAGATGTCAAGATCCCCCACCATCAGAAGCAAAGAGTCCCCCACCTTCCCTTACATTAGATATCAAGATCCCCCAACATCAAAAGTCAAGAGTCCCCTACCCTCCCTTAGACCAGATGTCAAGATCCCCTACCATCAGAAGTCAAAAGTCCCACACCCTCCCTTACACCAGATGTCAAGATCCCCCACCATCAGAAGCGAAGAGTCCCCCACCCTCCCTTACATTAGATGTCAAGATCCCCCAACATCAAAAGCCAAGAGTCCCCCACCCTCCCTTACACCAGATGTCAAGATCCCCCACCATCAAAAGCCAAGAGTCCCCCACCACCCTTACACCAGATGTCAAGATCCCCCACCATCAGAAGTAAAGAGTCCCCTACCCTCCCTTACACCAGATGTCAAGATCCCCCACCATCAGAAGCCAAGAGTCCCCTACCCTCCCTTAGACCAGATGTCAAGATCCCCTACCATCAGAAGTCAAAAGTCCCACACCCTCCCTTAAACCAGATGTCAAGATCCCCCACCATCAGAAGTCAAGAGTCCCCCACCCTCCCTTATACCAGATGTCAAGATCCCCCACCATCAGAAGTCAAGAGTCCCCCACCCTCCCTTATACCAGATGTCAAGATCCCCCACCATCAGAAGTAAAGAGTCCCCCACCTTCCCTTGCATCATGGGGTGCACCACCTTGTGCTGCTGCTGGAAAAGAGCTGGACGCAGAGCTGGGAAGCAGAAATTGCAGAATCTGGAGAAGGACTGGCATCATCTGCAGATTCTGCTGGATGTTGAGACTATGGGAGCCAGAGACAAGGGGGGACTCTGGCTGCACAGAGAGGCCTAGGATCTGTAGGAGGAGTTCTGTCCTCCTCTCTGCTGCCAACTGCTGAGACAGGGGGGCAAAGGCGAGCCTCTCTGTGGCTGCACGGAGAAGTGCAGTATTTGGCGGAGTAGATTTGTCCTCCTGTCTGCTGCCAACTGCTGAGACAAGGTGGGGGCAAGGACAAGGAGGGAGCTGCATCTGCAGGAAAGGTGCAAGGGCCACATGAAATGGTCTGGTGGATTCAGCCAACAGGCCTTGTGTTTGACACATGTGTCTAGAAGAGTAGTGCCATTAATTGCATTTGCTAATGTACTTATTTTTACGCATGCTAATGCCTACATGGTGACGCAACACGATTTTGGAAAAAGGTCAGGGACGTTTTTTTTTAGCTGCTCTACAAGTGATGCGTGGGAAAGCATGCGTGTTCCCATTGCACCTGTATGCTGTCAGGGACTTTTTTTTTTTTGAGCTGCCCTACAAGTGATGCGTGGGAAAGCATGCGTGTTCCCATTGCACCTGTATGATGTAAATCTAGCCTTAGAACCCTTCTCACTTCAGAGCCTAAAAACTCAAAGACAACAGTCCGAAGATGTTTAAAAAAAAAAAATAATAATAATTAGTCGACTTAAAATGAAATTAAACACATCGATTTAACTGATTCCCAAAACAGCTACATTCAAGGCATTCCCGAATAATAACTGTCAAAGTTTCTTGTGCAGGCTTGGTAACTGTCACAGTTGCTTGTGCTCTCAAGGGAATGTTCAAGCCATCAAATGGCTGGAGTATCATAACTGGTTGCATGTGCAACAGCATGGCCAGGGCAGGTGCTTCCAGTAGGCAAACTAGGTGACAGCCTAGGGCGCACTGCCACCTAAGGGTGCCTGGGCGCAGCGCAGGCCTCTGTGGGACGCCGCCACTTTATGAATGTTCCTTCAACTGAGAGGAGGGGCAGCAGAGGGAAGGAAGAAAGGACAAAGGAAGATACTGGGTGTCTGGGCCAGTGTCGCAGCTGAGCTGCCAATCCTTCCAGTGTTTCTCTCAGACTCAGTCATTTACTGCAAGCCAGGTGGTGGCTGCTGATCACTGTGGAGTTCCAGCCCTTCTCCTCCCATTCATCAGCGGAGGCGGAGTTGCACCTATGGAAGAAGGTAATGTCTGACTCTGATGTCTCCTATCTGTGTGAGTGTGACCTTGCCGCCCGGCCATCCATCACATGTGCAATGTGTCAGTGAGTGATGACATCATCACAATCCCACAGCCTGCTCTTCTAATGCCTGCTGGGTCTGCTGATCTGTGTCAGTGTTGGTGGTGGTGTGTCGGATTTGTCACTATGTGGGATCCCTCAGTTCAGGTGTCTGCTGGACCAGTGTTTTACCTCCCCCCATTACCTGGGGAATTCCAGCCTGGGATCTGTCAGAGTATGGATCCATCATCCTCCACTCATTGCAACCACCACCCTGCCACTGCCAGCCACAGATACAGTTCATCACTGACTTTGTCTTTAATATTGGTTCTGGTGGCATCTTATGGCACTTTTTTTTGCAAATTAAAAGAGATTTAGTAGTTTCCTGTTTTGTTGATTCAATATGTTCTACAGTTTTTGCAATTTTTTATTTATATATATATATATATATATATATTTTTTTTTTTATTTTGGGGGGGGGAGGGGGGGGCAAGTTCAGTGTGTTTTTTTCTGCTTTAAAAATGCATGGATAGTAGGTTATATGGTTTCCAATGGCATAGTTCACACCAGTGCGGTCAGTACCAATGCATTTCAGTTCCAGAAAAAATAAAAGATGCTGCTTTTTTTCTGCACTGAACTGCACTGAAACATGGTAAAAAGCACCAAAAACACATCAAAATGCACCTATTTAAGGTGAACAAAAAAAAGAGAGGAAAAATGCACGGTAACGAATCGAAAATGCACCAGAAAGCATCAAAAACGTTCATGCAGAAACTATATTTCCACGTTGTGAACCGATCTTTTTGAATTGAGGCTTTTGTGAGGGTTCTGAAGGATTATCTCTTTTTATGAAGGTAAGGATCTTCTTTTATCCACTCTTTTTTTTTGTAGTGTTCTTTGTTTTGGTCATTGGGTTCTAATTAGTGTGGTCATAATGACTTTCCCAGACATCCCTGGCAGAAGTAGTGTTTGCTAATGATCCGAGTGTAGCGGCGGTCTATGTGCGCTCAATGATACGCCTCGTCTTCCATCCTCCATCCAACAATAGAGAGGCTGAGCTCATCCAGGAGAGCCTTCGAATAAAGACTGAACTCCTTCCCGGCCTGGAACGCGGCCCACTTACCTGCTGCACACAAAATCGCTCATCCTGTACTGCCTGCCGCATATAATTAGTCTATTAGCGGGATGATTTTATTCCCCGGGGGCCACCGCCGTGTGTTTTACATTCTGTGCCTAATAAATAAAATGCCGGCTAGGAGAGAGATAATGGTTTTGGTGTCCCTGTGACTGAAGGATGTCTGGGGGGGGGGGGGGTGTTAGAGCTGCATTAAGCATTTGGCCCATATCTGTTCTATTACAAAGTATTATAACAGACTCCGAGATTCTCTTTGTATTGTCTATCTATACCGTGTTCCTTAACCCCTTCCAGCCCATCCTTTTAATAGGTTCTTTATGTTTGGAGAGTGAGGAGTGATGCCAAATCACAGGTCACCATTGGTTACTGTGCTGGAAGAGTGCCGGGTTTTCAGGGGTTTTTTTTTTTGTTTTGTTTTGTTTTCTTGTTTGCTTTCTTATATGTGACACATAAAAATTAACAAAAAAAATAAAGAAAAAAGAAAACATTTAACATATTACTGGTTAATAAAATAGAAAGAAAAAGTAGGGAATTACCCCCGGTTTACTTCTGAGCGGGTGGTGCCGCTGCGGATCCATGCAGCCGCAGCACCCGCACAGAGAAATGCGGACACGCGGGCGGGTGCCATTAGTTCTAATGGCAAGCCGCCCACACTGGGAAATGCAACCGTACTGGGAACTGGGGTTCCCAATCGGGCTGCGTTTTGCAAAGTAGTGCAGAGACTTCTTTTCCTGCGTGTCACGGGCACGGGAGTCCATTCAAATGAATGGGCTCTGGTGCCCAAGCAAAACGCGGCCCGCACGGCCGCATAGATGTGAACTGGGGGTAAATAGTAAAAGGAGAGAAGGGGGAAGAAGTTAATTAGGACTGATTAGGGTAATCAAAGGGTCAGTGATGGATTAAATAGAAAAAAAATAGAAAAAAAACACTTTTTTTTACTTGTCAGGCTTGCCTATAACGCCTACAAACTATGGTGTAGATTCTGGAATTGTTATGTATTTATTTATGTATTTATTTATTTAATACTACTAATGGTGGCGATGAGCAATTTATAGTGGGACTGTGATAGTGCGGTAGGCAATCTGACGCTAACTGATTCTGGGGAGACCTGACTAACTGACACTGACATCTCCAGTGACACTAATACAGTGATCAGTGCTAATAATATAGACTCCGAGATTCTCTTTGTATTGTCTATCTATAACGTGTTCCTTAACCCCGTCCAGCCCAGCCCTGTCATCCTTTTAATAGGGTCTTTATGTTTGGAGAATGAGGAGGGATGTCCAATCACAAGTCACCATCAGTTACTTTGCTGGAAGAGTGCTGGGTTTTCAGGGTTGTTTTTTTTTTTTTTCAATTTTATGCTTTCTTATATGTGACACATAAAACGTAACAAAAAAATAAACAAAAAACATTTAACATATTACTGGTTAATAAAATAGAAAAAAAAAACAGTAGGGAATTAATAGTAAAAGGAGAGAAGGGGAAGAAGGAGTTAATTAGGACTGATTAGGGTAAACAAAGGGTCAGTGATGGATTAAATAGAAAAAAAATAGAAAGAAACACTTTTTTTTACTTGTCAGGCTTGCCTATAACGCCTACAAACTATGGTGTAGATACTGGAATTGTTATGTATTTATTTATCTATATATTTATATATTTATTTAACACTAGTAATGATGGCGATCAGCAATTTATAGTGGGACTGTGATAGTGCGGTGGGCAATCTGACACTAACTGATACTGGGGGAACCTGACTAACTGACACTGACATCTCCAGTGACACTAATACAGTGATCAGTGCTAATAATATAGACTCCTAGATTCTTTTTGTATTGTCTATATTGCTGGAAGAGTGTTGGGTTTTCAGGGGTTTTTTTTTTCAAATTTTATGCTTTCTTATATGTGACACATAAAAATGAACAAAAAAAAAAGAAAACATTTAACATATTACTGGTTAATAAAAATCGAAAGAAAAACAGTAGTGAATTAATAGTAAAAGGAGAGAAGGGGAAGAAGGAGTTAATTAGGACTGATTAGGGTAAAAAATGGGTCAGTGATGGATTAAAAAGAAAATAAATAGAAAAAAAACACTTTTTTTTTACTTATCAGGCTTGCCTATGACACCTACAAACTATGGTGTAGATACTGGAATTGTTATGTATTTATTTATCTATATATTTATATATTTATTTAACACTAGTAATGATGGCGATCAGCAATTTATAGTGGGACTGTGATAGTGCGGTGGGCAATCTGACACTAACTGATACTGGGGGAACCTGACTAACTGACACTGACATCTCCAGTGACACTAATACAGTGATCAGTGCTAATAATATAGACTCCTAGATTCTTTTTGTATTGTCTATATTGCTGGAAGAGTGTTGGGTTTTCAGGGTTTTTTTTTTTTTTCAATTTTATGCTTTCTTATATGTGACACATAAAAATGAACAAAAAAAAAAGAAAACATTTAACATATTACTGGTTAATAAAAATCGAAAGAAAAACAGTAGTGAATTAATAGTAAAAGGAGAGAAGGGGAAGAAGGAGTTAATTAGGACTGATTAGGGTAAAAAATGGGTCAGTGATGGATTAAAAAGAAAATAAATAGAAAAAAAACACTTTTTTTTTACTTATCAGGCTTGCCTATGACACCTACAAACTATGGTGTAGATACTGGAATTGTTATGTATTTATTTATCTATATATTTATATATTTATTTAACACTAGTAATGATGGCGATCAGCAATTTATAGTGGGACTGTGATAGTGCGGTGGGCAATCTGACACTAACTGATACTGGGGGAACCTGACTAACTGACACTGACATCTCCAGTGACACTAATACAGTGATCAGTGCTAATAATATAGACTCCTAGATTCTTTTTGTATTGTCTATATTGCTGGAAGAGTGTTGGGTTTTCAGGGTTTTTTTTTTTTTTCAATTTTATGCTTTCTTATATGTGACACATAAAAATGAACAAAAAAAAAAGAAAACATTTAACATATTACTGGTTAATAAAAATCGAAAGAAAAACAGTAGTGAATTAATAGTAAAAGGAGAGAAGGGGAAGAAGGAGTTAATTAGGACTGATTAGGGTAAACAATGGGTCAGTGATGGATTAAAAAGAAAATAAATAGAAAAAAAACACTTTTTTTTTTACTTATCAGGCTTGCCTATGACACCTACAAACTATGGTGTAGATACTGGAATGTTTATGTATTTATTTATCTATGTATGTATTTATTTAATACTAGTAATGGTGGCGAGCAACAATTTATAGTGGGACTGTGATAGTGCGTGGGCAATCTGACACTAACTGATACTGACATCTCCAGTGACACTAATACAGTGATCAGTGCTAATAATATAGACTCCGAGATTCTCTTTGTATTGTCTATCTATACCGTGTTCTTTAACCCCTTCCAGCCCAGCCCTGTCATCCTTTTAATAGGTTCTTTACATTTGGAGAGTGAGGAGGGATGCCAAATCACAGGTCACCATTGGTTACTGTGCTGGAAGAGTGCTGGGTTTTTGGGGAGGGGGAGGGGGAGGGGGGGGGGGTTGGGGTTTTGTGTTTTTTTTGTTTCATGCTTTCTTATATGTGACACATAAAAATGAACAAAAAAATAAACAAACAGGAAAACATTTAACATATTACTAGTTAATAAAATAGAAAGAAAAACAGTAGGGAATGAATAGTAAAAGGGGGGAAGGGGAAGAGGGAGTTAATTAGGGCTGATTAGGGTAAACAAAGGGTCAGTGGTGGGTTAAATAGAAAAATGTCAGAAAAAAAACTTTTTTTTTTGTAATTACTTGTCAGGCTGTCCTAACTGACATCTTATGCAGATGGAAGTTCATCCCTTTGATCTCCTTTCTAACAATGTTACTTTGTATCTCTCTATCTCCCGTCTGAACAATATCTATACACAATATTACTTTTATCTCACTTCTAAACAATGTTTCTAAAAATATTACTTTGTATCTCTATATTTGCTGTCTTAAAATGTTAATAAACAATGTTACTTTGTATCTATCTATCTCCTCTCTGAACACTGTTTATAAACAATGTTACTTTGTATCTATCTTTCTCCTCTCTGAACAATGTTTATAAACAATTTTACTTTGTATATCTCTATCTCCTCTCTGAACAATGTTTAGAAACAATCAGAGGCGGACTGACAACTCATGGGGCCCCCGGGCAATAGGGGTTCATGGGGCCCCTGTGTCCTCACCCACACTCAAACCACACCCAAAAAAGCCTATAAAAGGTACCAGGGGCATCTCATGGGGCCCCCTACTGACCCCAGTCCCTTAGACAGTGCCCGGGTTCCCAAATGGTCAGTCCGCCCCTGGAAACAATGTTACTTTGTATATCTCTATCTCCTCTCTGAACAATATTTATAAACAATGTTACTTTCTATCTCTATATGGCCCCTTTCACATGGGGTGGGCTCTGCTAGAAGTCCACTTGCTCAGTAGGGGAGCTGTCCATTGCTCCCCACTGAGCAGGCACATGGCTGATCCATGTCCGCTCCACTTAAACAGAGCAGACACAATCCGTTCTCCTCTATGGGTGGTCAAATGTAAATGGTCCACGTGTCCATTTACATCCAATTTCCTTCCGATCTGATAGACGGAAAAGGAATTGATCCCCGTTCGTCTGTTTTTAGTGGATTGGAAACGGATAAACCTGACGCTCCACAGAGCAGAATTGAGTGTCCAAAAAAACTGATAGGCAGACCTGACCGGCCCACTTGTGTGCAAGGCGCCTATCTTCTCTCTGAACAATGTTTATAAACAATGTTACTTTGTATCTCTCTGTCTCATCTGTGAAAAATGTTATAAAAATGTTACTTTGTATCTCTCTACCTCCTGTCTGAACAATTGTTTATAAACAATGTTACTTTGTATTTTCTGTCTCCTTTCTAAACAATGTTTAGAAAGGAGACAGAAAATACATAAACATTTATAAACAATGTTACTTTGTATCTCTTTATCTCCCTTCTGAACAATGTTTATAAACAATGCAATGTTGTATCTCTCTCTGTCGCATCTCTGAAAAAAGTTTATAAACGATGTTACTTTGTATTTTTCTATCTCCCTTCTGAACAATGTTCATAAACAATGTTACTTTCTATCTCTCCATCTCTTGTTTGAACAATTTACTGTGTTAATGTTAATGTTACTATCTTTTTATTTCATCTCTGAACGATGTTATAAAATCTGTTATTTTGTATCTTTCAATCTCCGGTCAGAACAATGTTTATAAACAATGTTACTTTGGATATTTCTGTCTCGTGTCTGATTAATGTTTGTAAGCAATGTTACTTTGTATCTCTCTATCTCCTGTCTGAACAATGTTTATAAACAATGCTACTTTGTATATCTCTGTTTTCTGTTTGAACAATGTTTATAAACAATGCTACTTTGTATAGTTCAATCTCTGGTCAGAACAATGTTTATAAACAACGCTACTTTGTATCTCTCTCTTTTCTGTCTGAACAATGTTTATAAACAATGCTATGTTGTATCTCTATCTCCTGTCTGAACAATGTTTCTAAACAATGCTACTTTGTATCCCTCTATTTTCTGTCTGAACAATGTTTATAAACAATGCTACTTTGTATTTTCTGTCTCCTTTTGTAAACAATGTTTATAAACAATGTTACTTTGTATCTCTTTATCTCCCTTCTGAACAATGTTTATAAACAATCCAATGTTGTATCTCTCTCTGTCGCATCTCTGAAAAAAGTTTCTAAACAATGCTACTTTGTATCTCTGTATTTTCTGTCTGAACAATGTTTCTAAACATTGCAACTTTGTATCTCTCTATTTTCTGTCTAAACAATGTTTATAAACAATGCTACTTTGTATCTCTCTATTTTCTGTCTGAACAATGTTTATAAACAATGCTACTTTGTATCTCTGTATTTTCTGTCTGAACAATGTTTATAAACAATGTGTCAGAAGCCAGAAGGTTCTTTTTTTTACAGTTGCAGCTGCTAGAGCTGCTGTATCCACAAAGCAATGATCGGCTCTATCATCAGAGTGGAGAATTGCCAGCAGTTGGGAGGGAAAGACATGATAGAAGGACTGGACATGCCAAATATATCCTGTGTACTTTGATGACTTTTTTTGGGGAGTGTGTAGTACGTCTAGTGTCCACAAATGGTTAAAAATCATATTCTATAATTGTAAGTTTTATGTTATTTACAAAAACTGGTAAAGCTCAAAGTGAATGTTTGCATTTTACTTTAGTAAACGTTTATTCTCCTTTTGACTTTAAATTGAGTCACATGCAGGAAAAACCAGTTGGCATAAATTGTCAGCATAACATTCCGATAGGATCCGGCTGGCTTGGTAAGGACACAAGTTAGCACAACCGTGACTTTGTTTTTTCCAGGTTTGCGATTGCTAAAATTCCAAATGACGCTGCGTCTTCTTACCGGCGCACTTGGCGCTGATGCAGCAATCACAGATGTCATTCAGATCATCCGACATCCTTGTTGGGTGAGGATAAATCTATGGAGGGCACTTTTTTTTATTGATTCACTTTTACTGATGAACCCAGCTACTATAGAGGAGGTTGGGAAACCTTTTTCTAAAGCCCACCTAACCACCTGTCCTCCGGACCCTGTTCCCTCACAAATACCATGGTCACCCTCTGGCTCTGTCCTTCACTCTTTAACTCATATCTTTAATCTCTCCCTTTCTACTGGCATCTTCCCCAACTCTCTAACACATGCGCTAGTCACCCCCATAATTAACCATTTGCCGCCCGCCCTATGGCCGAATGGCAGCCGGCAAATGTCATCAGCGTTCCAGGTGGACGCCATATGACGTCCTCCCGCACATGCACAGATTGCGCTCCTGCGGAGCCATGCAGCGGCCCAATCTGTCACCGGCCGTGTACCTCGGACATGGCCGATGACAGATCTGAGTAACGGCCCCTATTGCTGGTATCATATGACCTGCTGTGACTGACAACCCATGGGGCCTCCGGGCAATAGGGAATCATGGGGCCCCTCTGTCCTCACCCACATTCAAAACCACACCCAAAAAAGCCTATGAAATGTACTAGGAGCATCTCATGGGGCCCCTACTGACCCTGGGCCCTCAGACAGTGCCCTAGTGCCCGAATGGTCAGTCCGCCCCTGGACCAATCACAGCAGGTCACATGACAGTTGTATACAATAGATGGCTTCATTCATGCCATCCATTGTATACTAGTGTCTAGCTGTGAATGGTCACAGCAGGTCACATGCAGATGTCATGTGATTAGCTGTGGCCAAATCACAGCTAAGAACAAAAAAAAACCCCTGAATGAATCGATGTCATTCAGGTAAATGCTTGCTTATAGCAAAGTAATTCTTTGCTATAAGCAAATTGCGTAAAAAAAATACTGATCACTTCCCCAAAGTAGTACAATGCTACTATGGTAACATTGTACTACTTTGGTCATATTGAAATATGAAAAAAAAATCTTAAAAAAAAGAAAAAAAAAATAATAAAAAATAATAAAAAAATAAAAAAAAAATATATATATTTTTTTTTTCATACCGTCACCAGTCAGTGTCCCTGATCACCGCCACGCCAGTTATATGATGACGCTGTACTGCACTGGTGACAGTATGTAAAAAAAAAATAGTGAAACTAATTTTTTTAATTTTTTCAGTTTACGAAAAATTATGACAAAAAAAATACAACTTCAAAAAACTCGCCATGCCTCTTATGAAGTACATCGGACTGTCTACTCTGCAAAAAGGGGTCATTTGGGGGATATCTGTACTGTTCTGACATTTGGGGGATATCTGTACTGTCCTGACATTTGGGGGATATCTGTACTGTCCTGACATTTGGGGGATATCTGTACTGTCCTGACATTTGGGGGATATCTGTACCGTCCTGACATTTGGGGGATATCTGTACTGTCCTGACATTTGGGGGATATCTGTACCGTCCTGACATTTGGGGGATATCTGTACCGTCCTGACATTTGGGGGATATCTGTCCTGTTCTGACATTTGGGGGATATCTGTACTGTCCTGACATTTGGGGGATATCTGTACCGTCCTGACATTTGGGGGATATCTGTACTGTCCTGACATTTGGGGGATATCTGTACTGTCCTGACATTTGGGGGATATCTGTACTGTCCTGACATTTGGGGGATATCTGTACTGTTCTGACATTCTTGGACCTCAAGAAATTAAATTGGCTGTCAGTACTTCAGGATTGATCAATATTCAGATCTATCCCATAGTTTGTGAACTCTATAACTTTCCTACAAACTAAATAATACATCCTAATTTGGGTTATTTTCACCAAAGACATGGAGCAGAATACATCTCGGCCTAAATTTATGAAGAACAATTATTTATTTGCAAACTTTTATAACAGAAACAAAGAAACACGTGTTTTTTTCAAAATTTTTGGTCTTTTTTTGTTAATTTAGGAAAAAATAAAAACCCCAGCGGTGATTAAATACCACCAAAAGAAAGCTCTAGTTGTGTGAAGAAAATGATAAAATTTTAGTTTGGGTACAATGTTGTATGACCGCGCAATTGTCGTTCAAAGTGTGAGAGCGCTGAAACGTGAAAACTGGGCAGGAAGGTGTAAAATTGCCCGGTATTGAATTGGTTAAAAGGGCCTCACTGGACTCCACCAATCTTAGCAACCTAAGACCCATCTCCTTACTCCCTTTTGCCTCCAAACTCCTTGAACATCTAGTCTACAACCAGCTGGGCTGCCACTTCATTGAGAATAACCTTCTGGATCCCCTTCAGACTGGATTTCGCCCACAACACTCCACAGAAACTGGTCTCCTAAAACTCACAAATGACTTACTAACCGCTAGAACCAATGGTCACTATTCCATACTCATACTCTTGGACCTCTTCACTGCCTTTGATACAGTTGACCATCCTCTAACTCTCAAAAAACTCTATTTACTTGGTCTCTGTGACTGTACTCTCCATTGGTTCGAATTGTACCTATCTCACCGCACCTTCAGTGCCACAACTCTACTTCCTCCTCTCCACCTCTTACTGTCGGGTCCCCCAAGGTTCTGTCCTTGGTCCTCTCCTATTCTCCATCTACACTTCTTCCTTTGGTCAGCTGATAGCTTCCCATGGTTTCCAATACCATTTCTATGCTGATGACACACAAATCTATCTCTACTCCTCAGCTCACCCCATCAGTTTCCTCACGTATCACCGATTTACTAACAGAAATATCAGACTGGATGTCACTCCACTTCCTGTAAATCAATCTATCCAAAACTGAGCTCATAATATTTCCTCCCCCATGTGCCTCTTCCCGATTTCTCGGTCAGGATCAATAGCACCACTATCAACCCATCCCCGCATGCCAGGGTGCTAGGGGTAACCCTGGATTCTGAACTATCCTTTCAGGCCCACATCCAATCCCTGTCCAAATCATGCCGCCTCAACCTCCGCAACATCTCCAGAATACGCCCCTTTTTAACCAATGAGAACACAAAGCTACTAATTCACTCCCTGGTTATCTCTCGCCTCGACTACTGCAACTCCCTCCTCATTCGCTTACCTTTACATAGGCTATCCCCCCTCCAGTCCATCAGGAATACCACTGCCAGGCTCATCCACCTTACTAACCGTTCCGTGGCTGCTACCCCTCTCTGCCAATCCCTTCACTGGCCTCCACTCAGTGTCCTCCACCCCTCTCTGCCAATCCCTTCACTGGCCTCCATTCAGTGTCCTCCACCCCTCTCTGCCATTCCCTCCACTGGCCTCCATTCAGTGTCCTTCACCCCTCTCTGCCATTCCCTCCACTGGCCTCTATTCAGTGTCCTCCACCCCTCTCTGCCAATCCCTTCACTGGCCTCCATTCAGTGTCCTCCACCCCTCTCTGCCATTCCCTCCACTGGCCTCCATTCAGTGTCCTCCACCCCTCTCTGCCATTCCCTCCACTGGCCTCTATTCAGTGTCCTCCACCCCTCTCTGCCAATCCCTCCACTGGCCTCTATTCAGTGTCCTCCACCCCTCTCTGACAATCCCTCCAATGGCCTCCATTCAGTGTCCTCCACCCCTCTCTGCCAATCCCTCCACTGGCTTCCACTCAATGAATAAAATTAAAAAATTCAAAAAACTAACAAAAACTTACAAAGACATCCACAGTTCGGCCCCCAGCTACATCACCAACCTGGTCTCAAAATATCAACCAAACCGCTCTCCTCGATCCTCCCAAGACCCATGTCACCTCCTCCCATGCTCACCTCCAGGACTTCTCCTGAGCTTCTCCCATCCTATGGAACTCCCTACCCAAATCTGTCCGACTATCTCCTAATCTATCCACCTTTAGACGATCCCTAAAAACCTTTAAAGAAGCCTATCCTGCTTCTACCTAGTAAACTGCCATTTATTTCTTCCATCAGCTCATCCCCCCCACAGCTATTACCTTTTATATCACTCCACCCTTCCTCCTAGATTGTAAGCTCCCAGGATCAGGGCCCTCTGTTTCCTCTTATACCAAATTGTATTGTAACTGTAATGTCTGCCTTCATTTTGTAAAGCGCTGAGCAAACTGTTGGCGCCATATAAATCCTGTATAATAATAATAATTGATTCTCTCACTGGTAATGTATCCCTGATGAAGGGAGAGTGTTAGATCCTCTGAAACGTGTCGGATCTCATTCATGACATATAACTAAAATCAAAACTTTTTTTTTTTAACCACTTGAGCTCCTAAAGATTTTACCCCCTTCATGACCAGGCAATTTTTTTTCTATTTAGCACTGCACTACTTTAACTGGTAGTTGTGCAGCAGTGCAATACTGTATGTCAGTGGTTTCCAAACTGTGACCCTTGGGCCAGATGTGGCCATTTGCTTGCCTATATCTGGCCCTTGGACACTGTTTCTCCCACTGACACTAAAATGGGGCACTATTCCTTTCACTGACATCAAGGATGAGGCACTATTCCATCCACTGATACCAATGAATGGGGCACAATTCCTCCCACTGACACCACTGATGGGGCACTATTCCTCCCACTGATACCAATGATGGGGCACTATTCCTCCCACTGACACCAATGATGGGGCGCTATTCCTCCCACTGATACTAATGATGGGGCACTATTCCTCCCACTGACACCAATGATAGGGCACTATTCCTCCCACTGATACCAATGATGGGGCACTATTCCTCCCACTGACACCAATGATGGGGCGCTATTCCTCCCACTGATACTAATGATGGGGCACTATTCCTCCCACTGACACCAATGATAGGGCACTATTCCTCCCACTGATACCAATGACTGAAGCATTATTCCTCCCACTGACACCAATGATGAGGCAATATTCCTTCCACTGATACCAATGATGGGGCACTATTCCTCTCACTGGCACCAATGATGAGGCACTATTCCATCCACTGATACCAATGATGGGGCACTATTCCTCCCACTGACACCAATGATGAGGCAATATTCCTTCCACTGATACCACTGATGGGGCACTATTCCATCCACTGATACCAATGAATGGGGCACTATTCCTCTCACTGACACCAATGATGGGGCACTATTCCTTCCACTGACACCAATGAATGGGGCACTATTCCTCCCACTGACACCAATGATGATGCACTATTCCATCCACTGATACCAATGATGGGGCACTATTCCTTCCACTGATACGAATGATGGGGCATTATTCCTCCCACTGACACCAATGATGAGGCAATATTCCTTCCACTGATACCAATGAATGGGGCACTATTCCTCTCACTGGCACCAATGATGAGGCACTATTCCATCCACTGATACCAATGACTGGGGCACTATTCCTCCCACTGACACCAATGATGAGGCAATATTCCTTCCACTGATACCAATGATGGGGCACTATTCCTCCCACTGATACCAATGATGGGGCACTATTCCTCCCACTGACACCAATGATGAGGCAATATTCCTTCCACTGATACCAATGATGGGGCACTATTCCTCCCACTGATACCACTGATGGGGCACTATTCCTCCCACTGATACCAATGAATGGGGCACTATTCCTCCCACTGACACCAATGATGGGACACTATTCCTCCCACTGACACCAATGATGGGGCACTATTCCTTCCACTGACACCAATGATGGGGCACTATTCCTTCCACTGACACCAATGATGGGGCACTATTCCTTCCACTGATACCAATGATGGGGCACTATTCCTCCCACTGACACCAATGATGGGGCACTATTCCTGCCACTGATACCAACAATGGGGCACTATTCCTGCCACTGATACCAGTGATGGGGCACTATTCCTCCCATTGACACCAATGATGGGGCACTATTCCATCCACTAATAACAATGATGGGGCACTATTCCTCCCACTGACACCAATGATGGGGCACTATTCCTCCCACTGACACCAATGATGGGGCACTATTCCATCCACTGATAACAATGATGGGGCACTATTCCTCCCACTGACACCAATGATGGGGCACTATTCCTCCAACTGTCACACTATTCCTCCCACTGATACCAATGATGGGACACTATTCCTCCCACTAACACCAATGATGGGGCACTATTCCTCCCACTGACATCAAGGATGAGGCACTATTCCATCCACTGATACCAATTAATGGGTCATTATTCCTCTCACTGACACCAATGAATGGGGCACTATTCCTCCCACTGACACCAATGATGGGGCACTATTCCTCCCACTGACACCAATGAATGGGGCACTATTCCTCCCACTGACACCAATGATTGGTCACTATTCCTCCCACTGACACCAATGAATGGGACACTATTCCTCCCACTGACACCAATGATTGGGCACTATTCCTCCCACTGACACCAGTGATGGGGCACTATTCCTCCCACTGATACCAATGATGGGGCACTATTCCTCCCACTGACACCAATGATTGGTCACTATTCCTCCCACTGACACCAATGAATGGGACACTATTCCTCCCACTGACACCAATGATTGGGCACTATTCCTCCCACTGACACCAGTGATGGGGCACTATTCCTGGGGGTTGTCTCATTGTTGCCCATCTAGTACACCTGTTGTTAATTTCAGTAACACCAAAGCAGCTGAAGCTGATGAACAACCCCCTCTGCTACTTAACTGATCAGATCAATATCCCAGGAGTTTCATCGACTTGATGTATACTCTGATTAAAAGTGTTCCTTTCATTTTTTTGATTAGTTTATTTAAAGTTCTTGTGCCCGGAGTTCTTCTATAGCTCTTCCCCTCTGTATCCAAAGTAAACTGTAACTGGCACACAGGTTGCAGGTGCAGGCTGGCTGAGGAGCTGCAATAAGTAAAAAGAAATCATTACTATAAGGATCGTCTTCACACTAATGACGCTTCTCTGGTCTGGGCGGCAAAGAATTCCCGGCACCGGCCGCACGCCTTCATTCTCGTTATTAGAAGCTTCTAACAAGATCCACTGTAGCAGCTAATCAAGGGCTCTCCTGGCCTCTCGTCCTGATGGTGATGTTTGCTTCTCTGAAGAGTCTCTTATCCAGCCGGCTGATTTACACCATTTTCCAGGATGATTTTCCCTTCTTACCTATCTAGGACCCTCCAGATTTCTAATAATCGTATTTTCCTCCATCTGCCGGTTACAGAACTCTAGAAGATTGTATCAACCTCAATGAGAAATTTCACTGATTTCTAAATTGTGCTGTGTATTACTTTTTATATTTTTTTAATGTTTATATTTGTTATGTCTATATCACATTTTTATTGTTTTTTAATTTTAATATAATGATTTTTTTTATATATATATATATATATATTACTTATATATATATATTTTGTATAATGTTTACTTTTTTATACCTGTATTATGTTTTTATATTTGTTATTTATTTTTTTATTTTTATCTAATTATTTTTTACACCTATATTACATACTGTATATACAGTCAGGTCCATAAATATTGGGACATCGACACAATTCTAACATTTTTGGCTCTATACACCACCACAATGGATTTGAAATGAAACAAACAAGATGTGCTTTAACTGCAGACTGTCAGCTTTAATTTGAGGGTATTTACATCCAAATCAGGTGAACGGTGTAGGAATTACAACAGTTTGCATATGTGCCTCCCACTTGTTAAGGGACCAAAAGTAATGGGACAATTGGCTTCTCAGTTGTTCCATGGCCAGATGTGTGTTATTCCCTCATTATCCCAATTACAATGAGCAGATAAAAGGTCCAGAGTTCATTTCAAGTGTGCTATTTGCATTTGGAATCTGTTGCTGTCAGCTCTCAAGGTGAGATCCAAAGAGACTGTCAGCTTTAATTTGAGGGTATTTACATCCAAATCAGGTGAACGGTGTAGGAATTACAACAGTTTGCATATGTGCCTCCCACTTGTTAAGGGACCAAAAGTAATGGGACAATTGGCTTCTCAGCTGTTCCATGGCCAGGTGTGTGTTATTCCCTCATTATCCCAATTACAATGAGCAGATAAAAGGTCCAGAGTTCATTTCAAGTGTGCTATTTGCATTTGGAATCTGTTGCTGTCAACTCTCAAGATGAGATCCAAAGAGCTGTCACTATCAGTGAAGCAATCCATCATTAGGCTGAAAAAACAAAACAAACCCATGTCCGGTTTCCTCCCACACTCCAAAGACATGCTGGTAGGTTAATTGGCTCCTGTCTAAATTGTCCTAGTTTCATCCCTGGCCATGCGGGATCTCCTGCATGGTAGGGGTTGGAGTAAGCATTATGTACCAGCAAAAATTCCCCCACCCCCCACACAAAAACTGAGAACTAATATGCATGCTTACCCCCTAAGCATAAATTCCCCTTCCTCCCAGGACTAATCAGCCCCCCTGCTGAAATTCTCCCCTCAGCCCAAATCTTTGCCTTTTATCCCCCTTACCAGCTCAAATCCTCTTTCTCCCCAAATCTAACCCCCCCCCCAAAAAAAAATAACACAAATCCTCTACCCCTTAAATTTCCCCTCTAAGTATACACCCCCCTCTCACTCCAAGTCCCCCTCCCAGCACAAATCCAGCCAATCCTCCCAGCACAAATCTTCACCCCCATATTTCTCCTAGCACAAATCCCTCCCCACCAAAAAAAATAAAAATTCCCCTCTTAGCAGAAATACCCCCCCTCTACCATATCACCTCCGCAAGCACACACACCCCCCCCCCCCCAATTCCCCCTCCTAGCACAAATCCTCCTCTTTCCTCCAAACACAAATCTCCCCAGATGGCCACTTCTTGTACCCCCCAAAATGTCCCCTCCTAGTACAATTCTTACTCCCTGCCATCCCCCAAATTTGCCTTCCCAACACAAATTCCCCCCCCCCCATCTCCCCCACCTCGCATGATACCAGAGTGCCCAGGGCAGCCTCCCCTCTTGCCCACCTTTTGTCCCCTCCATGACAGGGGGAATAGTGTAAGGTATAGGAGGGGGGTCCTAGCACAAATCTTCATCCCCAAATTTCTCCTAGCACAAATACCCACAGGCATCCCTATTAGCACAAATCCCTCCCCACTAAAAAAAATACAAATTCCCCTCTTAGCACAAATACCCCCCTTCTACCATATCACCTCCTCAAGCACCCCCCTCCAATTCCCCCTCCTAGCACAAATCCTCCTCCTCCCTCCCAACACAAATCTCCCCAAATCGCCACTTCTTGTACCAACCAAAATGTCCCCTCTAGTACACGTCTTACTCCCTGCCATCCCCCAAATTCGCCCTCCCAACACAAATTCCCCCCCAATCTCCTTGCAGTGTTCCCCCACCTCGTATAATATCAGAGTGCCCAGGGCAGCCTCCCCTCCTGCCCACCTTTTGTCCCCACCCTGACAGAGGGAATAGTGTAAGGTATAGGTGGGGATAGAGGGGGTGCAGATTGGGGGTGGTGGAGATAGAGGGGGTGAAGATTGGGGGTGGTGATAATAGAGGGGGTGCAGATTGGGGGTGGTGGGGATAGAGGGGGTGAAGATTGGGGGTGGTGGGGATAGAGGGGGTGCAGATTGGGGGTGGTGGAGATAGAGGGGGTGCAGATTGGGGGTGGTGATAATAGAGGGGGTGCAGATTGGGGGTATTGGGGGTACAGATTGTGGGGTAGTAGGCAGGGCCACAGGTAAGGGGGGAGGGAGTTGAGGCCCTTTCAGATAGGCTGTACAGGGCCCCATGATTTCTAATGACAGCCCTGATTGCAGATACTCATTGCCAGCCTTGCAGGGAAATGAAATGGAATTCACAATCATTTTTGTATCATTTTTGTGTCTCTGTAACAGAGTAGAAGGATCCCGGTGTGATTCACACATGACTTCAGATGAGAGTCTCTCTCGGATATTTTGTGTCATGGATGCAGTTTTGCCCCCCTCCCCGGTTCCCCTTCCCTCGCAGTCGTTTATATATGTCATACACGGACATTTTTTCATCTTTTCTGCGCAGATCAGTCATTAATTTTTATTATGTCGGTGACATCTGGAGAGAAGTCAGCCTGCAGAACGCGGAGGGGGTGCGCAGAGAGCGCTTATTGCTACCGGAGGTTTGAAAACGTGGCAGGCGCTAGATTTAGGAGGTGCGGAAGTACAGAAGGTGTCTACAGGGGCATGTTATGTTCAGCAAAAAAACAAAACAGCCGAACCATCCAACCATCTGCTCCTTCCAAACTTCGAGGTCATGTCCCCGCTCCGAGGCGAAGTTCCAGCATTTTTCTATTTTTTTATATGTATATTTGTTTTTACACTTCGAAGGCAACTAAAAAAAACAATAGACTGGCGAAATGTAAATCATTCTCAGATTACTGGGGGATAAGGCCAAAGATCTGTGTTTCACTCATCGGTGCCACTTTTTTACATTTTCCTGTATCTGGGCTGACACCCTGCTACACTCCCTGCCAGCAATGATATATTATAAGAGTCATGGTGGGGGCTGTAATAAAGAACTGCAGTCTGTGGAGAGACCTGCATCACCCAGAGGGCAGCAGTGAGCTCCTCCAGATCACATGCAGCCTGTTCATTCTGTGATTAGAAACCTGATTCGTTCAGGAAAATGTATTGCATACAAATGTCATGTTAATACCAGACAATTCTTATTACAATTGTTCTGAAAATGGTGGCAATTGTTGTATTTAAATACTGCAGCTAGCGATGACTGCAGCATAAAGTGAATTTTGTCATTTACACATAATCTCTGATGGGATTTGCAATGTGATACGAAGTACATTCTCTGTCCTTCAACATCGGAGCCCCAAGCCCATGTCAGATGTGACATGTATGGCCCTTCGCAGTTCCGTGCATACAGAATGAGATGATTAGATCATCACAGGAACTGTCTCATGGACCAGTCAATTGCAATAATAGGATCTATCTATCTATCTATCTATCTATCTATGTATCTATCTATCTATCTATCTATCTATCTATCTATCTATCTATCTATCTATTATCTATCTATCTATCTATCTATCTATCTATCTATCTATCTATTTATCTATTATCTATCTATCTATCTATCTATTATCTATCTATCTATCTATCTATTTATCTATTATCTATCTATCTATCTATTATCTATCTATGTATCTATCTATCTATCTATCTATCTATCTATCTATCTATCTATTATCTATCTATCTATCTATCTATCTATCTATCTATTATCTATCTATCTATCTATCTATCTATCTATCTATCTATCTATCTATCTATTATCTATCTATCTATCTATTATCTATTTATCTATCTATCTATCTATCTATATCTATCTATCTATCTATCTATCTATCTATCTATCTATCTATCTATCTATCTATCTATTATCTATCTATCTATCTATTATCTATCTATCTATCTATTATCTATCTATCTATCTATCTATCTATCTATCTATCTATCTATCTATCTATCTATGTATCTATCTATTATCTATCTATCTATCTATCTATCTATCTATGTATCTATCTATCTATTATCTATCTATCTATCTATTATCTATTTATCTATCTATCTATCTATCTATATCTATCTATCTATCTATCTATCTATCTATCTATCTATCTATCTATCTATCTATCTATCTATCTATTATCTATCTATCTATCTATCTATCTATTATCTATCTATCTATCTATCTATCTATCTATCTATCTATCTATGTATCTATCTATCTATTATCTATCTACAGTTGTGGCCAAAATTATTCAACCCCCAATGCTGTAAAGGGGTTTAGGGACTATAGTGTACATTTGGAATTGTATTCAGAATCAAATCCTACAAGGACGTTGTAACTACCCAAATGCAACTAAAATGACATCAATTGTTTATGTAATACAGTAGTAAATGGTTCTTATGTGGTTTCTTCATTGCCACAATTATTCAACCCCTTAAAGACTACCACTCTGAAGAACAGAGGTTCATACAGGTGCTTTCCATCAGGTATTGAAAACACCTGTGGATGTCACCGAGCAGCAATCAAGCATAATAAGCACCAATTAGGCAGCTTTAAAATGACTGTGATACTCAGCTCCTTCTAGACATTTACTGGTGTGGTTACAAACATGGTGAAGGCAAGAGAATGGTCCAGGAAGACAAGAGAAGAGGTGATTTCTCTTCACAGGAAGGGCAATGGCTATAAGAAGATTGCAAAGATGTTAAACATACCAAGAGACACCTTAGGAAGCATCATTCGCAAATTCAAGGCAAAGGGCACTGTTGAAACGCTACCTGGTCGTGGCAGAAAGAAGATGCTGACTTCGACTGCTGTGCGCTACCTGAAGCGTAGAGTGGAGAGAAGTCCCCGTGTGACTGCTGAGGAACTGAGAAAAGATTTGTCAGATGTGGGTACAGAAGTTTCAGCCCAGACAATAAGACGCACACTGCGTAATGAAGGCCTCCGTGCCAGAACTCCCAGGCGTACCCCCTTGCTGTCTCCAAAGAATAAGAAGAGTCGACTGCAGTATGCCAAAAGCCATGTGGACAAACCACAAAAGTTGTGGGATAGTGTTCTGTGGACTGATGAAACAAAATTAGAACTGTTTGGGCCCATGGATCAACGCTATGTTTGGAGGAGGAAGAACAAGGCCTATGATGAAAAGAACACCTTGCCTACTGTGAAGCATGGTGGAGGGTCAATCATGCTTTGGGGCTGTTTTGCTTCTGCAGGTACAGGGAAGCTTCAGCGTGTGCAAGGTACCATGAATTCTCTTCAGTACCAGGAGATATTGGATGGAAACGTGATGCAGTCCGTCACACACCTGAGGCTTGGGAGACGTTGGACCTTTCAACAGGACAATGATCCCAAGCATACCTCCAAGTCCACTAGAGCATGGTTGCAGAGGAAAGGCTGGAACATTTTGGAGTGGCCATCGCAGTCACCAGACTTAAATCCGATTGAGAACCTCTGGTGGGACTTAAAGAAAGCAGTTGCAGTGCGCAAGCCTAAGAATGTGACTGAACTGGAGGCCTTTGCCCATGAAGAATGGGCGAAGATACCCGTAGATCGCTGCAAGACACTTGTGTCAAGCTATGCTTCACGTTTAAAAGCTGTTATAACTGTAAAAGGATGCTGTACTAAGTACTAAGATTGAATGTCACTTGGGGGTTGAATAAAACTGATAATGCTGTGAGCACAGAAAAGACATTTGTGGTTATTTCATTATAACTGTTATGTTATATTTGTCTGACCTACAAGTGCCTCTTTAATGTAAATGTAAGCAAGATGACTGAATGATCAAAAGCAATGTCAAACTGGCCAAAACACTCAATTTCAGTGGGGGTTGAATAATTTTGGCCACAACTGTATCTATCTATCTATCTATCTATCTATCTATCTATCTATCTATCTATCTATCTATCTATTATCTATCTATCTATCTATCTATTATCTATCTATCTATCTATCTATCTATCTATCTATTATCTATCTATCTATCTATCTATCTATCTATTATCTATCTATCTATCTATCTATCTATCTATCTATCTATCTATCTATCATCTATCTATCTATCTACTATCTATCTATCTATCTATCTATCTATCTATCTATCTATCTATTATCTATCTATCTATCTATCTATCTATCTATCTATCTATCTATCATCTATCTATCTATTATCTATCTATCTATCTATTATCTATCTATCTATCTATCTATCTATTATCTATCTATCTATCTATCTATCTATCTATCTATCTATGTATCTATCTATCTATTATCTATCTATCTATCTATCTATCTATCTATCTATCTATCATCTATCTATCTATCTATTATCTATCTATCTATCTATCTATTATCTATCTATCTATCTATCTATCTATCTATCTATCTATCTATCTATCATCTATCTATCTATCTATCTATCTATTATCTATCTATCTATCTATCTATCTATCTATCTATCTATCTATCTAGCTATCTATTATCTATCTATCTACCTATTATCTATCTATCTATCTATCTATCTATCTATCTATTTATCTATCTATCATCTATCTATCTATCTATCTATCTATCTATCTATCTATCATCTTTCTATCTATCTATCTATCATCTATCTATCTATCTATCTATCTATCTATCTATCTATGTATCTATCTATCTATTATCTATCTATCTATCTATCTATCTATCTATCTATTATCTATCTATCTATCTATCTATCTATTATCTATCTATCTATCTATCTATCTATCTATCTATCTATCTATCTATTATCTATCTATCTATCTATCTATCTATCTATCTATCTATCATCTATCTATCTATCTATGTATCTATCTATCTATTATCTATCTATCTATCTATCTATCTATCTATCTATCTATCTATCTATCTATGTATCTATCTATCTATCTATCTATTATCTATCTATCTATCTATCTATCTATCTATCTATCTATCTATTATCTATCTATCTACCTATTATCTATCTATCTATCTATCTATCTATCTATCTATTTATTTATCTATCTATCTATTTATCTATCTATCTATTTATCTATCTATCTATCTATCTATCTATCTATCTATCTATCTATCTATCTATCTATCTATCTATCTATCTATCTATCTCTCTATCTCTCTATCTATCTATCCATCTCAGTGTTTGGTGGATGCTGGAGAGTAAAACAACCAGAAAGTCTCTTTCATTTCTTTGAGATTCTGTTGCTGAGATCCTGCACTGAATTCCTGGGTCTGCACTACTGCTTTACCCATTATGAGGGGTTCCCACCATCCCTACACTGAGTTACGGGGTCTGCATATGTGCTAAACCCATTATGAAGGGTTCCCACCATCCCTACACTGGGTTCCTGGGTCTGCACACATGCTAAGCCCATTATGAAGGGTTCCCACCATCCCTGTAGTGAGTTCCTTAGTCTCTACACCTGCTGTACCGATTATGAGGTGTTCCCACCATTCCAGTACTGAATTCCTGGGTCTTCACACCTGCTGTGTCCATTTTGAAGGATTCCCTCCATCTCTATACTGAGTTCCTGAATCTGAACACCTGCTGTTCCCATTATGAGGGGGTTCTCATCATCCTTGGCCAAATTCCTGGGTCTGTACACCTGCTGTGCCCATTATGAGGGGTTCTCACAATCTCTGTACTGAGTTCCCAGGTCTACACACCTGCTGTGCCCATTATGAGGGATTCCTACCATCCCTGAACTGAGTTCCTAGGTTTGCACAACTTCTGTGCCCATTATGAGGGGTTCCCACAATCTCTGTACTGAGTTCCTGGGTCTGTACACCTGCTGTGCCCATTATGAGAGGTTCCCACCATCTCTGTACTGAGTTCCTAGGTCTGTACACCTGCTGTTCCCCTTATAAGGGGGTCCCACCATCCCCATGCTGAATTCCCAGGTCTGTACATCTGCTGAGCCCATTATAATGGACTACCACCATCCCTATGGTGAGTTCTTGGGTGTGTACACCTGCTATGTCCATTATAATGGGTACCCACCATCCCTGTATTGAGTTCCTAGGTCTACACACCTGCTGTGCCCATTATGAGGGGTTCTCGCTATCTCCTAGATTGAAAGCTCTAATGGGTTGGACCCTCTGTTTCCTCTTGTACCAAATTGTACTGTAACTGTAATGTCTGCATTGCTCAAACTGTTGGCGCTATATAAATCCTGTATTATAATAATAATAATAATCCCTGTATTGAGTTCTTAGGTCTACACACCTGCTGTGTCCATTATGAAGAGTTCCCACCATCCCTGTATTGAGTTCCTAGGTCTGCATGCCTGCTGTGCCCTTTATGAGGGGTTCCCGCAATCCCCATGTTGTATTTCCAGGTCTGTACATCTGCTGAGCCCATTTTAATGGGCTACCACCATCCCTATGCTGAGTTCCTGGGTCTGTACACCTGCTATGCCCATTATAATGAGGGGTTCATAACATCCCTGTATTGGGTTCTCAGGTCTGTACATCTGCTGTGCCCATTTTGAGGGGTTTTCACCATCCCTATGCTGAGTTCCCGGGTCTGTACGCCTGCTGTGAGGATCTTTTGGAGATTTACCAGAAATGCCTGATTCAATGTGCCCACCCCAGTCTTACACTGAAAATAATAATGAACATCTTGGTACAATGCAGCCCACGATCGTTCTCAGACTGATTGGCTGGGTCTATTGACATCAATGACGTATCGTCTCAGATTTGGTCATCAGATGGCCATGCTGGTGGAGACCAGTCCTACGTTGCTGTACACTATAGATTGCAATTGACATATCAAAGCTTGTTGGGTGGAGGAGCCCAGTATTTAGGAGGTCAGGGGGTGGGTTTCCTCTGTATTTTTGTAAGAAGGCCACAGTATATTGTCACATATATTGCCAATAAACACATCATTATAAGCCACTTCTATGTGAAGCACATTTCAATTTGCATTATGACTTTAAGATGTTCCCAGGCCGAATATGAAATCTGAAATCTCTTCCATTGTGTAAACTATAAAAAAAAAAATGTTCAGAAAATTCCATAAATCACAGTCCCAGCACCTTGGAGAGCGTCCTCGATTTACCCCCTGATTCCTCAATGCCTCTGATTTGCTATTGTACCTCCTTCCTGGCGTGTTCATAATCGACACACAAATCACAGTGTCAGACAATGAGAGATGATGTGCATAAATTAAACATTGAACATTTTCCCCACTGAAAATGAAGTTTCATTCATCGGAGACCAATTGTGGCATTATGGCGCACTCTCTGCTCCCGCTCTCTCCGTATTAATGACGCGCCTGCTCCATGCAAGACGCCATCTCTGCATACTGATGCATCCAACGCACTTTTAGTCTCCGCTCAAACCTCAGCTGTCCTCTCCGACTAATTACAGGCTTTAGTTTCGCGGTTAACCCTTTGTTTTCTCGCCGCGTTGGCGATTAACTTTGTTTTATACGGAGGTGCGTTTTTTCTTTTCGGGCTTGTTTCGTGTTGGCGCAATCACAATGCTTGAACAACGCAATTTGCTGTATGTCCTATGGCTTCAGACCTAACCGACGCACCGCATTGTTGTGCGCTAAAAAAAGGACACACTCTATTTTTGCGCAGTGCGATCCAATGCTCTGTAATGCACTGCAGTGCAAAGATTTATCAGAAGTTTAAAAAAAAGAAAAAAGCAAGCACGCTGCGTTATAACAACACATTGCAGCACATGGAAGCGTGCGTTTACATCGCACAGCATTGCACACTCATTATGTGCTATGGATAGCATGAGTGATTCATTGAAGCTCCACACCATAATATTCAAATCCAAACACAAGTTTATTTCAGTGATAAAATGATTGTAACTTCAACGCGTTTCAGGAGCTGTATCTCCGCACCCTTAATGAAGGCTTGGAAGAAGGATACGTTATACTGGTGTAGATGGAATCAAGAGTCAAGTTATAGCTGCATATTGTTAGTGCGAGTTTGCACTGAAATCTGTCAGCAGCTGGATGAAGCAGGGGCAGGTTGACTGGAGGAATATCATGGGCAGGTTGACTGGAGGAATAGCATTAGCGGATTGACCGGAGAAATAGCATGGGCAAGTTGACCGGAGAGTATGTGCAGGTTAACTGGAGGAATAGTATGGGCAAGTGGACCAGAGGAATAGCATGGGCAGGTGGACCGGGCAGTATGTGCAGGTTAACTGGAGGAATAGTATGGGCAAGTGGACCAGAGGAATAGCATGGGCAGGTGGACCGGGGAGTATGTGCAGGTTAACTGGAGGAATAGTATGGGCAAGTGGACCAGAGGAATAGCATGGGCAGGTGGACCGGAGAGTATGTGCAGGTTAACTGGAGGAATAGTATGGGCAAGTGGACCAGAGGAATAGCATGGGCAGGTGGACCGGAGGAATGGCAGGGGCAGGTGGACCGGAGGAATGGCAGGGGCAGGTGGATCGGAGGAATGGCAGAGGCAGGTGGATCGGAGGAATGGCAGGGGCAGGTGGATCGGAGGAATGGCATGGGCAGGTGGACTAGAGGAATGGCATGGTCAGTTTGACTGTAGGAATAGCATGGGCATGTTGACTGGAGGAATGGCATGAGCAGATTGACCAGAGGAATAGCATGGGCAATTGACTGGTGTACAGGGACGGACTGACATCTCATGGGGCCCCCCGGGCAATAGGGGATCATGAGGCCCCTGTGTCCTTGCCCACACTCAAAAAAGCATATAAAAAAGGTACCAGGGGCATTTCATAGGGTCCCCTACTGACCCCGGGCCCTCGGGCAGTGCTCGAGTGCTCAAATGGTCAGTCCACCCCTGCTGTCGAATAGCATGGGCAGGTTAACTGGAGGATTGGCATGGGCAGGTTGACCGGAGAAAAAGCATGTGCATGTTAACTGGAGGACTTGCATGAGCAGGTTGACTGGAGGAATACCATGAGCAGGTAGACCAGAGGAATGGCATGGGCAGGTTGACCTGGGGAATAGGATGGGCAGGTTTACTGGATAAATATCATGGACAGGTTGACTTGAGGAATAGCATGGGCTGCTTGACTGGACAAATAGCATGGGCAGGTGGACTGGAGGAAAAGCATGTGCAGATTGATTAAAGAAATAACATGGATAAGTTGACCAGAGGAATAGCATGGGTAGGTTGACTAGAGGTGTGGACCTGGCCTTCTGTATGATCCAATTTGCTCCATAAATAGGTCCAGAGCTGCACTAATTTGTGCTTTCATATCTGTACAATATTCTATTACATTCCTTGCTCATGTTTTTTTCAAATTAACTGGTAACTGGACAAAAATGTTGAAAAACAAATCATTGTTGGATATTTTACACAATGGTTACTAATACAATTGTGTATATAAAACCAAAACTTTTTGTTTGCGTTGTATATATTAGGACGGGTTAAAAATGACTGCCAAGTTTTTTACATCTATCATGTCCCATTTTCAACATTTCCTTCACTTCCTTTCCTGCAGACACAGCAGGAAATGAAAGCCAGCCCTGTAGTGCTAGGTGTATTGGTAAAAGATGTATGTGGTGCTAGGTGTGTCTTATATGGGTGTGGTGCTAGCTGTGTCTTATATGGGTGTGGTGCTAGGTGTCTCTGTAAAAGATGTGGTGCTAGGTGTGTCTGTAAAAGATGTGGTGCTAGGTGTGTCTGTAAAAGACGTGGTGCTAGGTGTGTCTGTAAAAGATGTGGTGCTAGGTGTGTCTGTAAAAGACGTGGTGCTAGGTGTGTCTGTAAAAGATGTGGTGCTAGCTGTGTCTTATATGGGTGCGGTGCTAGGTGTGTCTTATATGGCTGAGATGCTAGGTGTGTCCTATATTTTTGCGGTGCTAGGTGTGTCTGTAAAAGATGTAGTGCTAGGTGTGTCTTATATGGGTGCGGTGCTAGGTGTGTCTTATAAGGGTTCAGTGCTAGGTGTGTCTTATATGGGTGCAGTGCTAGGTGTGTCTGTAAAAGATGTGGTGCTAGGTATGTCTTATATGGGTGCGGTGCTAGGAGTGTCTTATATGGGTGCAGTGCTAGGTGTGTCTGTAAAAGATGTGGTGCTAGGTGTGTCTGTAAAAGACGTGGTGCTAGGTGTGTCTGTAAAAGATGTGGTGCTAGCTGTGTCTTATATGGGTGCGGTGCTAGGTGTGTCTTATATGGCTGAGGTGCTAGGTGTGTCCTATATTTTTGCGGTGCTAGGTGTGTCTGTAAAAGATGTGGTGCTAGGTGTGTCTTATATGGGTGCGGTGCTAGGTGTGTCTTATAAGGGTTCAGTGCTAGGTGTGTCTTATATGGGTGCAGTGCTAGGTGTGTCTGTAAAAGATGTGGTGCTAGGTATGTCTTATATGGGTGCGGTGCTAGGAGCGTCTTATATGGGTGCAGTGCTAGGTGTGTCTGTAAAAGATGTGGTGCTAGGTGTGTCTTATATGGGTGTGGTGCTAGGTGTGTCTGTAAAAGATGTGTGCTAGGTGTGTCTTATATGGGTGCGGTGCTAGGTGTGTCTGTAAAAGATGTGGTGCTAGGTGTGTCTTATATGAGTGCATTCTAGGTGTGCCTTATATAGGTGCGATGCTAGGTGTGTCTTATATGGGTGCAGTGCTAGGTGTGTCTTATATGGGTGCGGTGCTAGGTGTGTCTTATATGGGTGTGGTGCTAGCTGTGTCTTATCTGGGTGTGGTACTAGGTGTGTCTGTAAAAGACGTGGTGCTAGGTGTGTCTGTAAAAGATGTGGTGCTAGGTATGTCTTATATGGGTGCGGTGCTAGGAGCGTCTTATATGGGTGCAGTGCTAGGTGTGTCTGTAAAAGATGTGGTGCTAGGTGTGTCTTATATGGGTGCGGTGCTAGGTGTGTCTGTAAAAGATGTGGTGCTAGGTGTGTCTTATATGGGTGTGGTGCTAGGTGTGTCTGTAAAAGATGTGTGCTAGGTGTGTCTTATATGGGTGCGGTGCTAGGTGTGCCTTATATAGGTGCGATGCTAGGTGTGTCTGTAAAAGATGTGGTGCTAGGTGTGTCTTATATGGGTGCATTCTAGGTGTGCCTTATATAGGTGCGATGCTAGGTGTGTCTTATATGGGTGCAGTGCTAGGTGTGTCTTATATGGGTGCGGTGCTAGCTGTGTCTTATCTGGGTGTGGTGCTAGGTGTGTCTGTAAAAGATGTGGTGCTAGGTGTGTCTGTAAAAGACGTGGTGCTAGGTGTGTCTTATATGGCTGCGGTGCTAGGTGTGTCCTATATAGGTGCGGTGCTAGGTGTGTCTTATATGGGTGCAGTGCTAGGTGTGCCTGTAAAAGATGTGGTGCTAGGTGTGTCTTATATGGGTGCGGTGCTAGGTGTGTCTGTAAAAGATGTGGTGCTAGGTGTGTCTTATATGGGTGCGGTGCTAGGTGTGCCTGTAAAAGATGTGGTGCTAGATGTGTCTTATATGGGTGCGGTGCTAGGTGTGTCTGTAAAAGATGTGGTGCTAGGTGTGTCTTATATGGGTTTGGTGCTAGGTGTATCTTATATGGGTGCATTCTAGGTGTGCCTTATATGGGTGCGGTGCTATGTGTGTCTTATATGGGTGCAGTGCTGGTGTGTCTTATATGGGTGCATTCTAGGTGTGCCTTATATGGGTGCGGTGCTAGGTGTGTCTTATATGGGTGCGGTGCTAGGTGTGTCTTATATGGGTGCATTCTAGGTGTGCCTTATATGGGTGCGGTGCTAGGTGTGTCTTATATGGGTGCGGTGCTAGGTGTTTCTTATATGGGTGCGGTGCTAGGTGTGTCTTATCTGGGTGTGGTGCTAGGTGTGTCTGTAAAAGACGTGGTGCTAGGTGTGTCTGTAAAAGACGTGGTGCTAGGTGTGTCTTATATGGCTGCGGTGCTAGGTGTGTCCTATATAGGTGCGGTGCTAGGTGTGTCTTATATGGGTGCAGTGCTAGGTGTGCCTGTAAAAGATGTGGTGCTAGGTGTGTCTTATATGGGTGTGGTGCTAGGTGTGTCTGTAAAAGATGTGGTGCTAGGTATGTCTTATATGGGTGCGGTGCTAGGTGTGCCTGTAAAAGATGTGGTGCTAGATGTGTCTTATATGGGTGCGGTGCTAGGTGTGTCTGTAAAAGATGTGGTGCTAGGTGTGTCTTATATGGGTGCAGTGCTAGGTGTATCTTATATGGGTGCATTCTAGGTGTGCCTTATATGGGTGCGGTGCTAGGTGTGTCTTATATGGGTGCGGTGCTAGGTGTGTCTTATATGGGTGCATTCTAGGTGTGCCTTATATGGGTGCGGTGCTAGGTGTGTCTTATATGGGTGCGGTGCTAGGTGTGTCTTATATGGGTGCATTCTAGGTGTGCCTTATGTGGGTGCGGTGCTAGGTGTGTCTTATATGGGTGCGGTGCTAGGTGTGTCTTATATGGGTGCATTCTAGGTGTGCCTTATATGGGTGTGACGTTAGGTGTGTCTTATATGGGTGCGGCGCTAGGTGTGTCTTATATGGGTGCGGCGCTAGGTGTGTCTTATATGGGTGCGGCGCTAGGTGTGTCTTATATGGGTGCGACGCTAGGTATGTCTTATATGGGTGCGGTGCTAGGTGTGCCTTATATGGGTGCGGTGCTATGTGTGTCTTATATGGGTGCGGTGCTATGTGTGTCTTATATGGGTGCATTCTAGGTGTGCCTTATATGGGTGCGGTGCTAGGTGTGTCTTATATGGGTGCGGTGCTAGGTGTGTCTTATATGGGTGCGGTGCTAGGTGTGTCTTATATGGGTGCGGTGCTAGGTGTGTCTTATATGGGTGCATTCTAGGTGTGCCTTATATGGGTGCGACTCTAGGTGTGTCTTATATGGGTGCGACGCTAGGTGTGTCTTATATGGGTGCGGTGCTAGGTGTGTCTTATATGGGTGCGGTGCTAGGTGTGTCTTATATGGGTGCATTCTAGGTGTGTCTTATATGGGTGCGACGCTAGGTGTGTCTTATATGGGTGCGACGCTAGGTGTGTCTTATATGGGTGCGGCGCTAGGTGTGTCTTATATGGGTGCGGTGCTAGGTGTGTCTTATATGGGTGCGGTGCTAGGTGTGTCTTATATGGGTGCGGTGCTAGGTGTGTCTTATATGGGTGCATTGCTGGGTGTGTCTCATATGGGTGCGGTGCTTGGTGTGTCGTATATGGGTGCGGTGCTAGGTGTGTCTTATATGGGTGCGTTGCTGGGTGTGTCTTCTATGTGCATTACGTTGGGTGTGTCTGTAAAGATGTGGTTCTGGGCAGTGGTGTATTTAGTTCTTGTGCCGACCTAGGCAACACTAAAATTGGGTGCCCCCCTGGCCCAAGCAATTCTCCACCAACCAAACCCGCCACCCCGGCCTGAAATGCAAGTTGTCCAGAGATGGTAGGGGGGGGGGGGATGGAAAATAACTGTTTTTAACCCTGTCATGGTTGTAAGCCTTTTGTGCCTCTGAAACTAAAAAGGAAGTCAACCTGCCATGTGCACTCTTACAGTTGGCCATTGGGCTGCTCAACTGCCAGACCTGATAGGAAGCCCAACTATCAAATTAAGCAATGCACACAGCAGGCTGACAACGCTGAAGCTGATTGCGAAGCATAGGCATAGCACTGTCAGCCTGCAACAGGAAGAGCTGATAGTGGAAAGAAAATAGATTTTGGGTTTACATACACTTTAATTTTGCCTTACCCATTGTCTTCAATGCATTTCGTCACAATGACGTAATTTCTGCGAAAACGCTTGTCCATAGTTATGCATGTCCTGCATCTTTATTACCCATTTTATGACATAAAGCCACTATAAGGGAATTCCTGTGAGACGGCTGGCTAATAGAAATGTGCATGCACGCAAAAATCTCCATAGAATGGTGACCAGACGTGCGCATGCGCACAGGCACGCTCACACGCACAGTGAATATTGGTGCCGGACGGACTATTTAAAGGATGCTTCTGCCTGTGCTTAGTGCTGACTGGTCTTCAGCTGTTTCCCTGTGTCCTGCATTATTCTTGTATGATCCCCTTGTTGCTGACCCGGCTTGTTCCTGACCTGACTTCGGATTCCGCTCCTGACCTGTTGCTCATTCCTGATCCCGGCTCTGTTCCTGACTTTGGCTCTGCTCACGATTTGGTACCTCCCTGCCCGCCCATTGGCTATTCCTGTGACCTTGCTCCTGTCTCCAATTCCATCTTCCCATCCTGCTCGAGTGCCCACCTGGCTGTCTACTATACCAGCACTGAACACCATAGAATGTTCCTGCTTCAAGTTGGCTGGAAGATCTGACACACCACTTATCCTGAACCGGTTGTGCAAGCGGGGTGCCCTTTTAACCCAGGTGGGATTCCGGAACATCGCTACCCTTCCTGAACTGGTGGTTCACCAGTCTCTTCAGGACTCCAACTGCAAGCTCTTCCGGCAACATCTGCTGGCACTCTTGTTCCTCTGGTTCCTCGGCACCGTCTGTTCCACTTCCAGCAGGGTCAGGGCTAGTGACACAAGTGAGGAAGACCTCGTCATTTCATTCTCCTATCAGGTACATCACAGCCACCATGATGATGAGAATGATTCATATGAGCTTTGTGTAGCGCTCATCTCGCGATCCCCGTACCACACTACACAGACTGCCAGGAAGAGGATCTGGTGAGGTGAGCCCTCACCGGACGCAACGTATCTCACCTTTCTTCTCCAGCACCCACCGACATCACAAGACGCGGAGCTTCTCTACCCATGTCTGCTTTCAAGACGGAAAATGGGCTAACAATCCAAAGAGCCAAAATCGCTTTGATATTTTTCTTCAAAAGCTTCTGTCGCACTGATTCCTAATGCCAGCGTCGTCTGCGGGGACTTGGTGCATCTTATCTCGCTGCAGGGTGATGCAAACAACATGTTTTGATCCTCGGTGCCGCTTTTATCAGCAAAACGCTTTCATGGAGAAGCGACAATATTTTTTCTTAACCCCTTGAGTTCCTTCCCCCGGCGCAAGATCCTGTTTTTGGTTTTTTATTTATTTATTTATTTTTAGCAAGGAGGGGATAGACAACTGTAGACGGAACCCACTGGCAGATGTCACCGTGGCAGCCTCCAAGTTTGGTGACACAGAATCCCTTCGCTGTTCATGCGATAATATAATCACCGGTGAGATGAGGAAAACTTGTCTGCATTGCCTTTTGATCTGCGAAAGAGGATTCGCTCCGGGACTCGCACTGGAATCCCCGGGGGTCAAAACGTCTGTAACACACCGAAGATGACAACTCGCAACTAAGAAGAAAATACCGTCAAATCTCTGAGCTCGCTCCACGTGTCACTGCGTTCCTTCTTCTAAAAGCAGAACAAATATATCACAAAGAGTGGGGGGGATTTTATTGTCAATTTGAAACAGTACGCGTTTTAATTTTAATTGGGTCCCTTTGAATATTTAGACAGTATCAAAATTGAGATTACAGTGGGAGCGCTTCAATAAAACACTAGGCAGCAAAGAACTATCTTCTTCACGTAGGAGATGTCTACGTGCCACCAAAGACCCAACAACCAAGCGGCATATTCCTCATTAAAGAGTAGGGGGTAGAACCATGCCAATTAATTGTTTCTCATTAAAGAGTAGTGGGTAGAACCATGCCAATTAATTGTTTCTCATTAAAGAGTAGTGGGTAGAACCATGCCAATTAATTGTTTATGCTTCAGACTTGTTAATACTGATCAGTGAAAATAGGAAAGCCATGGCTTGTAGAAAGACTGAAGCATTAAATCTGAACTCCAGACTATAGGAAGGTGCGGTTAGCTATTTTTCCAATTGGTGGCTCTGTACCAGGATAGCATCTGGTTACGGGAGACAGTGTCATCAGGTGCTAGGCTCCTTTTATTTGGAGAACTACTGCGGTGAAGTCAGTGATGGGTGAGCCAGGGCCCAGTTGTAAGCTAGGTTGGAAGGAGCCCTAGTGTCCTTGGGGCATGGGAACCAAACACCCCACACCAGCACTAATGTAACCAGCACATGGGGACCTGTACAGGACAGGAAGCCCGGAAGGAGTAGACCTGCACCAAGAAGACTTTCTTATGGAGGTGGGGACTAAGGCAGGTTGCAAAAGGGCTCTTAGACTAGGCCAGTAGTTCCCTGAGTGAGGCGCTTCCTCTGGAGGGTTCTGGGAGAGGTGTGCCTATGGAAGAGGTATCTACAGAGAGAAAAGTCCTGTGAGCAGGGTCGGACTGACAATTTGGAAACTCGGCACTGCCCGAGGGCCCATGGTCAGTAGGGGGCCCCATGAGATGCCCCTGGTACCTTTTTCATAGGCTTTTTTGAGCTTGGGCAAGGACACAGGGGCCCCATGATCCCCTATTGCCCGGGGGCCCTATGAGTTGTCTGTCCACCCCTGCCTGTGTTTACTAATGACCTTGGGCTGAAGGAGAGATTATTAAAGGGAGATGACTGCTTAAAGTGCTGAATATGCTTTTACATGTGACTACTGCGGACCGTACTCTAAGCGTGATTGAATATGTATTGTCAAGTGACTCAAAAATGTATGTCAAGGTGGTGTGACTGTTATGCCATTCCCTGAATTCCATCAGTAAATGTACAGCAATTCTACTCACATGTGTGGACATTTCTTGCTTGGGATGCAAGGGACAACTGGTAGGAATGTCATGTGGAGGTCTCTGGCATGGCGTGGGGCACAATATGGCAAAGGTTTCAGCTTCAGCAGGAGGGGCTGTATAGAAGGACAGAGTGGGGGTAGGGACTTGTGCTCTTGGCGCCAATTCTAGCCAACCACAAAGTCCTTCTTACATGCATTCCCTTCAGCCAGTCTTGCACAGATGTATTGGCTCCTCTCCTGGACTGAAATGGCTTTTTCTGATTTCACTGCACACTGTGAGCATCTAATGTGTATTAGAAGATGCAGCAAGTCTCATGTCCTGGCTGGAGGATGTCTAGCATCATCTAGCCCACCTAACTGTTCCTAGCCTGCCACTTTCATTCGTTGGATTTTAGTTCTTTTAAACATGGAGTGCTCAACATTGTATATGCATTGCATAGGCTGGTCTGCATGCAAATGGCATTTTGTAATCTTTATGTTTGCACACCTCCTCCCAAGGACCAGCCCACTGCTTGCATGCTTTCACTTTTTTTTTCATCCCATAGGAAGTTATAAGGACCCATCAGATCTCAATGGGGAAAAATCTTATGCTGGATCTCTATACTGACATGGATGGGGTCATGTGTTAGGAACGTAAGGACGCCCCATTGTTTGAAGGAAATTAAAATGATCGACCTACAGAGGACTGAATTCAACGACACCCCGAAAATCAAAGCGAATAAATGATGCAGCAGGCGAGTCTATTTTGCTGAAATTTCATTGCAGCAACTCAGAATGGTCCTCAGTAGTCTGTGTGGCCCCCATGTGCTTGTATGCATGCCTGACAACGTCGGGGGAGGCTCCTAATGAGACCACAGCTGGTGTCCTGGGGGATTTCCTCCCAGATCTGGACCAGGGCATCACTGAGCTCCTGGACAGTCTAAGGTGCAACCTGGTGGCGTCGGATGGACTGAAACATGACATCCCAGAGGTGTTCTATTGGATTTAGGTCAGGTGAGCATGGGGGCCATTCAATGGTATCAATTCCTTCATCCTCCAGGAACTGCCTGCATACTCTCGCCACATGGGGTCGGGCATTGTCGTGCACCAGGAGGGATCCAAGACCCACTGCACCAGCGTAGGGTCTGACAATGGGTCCAAGGATTTCAACCCGATAACAAATGACAGTCAGGGTGCCATTGTCTAGTCTGTAGAGGTCTGTGCGTCCCTCCATGGATATATCTCCCCAGACCATCACTGACCCACCACCAAAACGGTCATGCTGAACGATGTAACAGGCCAAATGCAAACCTGGTGAAAAACAGTCAGAAAAGATGAGTAGGAAAAAAAATTTCAGTGACCTCCACCTATAAAACCATTCCTGTTTTGGGGGTTGTCTCTTTATTGTCCATCTAGTGCACCTGTTGTTAATTTAATTAACACCAAAGCAGCTGAAACTGATTAACAACCCCCTCTACTACTTAACTGACCAGATCAATATCCCAGGAGTTTCATTGACTTGATGCTATACTCTGATTAAAAAGTGTTCCTTTAATTTTTTTGAGTAGTGTATTACATTTTTGTTTTTAGGATTATGTATGCTTTGTACTTTTAAACCTGAAAATATTTAAATGGCTTCACTTCTACCATAAATCCATCAACATTAGGATTGTATTCCTTATTTAAAAGACAGTTAGTGGAACCATGCAAAACCCTGGTTTATGCCTCTCTAGCCATTTGTCCATCCAGAGCTTTCGGTACATAGACTAGATACATCCTATATATAGAGCCATTTATCCAACTTTACACCCAGAGCCTCTGGTTTATAGGCTAGATACATCCTAAATATAGAGCCATGTATCCAACTGTCCATGCAGAGCCCCTGGTTTACAGACCAGATACATCCTAAATATAGAGCCACTTATCCAACTGTCCATCCAGCGCCTCTGGTTTAAAGACCAGATACATCCTAAATATAGAGCCATGTATCCAACTGTCCATCCAGAGCTTCTGGTTTATAGACCGCATACGTCCTAAATATAGAACCATTTATCCAACTGTCCATACAGAGTCTCTAGTTTATAGACCAGATACATCCTAAATATAGAGCCATGTATCCAACTGTCCATCCAGAGCTTCTGGTTTATAGACCGAATACATCCTAAATATAGAACCATTTATCCAACTGTCCATCCAGAGCTTCTGGTTTATAGACCAGATACATCTTAAATATAGAACCATTTATCCAACTGTCCATACAGAGTCTCTGGTTTATAGACCGAATACATCCTAAATATAGAACCATTTATCCAACTGTCCATCCAGAGCTTCTGGTTTATAGACCAGATACATCTTAAATATAGAACCATTTATCCAACTGTCCATCCAGAGCCTCTGGATTATAGACCAGATACATCCTAAATATAGAACCATATATCCAACTGTCCATCCAGAGCTTCTGGTTTATAGACCAGATACATCTTAAATATAGAACCATTTATCCAACTGTACATCCAGAGCCTCTGGTTTATAGACCAGATACATCCGAAATATAGAGCCATTTGTCCACCTGTCCATCCAGAGCCTCTGGATTATAGACCAGATACATCTTAAATATAGAACCATATATCCAACTGTACATCCAGAGCTTCTGGTTTGTAGACCAGATACCACCTAAATCTAAAGTCATTTTACCAACTGTACTGAAAACAAAGATGAATCTAAAGCAAGTATACTCATCAGCCTGGTAAATGTCTGATAACATATGGGAAGGAGTTCTAATGATAATGGAGAAGCACAGAAGTCCCAGCTTGGGAGGTACCAAGAAGTTCCTGAGCAGAGTAACAGATCCCATTGAATTTGTGGCAGGGCAGCAAAAAGACCAGGAGGTGCCACCATGAGGACAATATCATGTATACAATTTTATAGAGGGCCCTGGAGAAAAATCCTGGCATATGACAGAATACATCTTAGTTTAGAAGTTTTAGATAATCGGGATTTAGAGGGATGTGGAATCAGTTCAATCCCAGCATTGGCATAAGCAAGAATTCCCGGCGGAGACGCTTTAGCTAGAACTGGCATTCTCTCTAATTTAATGTTACAGTCGATGCTTCCTAATGACATTAATTTCCTCTGCTGGGAGCCAAATTGTAAGTCCTCAGATCTGGCGGTCCTTCATGCTTCATAAGCCTCTCAGCGTAATCACCATTTGCCCTGTGAATTATCGCTGCGCTCCTTTGATTGCAACACGCGTGCGTGCACAAAGGCGCACATACATCCACTTATAGGAGCTTGTCCCGAATGGGTATAGATATCTAAATTGATTTTATGTACTCACATTACCAAGAAGAACACAGCACAGACATGTTATCTGCAGGTAGAATCATGTCAGAGCTCTGATTTTATTCCACAAAGATGCAACTCTTTGAGTATTGGCTCTCAACGAACAAGGGGCTGGACAGGCTAATGTTCTGGCATTTGCCCGAATGCTGGAGCATCCAAAGTTTGGTCTGAACCCAGGCTTAGATCAAACCATTGTCTCATCCTTAATCTCATCACTGTGGGCGGGTAAAGGCCAACTCCAGGAAACAAAGAAAATGAAAAGTGGGGCTTCACCTGCACTGCAAGACTTAACTGCTCTTTTTGGTCTAGAACAGTGGTCTCAAAACAGATGTGACCCTTTGCTTGCCCTTATCTGGACCTTGGGACACTATTCCACCAACTGACCCCAATGATGGAGCACTATTCTTTCTACTGATGCCATCAATGGGGCACTATTCCTCTCATTGATATCAACCAAGCCCAGACTGGGACAAAAAACACTGAGAAGCCCCAAGCCCAGGGACCCTTTCCTTGGAGCTTAGTAGCGGAAAGCCAAGGCCTGGTCGGAAGACCAACCTTTGAGACCCTGGTAGTTCCGTCACTAGTGTAAGTAGGTTTTTATTTTTTAATTATTTTTACAAATTTAAAAAAATGTTTAAGAGCCCTGAGAAAGAAAGAAAGAAAGAAAGAAAGAAAGAAAGAAAGAAAGAAAGAGGGAGAGAAGACACAAGACTGTCAGGGAGTGTGTGTGGGGCAGACACAGGAGGAGAGGGTGGGAGGAGTAGCAGAACCAACTTTCTCTCTCCTCTCCAGCCTGTGGTGCTGGCCACCAGAGGAGCATACAGGAGCCCAAGGCAGCAGGAGATGGATAGGAGGGGTGGCTGGGTGGCACATAGAGGAACCGGTCTGTGCATTTCTCTCCTGCCACCGCTGAATGCCTGCAGGAGGGAGAGGAGGAGAAGCAGGCATTCAGTGGCAAATGCCCGGGGTGCCCTATGGCACTGATCCAGGGCATTTTCTACACCTAGTGACCACAGTCCACTGGCTCTTTGCTTAGAAAATTTGGAGACCCCTGGTCTAGAGCAGGGGTCTCCAAACTTTCTTAAGAGTTGGGATTCTTGCAGAGCCTTGACTGGCTCTGTACCATCAACCGACAGCGAGCTTTAGTGCACCATTGGATTAATCTGGGTCAAGGGAGTGCAGAAATAAGTGCACTGCTGTGACCCACATGAGAAGTAAAGCCAAAAAAGCTTTGGCTCTACTCTTTCAACTTTGCAGTTACCCCATTATACTCACAAATAGTATCTGCCAAACTAATGGAGAATAAACACAATAGTGATCTTCAAAGAGCCAAGGATTCATTAATGTCTTAATAGGAGCATTTAGAGAATCAGCTTAATGATCTGTAAATATCATTTCAAAAAAAGAAAAAAATGTGGAAAAATACATTTACGGAAAAATATGTTACAAAATAGACAATAAACAACAGTATAATAAGCGAGATTAAGAGTGAAAAGTACTTACCGTAAAAAGGTTTTCCAGGATTTTGCTGGGTCCAGTTCAACAGGTGTATCAGAGTCAATGGCTCTCATGAATAGCTCTCAGCATTTGGGCATACAGTAGTTTTCATCAAAACTGAGAACTGTAAAATGCCAATTACAGTAGCTTTTTGTGGACCCTCTAAAGCGTGTCACGGAATCAAGCCTCAGTCAATCAAGAAAGCTGTAACTTTTAAAAGTTTTCATCCCTCGCTGTAGCACAAACATGTGATTTAAATGTAAACATTTTGTCGCAGACTTATGAATATTGGCAGAATGTGGATGTGGAGGGCCAGTTGCTTTGGGCACCGTGATGTCATGTGAGGTGGGGGGTGCTAGGAGGGGTGTTTTTTTGGTGGGGGTCATTTGACCTGGGGGTAATGAAGGATGGGGGTGGCAATGATTTGTGCTGGAAGGGGGGATTTCAGCAGAGGGGTGGATTTGTACTGGGAAGAGGGGAAATTTATGTTTAGGGGGAAGTCATGTAGATTAGTGCTCAATGTATTTGGAGGGGGGGATTTTTGCTGGCACATAAGGCTCATACATCCTGGGGGCTCAGTTTGGTATGTTCGCCCTGGGCTTCAGTTGACCTTGTCCTGGCACTGATTACACCCGGCATACAGGACAGGAGAAGTGGGACTGTGCAGAATCCACTCACACAGAATAGGATCAGATGCCAAGAATTACACCCGGCATCCAGGACAGGAGAAGTGGGACTGCGTAGAGTCCAATAATACAGAATAGGAACAGATACCGAGAATTACACCCAGCACACAGGACAGAAGTGGGACTGTGCAGAGTCCATTCATACAGAATAAGAACAGATACTGAGGATCACACCCTGCATACAGGACAGAAGAAATGGGACTGTGCAGAGTCCATACATACAGATGGTTACAGTTTTGTTACCTTGTAATTTGTTTGTTTATACAAATAAAAATATTCATACATACAGAATAAGAACAGATCCCGAGAATTACACCCGGCATCCAAGACTGGAGAAGTTGGACTGTGCAGAGTCCATATATACAGAATAAAAACAGATCCCGAGCAGGGTTGGACTGACCATTTGGAAACTCGGGCACTGCCCGAGGGCCTGGGGTCAGTAGAGGGCCCCATGAGATGCCCCTGGTACCTTTTTCATAGGCTTTTTGAGTTTGGGCAAGGACACGGGGGCCCCATGATCCCCTATTGCTCGGGGGCCCCATGAGTTGTCAGTCTGCCCCTGATCCCGAGAATTACACCCAGCATCCAGGACAGGAGAAGTGGGACTGCGTAGAGTCCAATAATACAGAATAGGAACAGATACCGAGAATTACACCAGGCACACAGGACAGAAGTGGGACTGTGCAGAGTCCATTCATACAGAATAAGAACAGATACCGAGAATTACACCGGCATCCAGGACAGGAGAAGTGGGACTGTGCAGAGTCCATACATACAGAATAGGAACAGATACCGAAAATTACACCCGGCATCCAGGACAGGAGAAGTGGGACTGTGCAGAGTCCATACATACAGAATAAGGACAGATACTGAGAATTACACCCGACACACAGGACAAAAGTGGGACTGTGCAGAGTCCATACATACAGAATAGGAACAGATACCGAGAATTACACCCGGCATCCAGGACAGGAGAAGTGGGACTGTGCAGGGTCCATACATACAGAATAGGATCAGATACTGATATCTACACCCGGCATCCAGGGCAGGAGAAGTGGGACTGTGCAGGGTCCATACATACAGAAAAGAATTGTGTATAGTTCAGATAGAAATGTGAATTGTTTGGATTCCGGCACATGTGAGTCACACTCCATTGACAGACATTTAGCAGCTTCTTTGGATCTGGCAGACAACGGAATCAGATTTTCTTTTTCAAGTTTATAAAACAATTTTTTTCTCCATAATAAAATTGTTTTGTTAGTGAATTCCATGTCGGGTCAGACGGCTGAAATCTTCTGTTTGACTTCCATACCTAAATATTTTCATTCCCCTCTCGGAGTTCAGCACAGTCGGAGCCTTTCCTCGATGTGACAGATAATACCGTCTCTGGTATCAGAATCTCAGATTAAATCGGTTTCACTGTAAATTGTCTGTTTCCCCGCTGTTCGCTGTCCTCATAGAGGTTGGGGGGCCCAGAGATCCCCAGCAATATATTTTTGTACATGACATGTATGTAGCTCTGGGGTAAATCCACCCACATCACACAACTGTCATAAAAGGAAAACACTCTGGGCTTGATCCTATGATTGGTGGGTGTAGAAGACTAGGAAGGACCACGCGGCACATCTGATTATGGCGCATTGCATTTCACATACACTAGTCATTTTTTTGGAAGCTGTGGGGTTGGAGGGGGGGGGGGTAGTGGAAGGGAGAAGGAGAAGAAAAAGAAATTGTTGAAAAATAAAAATTATTTTTATCAAAGAAATGTAGCAGAATACATTTTGGCCTAACTATATGGAGAAATATGTTTTTATATGTAAAATGTTATAAAAGAAATTAATTTTTTTTTAATTTTTCAGTATTTTTTCCTTCTATATGCTAAAACAAATAAAAAAAAAAACATTGTCATTAAGGACCAGGCCTTTTTCTGGCATTTTTTGTTTACAAGTAAAACTCAGTATTTTCTGCTAGAAAATTACTTAGAACCCCCAAACATTATATATACAGTGTGTGTGTGTATATATATATATGTATATTTTATTATTTTCATGTACTTATATAGCGCTGTCAATTTACACAGCACTTTACATATATATTGTACATTCACATCAGTCCCTAACCCTCAAGGGGTGTACAATCTAAGGTCCCTCACCCTCAAGGGGCGTACAATCTAAGGTCCCTAACCCTCAAGGGGCGTACAATCTAAGGTCCCTAACCCTCAAGGGGCGTACAATCTAAGGTCCCTAACCCTCAAGGGGCGTACAATCTAAGGTCCCTAACCCTCAAGGGGCGTACAATCTAAGGTCCCTAACCCTCAAGGGGCGTACAATCTAAGGTCCCTAACCCTCAAGGGGCGTACAATCTAAGCTCCCTAACCCTCAAGGGGCGTACAATCCAAGGTCCCTAACCCTCAAGGGGCGTACAATCTAAGGTCCTTAACCCTCAAGGGACGCACAATCTATGGTCCATAGCCCTCAAGGGGCGTACAATCTAAGGTCCCTAACCCTCAAGGGGTGTACAATCTAAGGTCCTTAACTCACATTCATACATACACATACTAGGGCCAATTTAGACAGGATCCAATCAACCTACCAGCATGTCTTTGGAGTGTTGGAGGAAACCGGAGTACCCAGAGGAAACCCACGCAGGCACAGGGAGAACATGCAAACTCCAGGCACGTGGTGCCGTGGCTGGGATATATATAAATAAATATATATATATATATATATACAGTTGCAAGAAAAAGTATGTGAACCCCTTGGGATTACGTGGAGTTTTGCATGAATTGGGCATAAAATGTGCTCTGAACGTTATCTAAGTCACAACAATAGAAGAACACAGTCTGCTGAACATAATACTACACAAACATTAGATGTTGCCATGGTTTAATTGCACATAACATGTAAACATTCACAGTGCAGGGAGGAAAAAGTATGTGAACCTTTGGACTTAATAACTGGTTGACCCTCCTTTGGCAGCAATAACCTCAACCAAACATTTCCTGTAGTTGCAGATCAGACCTGCACAACGATCTGGAGTAATTTTGGACCACTCCTCTTCACAAAACTGTTTCAGTGTAGCAATATTCTTGGGATGTCTGGTGTGAATCGCTCTCTTAAGGTCATGCCACAGCATTTCAATCGGGTTGAGGTCAGGACTCTGACTGGGCCATTCCAGAAGGTGTATTCTGTGCTGTTGCAGCCATTGTTTTGTTGAATTACCTGTATGCTTTGGGTCATTGTCCTGTTGCATCACCCATCCTCTGCGGAGCTTCAGTTGGCGGACAGATGGTCGTACGTTTTCCTGCAAAATGTCTTGATAAACTCTGGAATTAATTTTCCCATCAATGACAACAATCCATCCAGGCCCTGAGGCAGCCCCAAACCATGATGCTCCCTCCGCCATGTTTTACAGTGGGGATGAGGTTTTGATGTCGGTGTGCTGTGCCTTTTTTTTCTCCACACATAGTGTTGTGTGTTCTTCCCAAACAACTCAATCTTGGTTTCATCTGTCCACAGTATATTTTGCCAGTAGTGCTGTGGAACATCCAGGTGCTCTTTTGCAAACTTCAAACGTGCTGCAATATTCTTTTTGGACAGCAATGGCTTCCTCCGTGGTGTCCTCCCATGTACTCCATTCTTGTTTAATGTTTTCCTTATTGTAGATGTGTCACCAAAAATGTTAGCATGTGCCAGAGATTTCTGTAGGTCTTTAACTGACACTCTGGGATTCTTCTTTACCTCATGCAGCATTCTGCGCTGTGCTCTTGCAGTCATTTTTATAGGACGACCACGCCTAGGGAGAGTAGCAACAGTGCTAAACTTTCTCCATTTGTAGACAGTCTGTCTTACCGTGGACACATGAACATCAAGGCTTTTGGAGATACCTTTGTAACCCTTTCCAGCTTCATGCAAGACAACATTTCTTGATGGTAGGTCTTCTGAGAGCTCTTTTCTGCGAGGCATGGTTCACATCAGACAGTGCTTCTTGAAACCAGTAAACCCAAAACAGGTGTGTGTTTTTTAAGGGCAGGACAGCTGTCAGCAACACATCCAATATCATCACACTGATTGGAGTCAAGGTTGGCTCACTCCTGGCTCCAATTAGCTCTGGGAGAAGTCATTAAGCTAGGGCCTCACATACTTTTTCCTCCCTGCACTGTGAATGTTTACATGTTATGTGCAATTAAACCATGGCAACATCTAATGTTTGTGTAGTATTATGTTCAGCAGACTGTGTTCTTCTATTGTTGTGACTTAGATGACGTTCAGAGCACATTTTATGCTCAATTCATGCAAAACTCCACGTAATCCCAAGGGGTTCACATACTTTTTCTTGCAACTGTATATATATATATATATATATATATATATATATATATTAGCAGGGGCCCCATAAAATGGCATTCATTGCAATTTTTTATGTCACATAGTATTTGCGCAGCTGTTTTTCAAATACAGTTTTTTTAAAAAATATACTCTAATTAATTAAAAAAAAAAAACACAATATATACCTAAATTTTTGCAAAATATGAAAGATGATGCTATACCGAATAAATAAATGCCTAACGTCATGCTTCAAAATTGCGCACGCTTGTGGAATGGCGCCAAACTACTGTACTTAAAAATTTCCATAGGTGACGATTAAAGCTTTTTCGTACAAGTTGCCAGTTTAGCACTACAGAGGCGGTCTAGTGCTAGAATTGCTGCTCTTGCTCTGAGGTTCATGGCAATACTGTATGGTGCAAATACCATTTACTTGTGTGGTGTGACCTATGTATGCATTCACCACTGTGCAGGGGCGGACTGACAACTCATGGGGCCCCCGGGCAATAAGGGATCATGGGGCCCCTGTGTCCTTGCCAAAACTCAAAAAAGCCTATGAAAAAGGTACCAGGGGCATCTCATGGGGCCCCCTACTGACCCCGAGCCCTCGGGCAGTGCTCGAGTTTCCAAATGGTCAGTCCGCCCCTGCCACTGTGCTAAAGCACGGGGGAGATGGGAGCACTTTCAAATCTTTTTTTTTTCAATATTAATGTAATTACTTTTTTATTTTTACACTGTACCTTTAACTTTTTTAGCACTTTTATTGCTATCTCAAGCAATGTAAACATCCCTTGAAATAACAATACAGCATGACAGGTCCTCTTTATGGAGAGATCTGGGGTCTAAGACCCCAGATCTCTCCTCTACAATGAAAGGCATTAAATAAAAAAAATGGCCTTGTTTACATTGGGCTGGAATTGGAAGTGACGTCATCATGTCGCTCCGGACCTCCTAGGACATAGAGATGAGTGGTGACCATCTTTCCTCTGCTCATCTCTGTGACCAGCCGCCGCCAGCATCGGGTCGGTTCCTGGGTTCAGCAATCATCTGGGTGAGCCCGGGAACCAGCAGAAGGAGGAGAGCGACCCCTCATTCTGCTTCTAAAAGTGATCCGGTGGAGAATCCGCCACTTGGATTACTTTTACTAGAAAGATTGGCGCCTGAGTGAAATTTCAATATCGGGGTTATGGCATCTAGTTGCAGCCATAGCCATGGTATTAACCATCAACATCATGACGTATTTTCCCAGTTAGCCGGTCAGCAAGTCGTTTTAAATACCACCAAAAGAAATCTCTATCTAGCTCAAAAAAGATGAAAATTTAATTTGGGTACAGTGTTGCATGACTGAGTAATTGTCATTCAAAGTGTGACAGCGCTGAAATCTGAAAACTGTCCTGGACAGGAAGGGGGTGAAAGTGGTTGGCATTAAAGTGGTTAGGAACCAATAACATCATTGGTCCCATCTGCTTACATGGCCAATGAGTTAGCAGCTTTCTGTAGCACTGTATTCACAGAATATTATGTGTGGCCCTTTGGTTATGTCAGGCGCTGCATTTAGGGCCCCTATATCAACTGAATTGAATACCACTGCTCAATTTGTTCCAAAACTTAAAAAGCACTTAAAGTGTTATTAAACCCCAGACCCCGCATTCACTATATCTGGTCTCCCCGGACCCTGCATTCACTATATCCGCTCTCCCCGGACCCTGCATTCACTATATCTGGTCTCCCAGGACCCTGCATTCACTATATCTGCTCTCTCCGGACCCTACATTCACTATATCCGCTCTCCCCGGACCCTGCATTCACTATATCCGCTCTCCTCGGACCCTGCATTCACTATATCCGCTCTCCCCGAACCCTGCATTCACTATATCCGCTCTCCCTGGACCCCGCATTCACTATATCCGCTCTCTCCGGACCCTGCATTCACTATATCCGCTCTCTCCGGACCCTGCATTCACTATATCCGCTCTCCCCGAACCCTGCATTTACTATATCCTCTCTCCCTGGACCCTGCATTCACTATATCCGCTCTCCCCGGACCCTGCATTCACTTTATCCGGTCTTCCCGAACCCTGCATTCACTATATCTGCTCTCCCCGGACCCGGCATTCACTGTATCCGCTCTCCCCGGACCCTGCATTCACTTTATCCGGTCTTCCCGGACCCTGCATTCACTATATCTGCTCTCCCCGGACCCTGCATTCACTATATCTGGTCTCCCCGAACTCTGCATTCACTATATCTGGTCTCCCTGCATTCACTATATCCGCTCTCCCCGGACCCTGCATTCACTATATCTGGTCTCCAAGGACCCTGTATTCACTATATCCGCTCTCTCCAGACCCTGCATTCACTATATCCACTCTTCCCGGGCCCTGAATTCACTATATTCTCTCTCCCCGGGCCCTGTATTCATTATATCGGCTCTCCCTGGGCCCTGTATTCATTATATCCGCACTACTCGGGCCCTGCATTCACTATATCCACTCTCCCTGGACCCTGCATTCACTATATCCTCTCTCCCTGGACCCTGCATTCACTATATCTGGTCTCCCCGGACCCTGCATTCACTATATCCAGTCTCCCCGGGCCCTGCATTCACTATTTCCACTCTCTTTGGATCCTGCATGCACTATATCCGGTGTCCTCGGACCCTGCATTCACTATATCCGCTCTCCCCGGACCCTGCATTCACTATTTCCGCTCTCCCCTGACCCCGCATTCACTATATCCGCTCTCCCCGGACCCTGCATTCACTATATTCGGTCTTCTCGGACCCTGCATTCACTATATCCGCTCTCCCCGGACCCTGCATTCACTATATCTGGTCTCCCACAGTACACAGAACAGGGAAATGCAATTATTTTAGTAAATATAAACGGCTAAATACCTTTTTTCATCAGCAGTATATAGCAGTCTTGTGACTTCTATCAGTGTTCAGCAGAGCACTGGTTAGAGCCTGTAGGAGGAGTTTTCAGTCTCCTCTGACTGTCCTATGAGGCTGCGTGACCCCTGACCCTCTGTCCGGAAAGTGCTGACTGGCAATGTGCTGATCACATGCCCCCTCCCAAAGAGGAAAAAAAACTCTAGCAATACACACTAAACTGAGCATGTGCAGAGTAAATCCAAGAACTCTGTACTATCAGCAGATGGATTGAGAATGGTAGAAGAAGGGGAGGATCAAAGAAGACAGGATCAAATTGCCTTTTTACACATGCGAAGGATTAATCCCTTAGGTTCCACAGTGAATATAACAAGCATGCTTTACTGCATCTACAGACTGTATATGTATTTTATGGGTGTTTTTTACCTCTAGAATCCTCCCTTGTGTACACATCCACCCATGAGTCTTGAGACTGCTGCTGGGTGCCACCATGTGACGTCAATGGCTCCAGCAAACTCAGAACTGTCACTCTATAACAGAGCTGTGCAACGCTCAGCATCCCAGCTGTGGCAAATCTAAAGCCATCATGCGTTGTCTCTGGGAGTTTGTGGCTGTCAAAGTCCTGCAATGCCTCCTGAGACTTGTAGTCCCACAATAGCTGTAGTTCCAAAGGTTGCCTACCTCTGCTCTATAGTATTCCCCCTTTGTCCCTCCTCTGGCAGCTACATAAATGGTTATATAGTGAGGTGAGAGGATGGATGGAGGTGCTGGGCCAGCACTGACAGTGATAAACGCAGTTATAAAGGCTTTTTTTTTTTCTCAAAATAACAAATATGTTATACTTACCTGCTCTGTGCACAAGTGGCCCTGAACCTCCTCTTCTGGGGCCCCCTACTGGCGCTCTCGACTCCTCTTCTTCTGTGTCTGCCCCCATAACAAGTGGCCTTGAACCTCCTCTTCTGGGGCCCCCTGCTGGCGCTCTCGAGTCTTCTTCTTCTGTGTCTGCCCCCATAACAAGTGGCCTTGAACCTCCTCTTCTGGGGCCCCCTGCTGGAGCTCTCGACTCCTCTTCTTCTGTGTCTGCCCCCATAACAAGTGGCCCTGAACCTTCTCTTCTGGGGCCCCCTGCTGGCGCTTTCGACTCCTCTTCTTCTGTGTCTGCCCCCATAACAAGTGGCCTTGAACCTCCTCTTCTGGGGCCCCCTGCTGGCGCTCTTGAGTCTTCTTCTTCTGTGTCTGCCCCCATAACAAGTGGCCTTGAACCTCCTCTTCTGGGGCCCCGTGCTGGCGCTCTCAACTCTTCTTCTGTATCTGCCCCCATAACAAGTGGCCTTGAACCTCCTCTTCTGGGGCCCCCTGCTGGCGCTCTTGAGTCTTCTTCTTCTGTGTCTGCCCCCATAACAAGTGGCCTTGAACCTCCTCTTCTGGGGCCCCCTGCTGGCGCTCTCGAGTCTTCTTCTTCTGTGTCTGCCCCCATAACAAGTGGCCTTGAACCTCCTCTTCTGGGGCCCCGTGCTGGCGCCCTCTAAACTCTTTTTCTGTGTCTGCCCCCATAACAAGTGGCCTTGAACCTCCTCTTCTGGGGCCCCCTGATGGCGCTCTTGACTCCTCTTCGTCTGTGTCTGCCCCCAATAACAAGTGGCCTTGAACCTCCTCTTCTGGGGCCCCCTGCTGGCGCTCTCGACTCTTTTTCTGTGTCTGCCCCCATAACAAGTGGCCTTGACCCTCCTCTTCTGGGGCCCCCTGCTGGCGCTCTCGACTCCTCTTCTTCTGTGTCTGCCCCCATAACAAGTGGCCTTGAACCTCCTCTTCTGGGGCCTCCTGCTGGCGCTCTCGAGTCTTCTTCTTCTGTGTCTGCCCCCATAACAAGTGGCCTTGAACCTCCTCTTCTGGGGCCCCCTGCTGGTGCTCTCGACTCCTCTTCTTCTGTGTCTGCCCCCATAACAAGTGGCCTTGAACCTCCTCTTCTGGGGCCTCCTGCTGGCGCTCTCGAGTCTTCTTCTTCTGTGTCTGCCGCCATAGCAAGTGGCTTGCTATAGAGGAAGAAGTGCCGGCTTGTGCCAGACCTGGGGCTGTGTGCATCTATAGACACACACAGCGTGGTTTGGCTACACCCCCCACACAGGATTGATTGACAGCAGCAGCCAATGGTGACAGGGTCTCTTTAAGTTTGTGGAACTCAAACCTCTAAGTGGCAATTTTTCCCTCCTATGGATACTTTTTTTTTTTTTGCAGCTTGTTTTATTCCATTCTTTTCAGGTCTGTGTATAAAGAAAATTATTGGCCAACTCAGAAAATGTTTTTTGATGGCGATTTTATATCATCATATCATGAAACAACAAGTTACCGTCTGTCCGTTCGTGATGCCGCACACATGCAGGGTTCTTTTTTTTGCGTCCAGTGTTATCCTCCTCTTCATGTAGTTTGCGGCCTCCGCGGCGTAACGCAACCGTTGTCCGCGTCGCGTCCTGCAAAAGACGGATAAGGAGCGAGGAGGAGATTAGCCAGGACAGGACGGTTATTGCTGTGACTCAGAGGAAATTCTCCCTCACCTTAAAATAGGTCATTAATGGTAATTAAATGTAAGTGTTGAGAGGCAGAAAATGGCAGCCGGCCCAGACCGCTCAGGAAGAGTCTCTATTTATTATATGACAAACACTAAAAGCCGAATAATTCACCGGTGGAATGAGGCTGCGGAAACACAATGGGCCCCGATCTCAGCTTATCAGAAGAGCGCAGCGTGTGCCTTGCCGAGCGCCAGTAACCGCCATATCCTGACCATCGTCTGGAGGATAATTCAAAGGACTAACAGGGTTAAAGTCGATGTGAACCCAATCGCTAAAATCTCATAGAAGCTTTCTTTTATTAAACTTGGCTTAGTGAATTCGAACAATTGCACCCAAGTAAGTAAGTATCTAAATATTATAGTTACAATAACTATGTAACAAGTATATAGAACAAAAGTATCTAAATATACACGGCTCAGAAAAATGAAAGGAACACTTTGAAAACCCATCAGATCTGAATGGGGACAGATCTCCTGCTGGATCTCTATACTGACATGGACGGGGTAATGGGAGAGGAATGTACAGACGCCCCATCGTTTGATGGAAATGAAAATTATCGACCTACAGAGGACTGAATTCAAAGACACCCCGAAAATCAAAGTGAAAAAATGATACAGCAGGCGAGTCCATTTTGCAGCAACTCAGAATGGTCCTCAGTAGTTTGTATGGCCCCGCGTGCTTGTATGCATGCCTGACAATGTCGGGGGAGCCTCCTAATGAGACCAGAGGTGTCCTGGGGGATTTCCTCCCAGATCTGGACCAGGGCATCACTGAGATCCTGGACATCTGAGGTGCAACCTAGCAACGTTGGATGGACTGAAACATGATATCCCAGAGGTGTTCTATTGGATTTAGGTCAGGCGAGCGTGGGGGCCATTTAATGGTATCAATTCCTTCATCCTCTAGGAACTGCCTGCATACTCTCTCCACATGAGGCTGGGCATTGTTGTGCACCAGGAGGAACCCAGGACCCACTACACCAGGAGGAATCCAGGACCCACTGCATCAGGAGGAACCCAGGACCCACTGCACTAGGAGGAACCCAGGACCCCCTGCACCAGGAGGAACCCAGGACCCCCTGCACCAGCGTAGGGTCTGACAATGGGTCCAAGGATTTCATCCCCATACCTAATGGCAGTCAGGGTGCCATTGTCTAGCCTGTAGAAGTCTGTGCATCCGTGGAAATGCCTCCCTAGACCATCACTGACCCACCACCAAAACAGCCATGCTGAACCATGTTACAGTCAGCAGAACATTCTCCACGGCTTCTCCAGACCCTTTCACGTCTGTCACATGTGCTCAGGGTAAACCTGCTCTCATCTGTGAAACGCACAGGGTGCCAGTGGTGGACCTGCCAATTCTGATGCTCAATGGCAAATGCCAATCGAGGTCTGTGGTGATGGGCAGTGAGCACAGGGCCCACTACAGGACATCCGGCCCTCAGGCCACCCTCATGAAGTCTGTTTCTGATTGTTTGGTCAGAGACATTCACACCAGTGGCCTGCTGGAGGTCATTTTGTAGGGCTCTGGCAGGGCTCATCCTGTTCCTCCTTGCACAAAGGAGCAGATACCGGTCCTGCTGATGGGTTAAGGACCTTCTATGGCCCTGTCCAGCTCTCCTAGAGTAACTACCAGTCTCCTGGAATCTCCTCCATGCTCTTGAGACTGTGCTGGGAGACACAGCAAACCTTCTGGCAATGGCAAGTATTTATGTGCCATCCTGGAGGAGTTGGACTGCCTGTACAACCTCTGTAGGGTCCAGGTATGGCCTCATGTTATCAGTAGTGACACTGACCCTAGCCAAATGCAAAACTAATGAAAAACAGTCAGAAAAGATGAGTAGTGAAAAAATGTCAGTGGCCTCCACCTGTAAAACCATTCCTGTGTTGTGGTTCATCTCATTGTTGCCCATCTAGTACCCCTGTTGTTAATTACATTACCACCAAAGCAGCTGAAACTGATGAACAACCCCCTCTGCTACTTACCTGACCAGATCAATATCCCAGGAGTTTCATTGACTTGATGCTAGACTCTGATTAAAAGTGTTCTGTTCATTTGTTTGAGCAGTGTATATAGTTACAATAACTATGTAGCAAGAATAGGTAACAAATATAAAAGTATCTAAATATATATATATATGGTCCTCCAGGTATTGATTTATTTTTGGTTGTTGTACAGCTTTTTTGTAAATGCCATCTGAGTCGCTATGGCTAGGATCTCATCTATGCAGATTGCGGATTGTGCGATTTCACGAAGCATTTTGCGGTGCATTTTTTAACACACGTTTTTAATGATTTTTGCATGTTTTTTTATGAAAGTATTGACTTTGATGCCAATTCAATGCAACTTTGGATGGGTGTGACTTTGATGCAACTTTTATTTTCTCTCTAATAGGAAAGTATAACAGATCTATTCATGTAGTGCACCTTTGATGCAACTTGAGTGCCTGAGAATGTAAAGTCGCATCACTTGCACTACATGAACCCCATTCCACAAGCAATTTTGAAGCATGACATGTTTGGTATCTATTTACTCGGCGTAACATCATCCTTTTATGTTTTACAAAAAAAATGGGTATTATATTGTGTTTGTGTGCATTAGGATTCATGAAAGAGTATTTTTCCCCAAAAAAAATTGCAAAGCCCACCATTTTATTCTCTAGGGCCTCTGCTTAACCCCTTGGTGCCGGCGCCTCCCAGCCCTTTAAGGGTTTCAGGGGGATGCAGGGGGGTGTTTAGGGTCATGTGACCGCCATGACACACCGTCACAGTGGTCACATGATCGGGAAAGGTCCCGATCGAAAGAGGAGATCGGGACCTTTCCATGAGTACCGGACACGTGTGCTGGGAGTGCGCAGGGCGCGCGCTCTCAGCACATATGTTTTTTTTAATAGAACGCAAATGTGCGGCTGCTCGGCATCTAGGCCCAGATGCCGGGAAGCCACACATTTGCATTCGGCCAGCGCCAAGAGGTTAAAAAAAGGAAACAAATGTATATATACTATATTGCCAAAGGTATTGGGGGACACCCCTCCAAAAGGATCTACCTAAAGTTTAAATATCAGTTTTGGGTGGACTGGCCCTTTAAGAACCTAAAATACATTGAATATGCCACCTGATGATTAGAAACAAAGTAACAAATAATAACATACATCAGATATGCAAACAGATAAATAACATTGGAATGTAAGCAGTGTCAGGCAGAACTGGTTCCTCTATCGCCTCTGACTCTAATTATTAGGAAATGTTTGTGATTCATGACTTATTATTCATGCAAACAACATCACACGGGGCTGACGAACAATTCCCAAGATGGGAAGGATGGGACCAGTAATCTGAAGACAATGTGAGCAACTGTCACTTAATAAGCAGATTATTCTCCTGTAACACAATATTTGTGGGTGGAGCACTGCGGTGTCACCGGCTCATGGAATTTTGTTTACTGGATTCTGAGAAGTTGTCTGCGAATGTGTAATTATTGTGAAATCTGGCCAAAGGTCAAACATGCTGTAAGTTTCCTATGTGTCTGGCTGTGGAGGGGGTCCTGCGGAGGTCCCAGTTAGGGATGAGCGCAAGTTCAAACAGAACTTTGTTTGTTAGGGCTTTCGTCGGAACGCCGAACTTTCAGCCCATTTATCATATAGTAGCTGTTTTTTTCTCCTGCTACAATATATGACAGCTTCCTTCTTCCAATATCAATGGTTGCTAAGGACATGGTGGCAACCAGCACCCGCTGCGTGCTTAGCAACCAGTGATGCCACCTCTAGGCAGTGGTGTATTTATTCCTTGTGCTGCCCTAGGCAACACTAAAATCGGGAGCCTTCCCATATGGATGAAAAATATATTTGAAATATATTTTGTAAATATTCTTCCCAAATATATTGACATATATTTGAAATACTGGCCATTTTGGCCATATTCAATATAGATAAAAATATATTTAAATAACTATATATATATATATATATATATATACTGCCTGTTGAAATGCATTTTTTTTCTATATTACAAAATATATGAAAAATATTTTGAAAAATATATATTTTTAAACATATTCTTCAGATTTTTTTTAACATATAAAAAAGTAATTTTAACATATATTTTTACATATATTCGTAAATGGATTCCAAAAACGCAGATTTGTATTTTTAAAGACATACAGTATATTGGAAATGTATTTTTAAAAATATTTTCATATATTTTGTAATAAAAATGCATTTCAACATATATATATATATATGCAGTATATATATATATATATATATATATATGTATTGAAATATATTTTGAAATATATTGAATACGGCCAAAATTGTACCATTTCAACTATATATCAATATATTTGGGAAGAATATTTAAAAAATATATTTCAAATATATTTTTCTTCCATGTCACCCTCTACCCCCCCCCCCCCCCCCCCATCCTCACTGCCACAACCAGTTTCCACCACTGCCACCCACCGCCACCACCTGATTCAAGAATTAACTTTACCTGGAATGAAAGAAACAGCCGGTCACCCTCCAGCGGAGTGCAGCCTCCCAGCCGAGCTCAGGCAGTGCCTCACCAGGTCCCCCATTCCTGCTATTTGTGTCATTTCTTCCAGGACATGGTCCCATCCCCCAGAAAATTGCCACCCCAAGCAAACGCCTTGTTTGCCTTGTGGTAAATACGCCTCTTAGTTTTACCGTGGGTGGCGCTGCTCATCAACCACCATGTAGAGAGAGGACAGGAGGAACTCATGCTCCTCTTAGGCCTCCGTAGGTGTCTTCAGGTGAGCAGCTGTCCAATCAGACCCTGCCTGGATAACCTCATGGTCATATTTAGTGAGGGCAAGGCTTATAAAAACACCATCTCAGTGCAGTTGGAATGCGTTTTGCGTGTGTTTGGGTCACGGACAGGAACTTGCCCGGGAGAGTGTGCCTAGCATAGGGAGAGGTTCCAGTTGAGGTTCACCAGTTCAGTGGGGGAGCCTTGCCCAAAGGTGCCTTGTTGAATGTCCACCTTCAGCCACCTCCTCTGCCAGATGTTGTCAGCATCAGAGTATCACTCTCTACAATTGCTCCACAGTTCTCTCTAAGTGTTGCCGGCAAGTTCGGTGCTGTGACATAGACTCTGCTGCTGTGTTGTTGGGACTTCTACCTTAATTATTATTATTATTATTATTATACAGTATTTATAAAGCGCCAATAGTTCGCTCAGCGCTGTACATTACAAAGGGGGACAGAACATGTGACAGAACAATACCAATACAATGTGATACACAAGGGGTTCGAGGGCCCTGCTCTTTCGAGCTCACAATCTAGGAGGGAGGGGGTGGTGGCACAGGAGGAGATAGCTGTGGGGGATGGGGTGGTAGGAAGAGTGGAGGAGGTCGGCAAGTTAGCAGGGGGTGGGGTAGGCTTCCCTGAAGAGGTGGGTTTTCAGGGTGCGCCTAAAGGAGAGGAGAGTAGGTGATAATCTGATGGGTTGGGGCAGGGAGTTCCAGAGGATGGGTGACACCCTGGAGAAGTCCTGGAGGCGGGCATGGGAGGAGGAGACCAGGGAACTAGAGAGAAGGAGGTCTTGTGAGGAGCGGAGTGTGCGTGTTGGGCGGTACTTGGATATTAGGTCAGTGATGTAGTTCGGGGCAGTATGGTGGACGGCTTTGTACGTCAGTGTTAGGATTTTGAATTTGATCCGTTGCGCAATCGGAAGCCAGTGGAGGGATTGGCAGAGGGGGGTGGCGGAGATGGAGCGGTTAGAAAGGTGAATGAGTCTGGCAGCCGTATTCAGGATGGACTGAAGCGGGGATAGCCAGCGGCGAGGCAGGCCAGTGAGGAGGGAGTTGCAGTAGTCAAGTCGTGATATGATGAGGGAGTGGATGAGCTGTTTAGTGGTTTCTGGGGTTAGGAACGTGCGGATTTTGGCGATGTTGCGGAGGTGGAGTCTGCACGAGTTTGTTAAAGATTGGACTTGGGGCTGGAAGGATAGGTTGGAGTCCAGAATGACACCCAGTACTCTGGCCTGCAGGGCGGGTTTGATGGTAGCGTTGTTGGATGTGACGGAGAAGTCAATGGGGGGTGGTGTCCGGGCTGGGGGGAAGACAAGAAACTCGGTTTTGGAGAGGTTCAATTTAAGGAAGTGGAGCGACATCCAGTCTGATATGTCGCTCAGTAGGTGTGTGATTCGGGCTGAGACCAAGGGGGTGAGGTGGGGGGTTGAGAGATAGATTTGTGTGTCGTCGGCATAGAGGTGGTAGTTGAAGCCGTGAGAGTGTATGAGTTGGCCAAGGGAGGAGGTATAGATGGAGAAGAGAAGGGGCCCAAGGACAGAGCCTTGAGGGACCCCAACAGAGAGGGGGAGTGAGGGGGAGGTGTTAGCATTATAGGTAACGCTGAAGGAGCGTTGTGACAGGTAGGATGAGAGCCAGGAGAGAGCAGAGTCTCTGAGGCCGAGGGAGTGTAGTTTTTTGAGGAGGAGGGGGTGGTCGACTGTGTCGAAGGCCGCAGAGAGGTCAAGGAGTAGGAGCACTGAATAGTGGCCATTAGCTTTGGCGGTTAGCAGGTCGTTGGAAAGTTTGAGTAAGGCGGTTTCGGTGGAGTGTAGGGGACGGAAGCCGGACTGTAGGGGATCGAGGAGGTTGTTGTCATTGAGGTGAGAGCATAGGCGGGTGTAGACTAGGCGCTCGAGGAGTTTAGATGTAAATGGGAGCAGGGAGATGGGTCTGAGGTTGTTCGGGTCATTGGGGTCCAGGGAGGGCTTTTTAAGTATGGGGGTGATGTGTGCATGTTTCAGAGGGGAGGGGAAAGTGCCTGAGGAGAGGGAGAGATTGAAGATGTGGGTGAGGGAGCATAGGATGGAGGAGGAGGAAGGTCGTAGGAGTTGTGAGGGGATAGGGTCGAGGGGGCAGGTGGTGAGGCGGGCATCAGAGAGGATCTTGGAGACTTCCTCGATGGTAGTAAGGTCAAAGGTGCGGAGTGTGGGGGGAGCACAGTGCCCTTAATAGGGCAGCACAGTGGCTAAATGGTTAGCACTCCCACCTGGCAGTACTCGGGTCGTTGGTTCAAATCCCAACCACAGCACCACCTGCCTGGAGTTTGCTTGTTGTCCCTGTGCCTGTGTGGGTTTCCTCTGGCTACTCCGGTTTCCTCCCACACTCCAAAGACATGCTGGTAGGTTAATTGGCTCCTGTCTAAATTGGCCCTAGTATGTGTATGTATGAATGTGAGTTAGGGACCTTAGATTTTACACCCCTTGAGGGTTAGGGACCTTAGATTGTATGCCCCTTGAGGGTTAGGGTCCTTAGATTGTACGCCCCTTGAGGGTTAGGGTCCTTAGATTGTACGCCCCTTGAGGGTTAGGGACCTTAGATCGTACGCCCCTTGATGGTTAGGGACCTTAGATTGTACGCCCCTTGATGGTTAGGGACCTTAGATTGTACGCCCCTTGAGGGTTAGGGACCTTAGATTGTACGCCCCTTGAGGGTTAGGGACCTTAGATTGTACGCCCCTTGAGGGTTAGGGACCTTAGATCGTACGCCCCTTGAGGGTTAGGGACCTTAGATTGTACGCCCCTTAAGGGTTAGGGACCTTAGATTCTATGCCCCTTGAGGGTTAGGGACCTTAGATTGTACGCCCCTTGAGGGTTAGGGACCTTAGATTCTATGCCCCTTGAGGGTTAGGGACCTTAGATTGTACGCCCCTTGAGGGTTAGGGACCTTAGATAGTACGCCCCTTGAGGGTTAGGGACCTTAGATTGTACTTCCCTTGAGGGTTAGGGGACTGATGTGATTGTATAATATATATGTAAAGCACTGCATAAACTGACGGCGCTATATATGTACCTGTAATAATAATACCTTTTCTTGAAACCTCCAATGTTTGGTGTTTTTCCTCCCCTCTGAGTATCCAACACCTGGGCCCCGCTTACATACTGGCCTCATTCATTTTCTGGGTGGGAATCCCCAGCCATGTAAACAAAATGGCCAAGATAGTTGGAAAAAAAACAGCATGGGGTTCCCCCCCTTAATTTATATCAGGCACTTATTAAAGCATCAAAACAAATCGAACACAAAAATCTGGGTGATCAAGAGTTGCTCATCGGTGATGAATAAAAAAATACCCAAATATACAATATCAAAATTTATTAACACAAAATTATTAAAATATCCATTTTTTAAATTTTGTGTCAATAAATTTTGATATTGTATATTTGGGTAATTTTTTATGCATTACGGGTGAGCCACCCTTGATCACCCAGATTTTTTTTTTTTTGGGTTGGTGACCCTCCAGTAACCATTCAGTATGATATGGTAGTGCTATTATACAAGCATGCAGCCTGGAAAGGGATGAGGGAACATAGTTACATAGTTAGTCTGGCTGAAAAAAGACAAAAGTCCATCCAGTTCAACCATTAAATAATAATAAAAAAAAGTTATAATCCTACACCCACAGTTGATCCAAAGAAAGACAAAAAACACAGCAAAGCACGATCCCGTTTGCTCCTGCAAGGAAAAAAAAATTTCTTCCTGATCCCCCGAGAGGCAATCGGATATTCCCTGGATCAACTTTACCTATAAATGTTATATCCAGTTATATTCTGTGTATCCAAGAAACAACCCAGGACTTTTTTAAAGCAATCCACTGAGCCGGCCAGAACCAACTCTTGAGGGATTCTATTCCACATTCTCACAGCTCTTACTGTGAAGAAACCTTTCTGTGTTTGGAGATTAAATCTCTTTTCCTCCAGGTGTAAACCATACCAGACCACATGCCTTCAACAGGGGGTGGGGGGGGGGGTACCTTGCAAGGGTCTCTACCCCACAACCCTGGCCCAGTATAGGAGTCTTTGAGTGAGGGGGCTTATCAAAATCTGGAAGACCCCTTTAACCATAGGGGGACACCAGGGGCGGGTGTAATTCTTGGGATCAGGGGCAGACTGACAACTCATGGGGCCCCCAGGCAATAGGCGATCATGGGGCCCCTGTGTCCTTGCCCAAACTCAAAAAAGCCTATGAAAAAGATAGCAGGGGCATCTCATGGGGCCCCCTACTGACCCCGGGCCCTCTGGCAGTGCCTGAGTCTCCAAATGGTCAGTCGGCCCCTGGGGGGGAAACCCAGATGTGGGCTTCATCTCACTTGCTGCAGCTTCTAATGAATTAAATGGCTGGGGGAGGGGGCAATTTCCTCCTTTGCTGAGAGGATTTACTAGCACCACATCCTTTATAATTACATTGGCACAAAGAACATTTCCTAAACAACTCAAAATGGAATAAAACTTTAATAGTACCACACAGTGAGCATGATAAATAAAATATCTTTATTATGACGATATTAAAAAGTTCAAATCCCCCCCAGGGATATATTTCACATTTGACAAACAAATTCATCCGCATAGTCTGCAATGTAGACAAATACAAACTTGTGTGACTCCAAACTCAAACATTCATAAGGAGTCATCCAAATAGTTTCTTTGACACGTTCTGCTGTGTTGTGGGTTGTGTAAATTTCAGGACTGGATGTACAGCAATAAATATTGTCTGTTAGGTAAAACATCATCTGTTCATTTCCACTAAATTTGTGAAGAAATGTTATTTTTTATTGGACGTTTTGTAGCAAAAAAAATATTGTTTTGTTTTCAAAATTTTCAGTCTTTATTTTTTCATATAATAAAATATTTAAAAAAAAACCCAGTGGTGATTAACCCCTTCACGCCTGAGGGTAAAACAAATCTAAATGCCTAAGCACAATTTTGAAACGTTGACATGTGTTAGTAAAACCGTCCGTATCATCACAACTACTTTGTACATCCGTATGGATTATACTGCGGTTTTTTCAGGAGAAATTAGGCTTTCATTTGGTGGTAAAAGGTAATATATATCTCCTGATTTTTTTTTTCATTATGAAAGGAAAACTGACCCAAATTAATAATAATAAAAAAAAGAACAACAAAAAATAAATTCTCCAGCTCTTGACGATCGCAGTGATACCATATATGTGTATGTTGTTTGTTGTTTGTACCCGGAGTACAGCCTAGAAACAATAGTGCGCATTTCGGTTTTTGTCTTTTTTTTACCTAAAACACACTGACACTAACACTGGTACCAATTAAAAAAAAAAAAAAAATCCTGACCTTTGACCCTGACCTTTTGACCTTCACCTTTGACCTTGACCCAAACACCACTAACCCTGGCACTGAAATAGATCAAACCTTGATCTAGGTATTTGTTCTTTATTTTATTTTGTAATATTTATTTATTTTTTACAAACATTTTTTTTTTCTCTCTATGCCAGGAGTTAGAGAGATACAATGTATCTCTATCCTCCATTCATAGAGAGAGAAAAAAACAAGGGGGCCGGGCTGTACAGTGACTGATCACTGTGATAGCCAATCAGAGGTTATCACAACGATCATGTGACCCGGAATCGGAAGTCCCAGGTCCCGATTGTTAGAATGGGACCCGGTGCTCTCAGTGACACCGTGGTCTTTGTGCTGGGAGTGCGCAGTGCGGCGCTCTCCCAGCACAAAGACAGCTACGCAAATATCCGGCCCCACGGAAAAAAGCCCAGTTCTGTGAGGCCGCATATTTGTGTGACGTTGACATCAAGGGGTTAAATACCACCAAAAAAAGCTCTATTTGTGTGAAAAAAATGATATGAATGTCAATGGGTACAGTGTTGCATGACCTCATAATTGCCAGTTAACCTCCCTGGCGGTATGCCCGAGTGTAGCTCGGGGTAAAATGTCAGTACCAAAAGCGGTAACCCCCCCCGAGCTACACTCGGGCTTACTATGCGGCGTTGCTCAGGGAGTCCCTGCAGAGCTTACCTTGTCCTTCGCTCCCGCGATGTGTCCCCTGCAGCGTCCTCGGCCATCTCCTCTGGCCGATGCCGGCATCCGGCTTCTGTGTTCCGGTCCCTGTGATGTCGAGACGTATGGGCGGCGGCGGCGGCGGGAAATTTGAAAATTTTTTAAAATGTCATTTTTTTCCACACAAATTTTACATAGCAAAACATTGCTGTTTCAACCCATTTCACATACATTGTGTCCCGAGTGCTTTGTCCGGCGCCCTGCCTGCATTTTGACTGTTCTTTCTGCCTGGAAACTGAGAAACGTCCATGGCGTCCAAAAAGCGTCCCTTTAGGTCAAAAGCGGGTTTAGATCAGCTAGAGAACAGCGATAGTAAATCAGAACCACTTGCAGAATTGAGTGATAATGATTGGTGGGAGAAATTCCTCATCAGACACTGAAAACGATTCTGCGACTTTGCTCAGCGATGTGCGAACTTGGCGCTATATTTCACATTTCAGTGTTTTTGGTTTGATTATATTATTTAATTAAATGTATTATTATTATATTATTATTTTTTATGATTATTTATTAACCTCCCTGGCGGTATGATTATTTCAGATTTTTGGTGCTGAAAGCGGTACCATTTTTTTACATGGAAATATGTATTTTTTTAATTGTAGGCCTGTAATTTTTAGGAAAAACTCACTGAAATCTGTCCGAACAAGAGTCTAGTAAACATCCCGGGTATGATAAAATTTGAAACACAAAATCATAAATTATAATTTAATAAATAATCATAAAAGTAATATAAAAATAATAAAAAATTTAATTCAATAATATAATCAAACCAAAAACACTGAAATTTGAAATAGAGCGCCAAGTTCGCACATCGCTGAGCAAAGTCGCAAAATCGTTTTCAGTGTCTGATGAGGAATTTCCCCCACGAATCATTATCACTCAATTCTGCAAGTGGTCCTGATTTACTATCGCTGTTCTCTAGCTGATCTGAACCGCTTTTGACCTAAAGGGACGCTTTTTGGACGCCATGGACATTTCTCAGTTTCCAGGCAGAAAGAACAGACAAAATGCAGGCAGGGTGCCGGACAAAGCACTCGGGACAAAATGTATGTGAAATTGGTTGAGACAGCAATGTTTTATTATGTAAAATGTAAAAAAAAAAAATGACATTTTTTAAAATTTTTTAATTTACCGCCGCCGGAGACGGCGGCGCCCGTACATCCCGACGTCACAGGGACAGGACACAGAAGACGGATGCCGGCATCGGCCGGAGGAGATGGCCGGGGACGCTGCAGGGGACACATCACGGGAGCGCAGGGTAAGGTAGGTGAAGAATAAATGCCAGAGCAGTGCCGCATGGTATTCCCGAGTGTAGCTCGGGGTTACCGCTTTTGGTACTGAAATGTTACCCCGAGCTACACTCGGGAATACCGCTAAGGAGGTTAAATTATCATTTATGATTCCGTGTTTCAAGTTTTATCATACCCGGGATGTTTACTAGACTCTTGTTCGGACAGAATTCAGTGAGTTATTCCTAAAAATTACAGCCTACAATAACTACATATTTCCATGCAAAAAAACGGTACCGCTTTCAGCACAAAAGATCGGAAATAATCATACCGCTAGGGAGGTTAAAGTAGTGCAGTACCGAATAGCAAAATATGGCCTGTTCATGAAGGGAGTAAAACCTTTCCAGAGCTGAAGTGCTGCCATTAGTTGTATTTAATGATTTTTAATCTGCACACTAATTAGTGTCTGTGATATCAGCCAGGAATTCAGCTTTAAGATTCACTTTAATTACCGGTAATGAGATTTGGTGTTGACATTCCTCTAGAACTTACTTGTACAAACAGGAGTAACTATTCATCAAGTTGTTTTGTTCAGACTCCAGTACACATGCAGAGATCCCGTTCTATTACAGGTTACATCTCACATCGCGGCGAGCGTATAATAATAATAATAAAACAACGCACCAAAACCCCAATTATCAGACACAAAATAGAGAGTCAGCATGTCCACACATCCCATTGTCCATCCTTCCCGATGATCAGACATTTTTTTTCTCTCCATACAATTAATGATTTTGTTGCTGTCATGGTGTTTAGGGTTTTATTAGCGGACTTGGCAATCGCAACAATGTCCTCGATTTGCGGTGCAGCCACCCTTTTCATATCGCATAAAAGGAATTTGAATGCTTTTCTTGCCATTTTGACAACAGCATCAAATTAAGCGGCGCGGGAACAATAGACGGCGGCCCACCTTCCGCTCTCCTGGTAGTCAGAGACAATTCAAATGACTGTGCCAACGTCTTTTCTTAAGTACAGTGTATGTTTTTCTTGTGAATATGAATCAAGCCGGCGCGGCCCGCGGTGTATGAATGACGGAGATTGCTGCTAACACGAGGAGATGCAGCATCTGCTGTTTAGCGCCTAACGGAGTCAATAGCAAAATCAGATTGTGATCAGGAAATGTATATACATTTTAAAGCTGCTTGTGTTCTGCAGACTGCTGCACCCCGACAGTTAAATAAAAGGAAATTATGGTTCCAGGAACCCGCTACCTTATAGGGATGCTCTAGTTGCCTGGGCAACATTCCAGTTGCCTGGGCCCCACTGTTGGCCTGGGCTCTGTACAAGAGGACTGGTGGTACCCCCCCTTATCCATGGCCCTGGTGATAGTGTTAGGGTTAGCATTTTGCTTAGTGTTAGGGATAGTGTTGGGAATAGCATTAGGATTAGTGTTAGGCATAGGTTTAGGAATAGGGTTAGGGCTAACATTAGGGATAGGATAAGCGGTAGGCTTAGAATTAGCATTAGAGTTGGTGCCTGATGCTGGGTCTTCTCACCATCTACCAATTGTTACAAACATCTATAATACGTACCTGAAAGATGGCCTGACTGTTGTTGATCTGGATTGACTCGACTACTCTCTCAATTGCCACCTGCCTTGACCCCTGTCTGGATTTGACTACTCTCTCATATACCACTTGCTAAGATCCTTGCTTGGACTGACTACTCTCTTGTTTGTCCTCTGCCAAGACCTTTGCCTGTAGCTGATTACTCTCTTGCCTGCCGCCAAGTGTACAGTCTCCACACTATAGTCATTCTGTTCCTGCTACTCCCTTGGTGGGGTGATGATGAAAGCCGTGACCTAGTGACAGTTTTCTGCCAAGAAAGTTGAGACCAGTAGGGTGGTTCATCTCCACCTCCAGAAGCTCTGGTGTAGACCACCAGTCGCTTAGGCTATGCTCCTCAGGTAAGCCTGCATCACCTGCCAGGGAACATCATAACACATAACACTTACCCCTAATCATAGTATTTTAACAACAAAAGAATACTATGACACCAACTATACCACACATGGGAAATTGATGCCTCCAACAATGCCAATGAACTTGCACCAAAAACTCCTATATTACAACTGACAAAATGTATAGTTTCCACCTGAAGCTTGTGGTTTGGTTTTAAGAGTGGCCTACTGAAGCAATAGAAGCTCAGAGCCTTCCGAAGCCTCCCTCAAGGGATGGACTCCACTCATTATGACCTTTGACTTGATACAGACTATCAACAAAAAGTAACTTTTGTCTAATTATTATTATTATTATTATTACATCGAGTTTATATAGCGCCAAAGGGTTTGCTCAGCGCTGTACAATAGGGGGGGGGGGGGACAATACATGGCACAGTACAACAATAACAAACAACGTACGAGGGGTAAGAGGGCCCTACTCTTTCGAGCTTACAATCTAGGAGGGAGGGGGTAATGGTACAGTATGAAGTGGCTGAGGGGAATGAGGGGTGGGAGGAAAGAGGGAGAATTGCCATTAGGTGAGGGTGGGGTAGGCTTCCCTGAAGAGATGGGTTTTTTAGGGGGTGCCTGAATGTGAGGAGGGAAGGCGACAGTCTGATGGATTGGGGCAGTGAGTTCCAGAGGATGGGGGAGGACCTGCAGAAGTCTTGCAGTCATGCATGGGAGGAGGAGACCAGGGAGCAGGATAGAAGGAGGTCCTGTGAGGAGCAAAGGGTACGGGTAGGGCGGTACTTGGGAATCAGGTTGGTGAGGTAGTCAGGGGCAGTGTTGTAAACGGCTTTGTAGGTCAGGGTTAGAAGTTTAAATTTGATGCGTTGGGCAATTGGGAGCCAGTGGAGGGAGAAGCAGAGGGGGGTGGCAGAGGTGGAGCGGGTGGTGAGGTGGATGAGTCTAGCCGCTGAGTTCAGGATGGTCTGGAGCGGGGAGAGCCTGCACTGGGGTAGAAGAGAATTGCAGTAGTCAAGGCGTGAGATGAATTAAAAGAGTATCTCTGGAGTTTTGCAGTCCTTCCTGTTTTTCTGATATTCTTCCCATTTGTCTCTTCCCTCCTTTGCCTTTGAAGATCTTCCAGGTTCACATTTTGTTCTCCACCAGAAAACTGACAGAAGCCAGGCAGTAGGACTGATAAGAACGGTCCCGAATCCTCCCTCCCAATCCACAGAACAATATCACAAACATGGAACTGCAATCGGAATTTCTTTATCATTTCTTCAAGGTGTAAAATCATCTTCCTGATGGTGTTTGAAGAAAGCTATCACATGGAGATAAACCTGTCAGGTGGACCTGGCGGCTCATCGCGGGAGAGATGGATTGTTTGGTGTTCGAGATACATTTTCCCGCAAGACAACGTCATGCCGGTTGATACAATTTGCCCCCCAGCAACGGATCCCACCTGGATGTCATTACTTCCGCCATGTTTATTCTGTATTTTTATAGCCAAATCTCACCGTATGCATACTGCTGAATTTACAGGTGGAATAAAACCAGTGTTGAATCCTAATTACAGCCAGAAAGCAAAAATAGCAGCAGAGAAGGAAGCTCTGAAAAGTAGTGTCTTTAATTAAAAAGTTGTTTCTTTCAAGAATAACGCAGTGTTTGTAGTGTGACGGCAGACATTTTGTTTGGATTTGGTTCTATAGGCATAATGCCGCAACCTGTTGCAGTTGGCAGGACTGTTTGGGCCAGGGGTATACAGAAAACCAATGCACCTAATCATACCAACAAAACATTGCTGCATACACCCTTTTTGCAATTTTATCTTAATAAAAACCTTTCTGTTTCAATCGACAGCCAGCTATAACTTTATAAAGCTCCAGGAAGGGAAAAAAATCTTAATTGCAACTATAGCAATTTATTTTGTATGTTGGATTTTCCAGGATCGTCATCTCCCTGCTCTTGTAAGTGTAACAGAGGTCAGTTTACAGACATCCCCTGCAGTGTCCTCAGATTTACTGTACTAAGAGATTTATCTTTGATGGGTTCCTGCTCAAAGTGCCACGCATCTACAAAAAGGCCAGTGGCTTATTGTTTGTTATTACTACACTGGGACTAATTAGGTAACTAAGCAAGAAGACCCTTCCAATGAGCGCTCGTGCGCAAAGATTCCAGTAGGGAAAATCTTGAGATTTACAAAGCACAGGGGCAGGTACAGGTCTGCAATGAAGTGGGCTAAAATAAGTGATGTGTGTAAAGATGAGTTGAAATAAATTGTTATTTTTTTGCTTCATCTATAACCAGCCTTCTGAAGAAGATAGCAATGCAGCAGTAAATAGCAGCAACTGGATTCTGATTAAAAAGAAAGACAACATCTGGGCTACAAGATGAGACAGGAGCTTATGAAAATGAGCAGTGTGTACCCAGGATGCCACGTATCACTGCTGAGCCCTTTGGAGACCTGGTAGTCTTATCAAAGAAATGTCAGTGATAGGGGCGGACTGACAACTCATGGGGCCCCCGGGCAATAGGGGATCATGGGGCCCCTGTGTCCTTGCCCACACTCAAAGCACACGCGGAAAAGCCTATAAAAGGTACCAGGGGCCCCCTACTGACCCCGGGCCCTCGGGCAGTGCCCGAGTGCTCGAATTGTCAGTACGCCCCTGGTCAGTGAAGGATGATGCCCAACTGATAACCTCGATGAAGTGCCTCCCCGCTTTCTTTTCAGCACACCAATCCCAATATCAAGCGTGCCAACTTATTGTAGGGATTGAAATATCATGTCCTGTTAGTTCTACTGTCAATTAGTGATGAGCTTGGGTTCAATCTGAACTTGGGATCACCTGATGACCTGGATGAAGTCCCTCTCCACCTTCATTTCATCACACCAATCCCAACATCAACAGTGATGGCTTACCGCAAGATTTAAACAACAATTCCTAACATATCTACTTTTTTAAGGGATGAGCTTGGGTTTTGGTAAACCCAGAAGGCATCTGACATTACTTGGCCATTGAACTGAGGCCAGGACAAACCCCACCTCACAGCTTCACATACACAAAGGTGGCAGAGAAGCTCCTGACATCATTTAACTGATATGTCTATATTAGGTCAACGACATGGACCTAATATGGAAATGTGGACATATTAGGTCAATGATGTCATGAACATCCAGTCCCTTTGTGTTTGTGCAGCTGTGGGTTGGGAAATCATCTGCTCACAGCTCATTGGCCCAACACTGACAGCAGACTTCTAGGTTTGGCCAAACATTGGTTAGAAATGAGCCCAGAGCAAATTCCAAGCACAGCCCTACTGTTTGTCTCTTTTGTGCCACAAGTGAGAGCCACTGCCTGGGAGTGCAAGCCACACAAAGCCATCCCCACCATCAAGAGCTCTGAAGAAGTCCAGGCACTTTCAGGTGTGCCATTCACTTGTGACACAAATCTATTTGGTCCATCCAGGACTGACACAAGGCAGCTATTTGTTGCATGAGATGTGCTAGCCCTTTGAGAGAGATTCTTTTGACTCAGAAGAGTTTTTGGAGTTCAGGAGCTTTATTTCCTGGTATGATCTCCTTATTTTAAAGCGTATCTTTACATTTCACACTTTGTGTCCTAGAGTGACATCTTTCCACATGTTGTATTATACAGTACATACAGTATATGTCATGATGTGCATACATTCTTCTGTTGCATGCTACTGTGGTGTATTGATACCTGACATGACATATAAAGCCTCTTTCAAATGGGGATTGTTGGTGAGGAGCATTTTTAACGTTCCTCAGCCATTTGTCAAAACCCAGCAATGGCCACTGGATGGCTTCATACACATTGTTGCGGCTACGAGACTTTGCATCATGGAATAGCAAAAAAAAGTAGGCATTTCATGTTCAGTAGGCAGCAGGGGCGGACTGACCATTCGAGGACTCGGGCAATGCTCGAGGGCCCGGGGTCAGTAGGGGGCCCCGTGAGATGCCCCTGCACCTTTAATTGGCTTTTTCATACGCTTTTTTGGGTGTGGGCGATGACACAGGGGCCCCATGATCCCCTATTGCCCAGGGGCCCCATGAGTTGCCAGTCCGCCCCTGGTAGGCAGTATCTCCTGCCAGTGCAGCCCTATAAAATGAATGTGGGCACGCCACAACCGAGGTCTAATAGACACAGTTGTGGTGCCGTTGAACAAGGATTTCTGTGTCTAACAAATGTTCTGGAGGCAGCATATTGGATGAAGTTTTACTGGAAAGGCAAGACTAATTTTTTTACCACAAACATAGTTTTGGAGGCAAGCTCTTACCCAAAAGATAGGCACTCATAGCTGTCTCTTTTCAGTTCCCTAACAAACACGGGGGACAATGAATCCCAAGACACCTAGGCAAAGCCTGTGGGTGAATAATTCAGCAGCCAAGTATCATACATTCTTGGGTGTGTACTGAAGAGTGCCTAGTACAAAAGTTAATATCACTTAAAGGTCTTTTTTGAAACACCTATTAGTTCAAGGATTAAAAAATATCAGATGCATTTCAGAAGCCTTCTTCCAAGCTTGAGCAGTGTATGTTACAAGAATCATAACTGCATGAACTAGAGCAGTGATTCCCAACCTCATTCCCCAGGTAATACCAACAGACCAAGCCATTGGCATTGATTTAAAGCATCTGTACATAAATGACATGCGATAGGAAACATTACATGTGGATGCTGAATATTTCACCCACTGGCTTTAACTAGGTGTCTTGGGACTCATTCTTCCTGTGGTTGATAACTGGGAGAACCAAGAAAAGACAACCCGAGAACTTGCCTTCATCAACTGTGTTTGTGTTATAGAAATGAGTCTCGGGTTTCAAGTACAGGTCTATGGGCACTAAAACACAGTTATGCCCCAGGGTTGCCTGGAAGATGACCACCAACCCTTGCCCTATGGGGAGCAGGCCTACCACTTGGTTACATCCAAAAATTTATCCTAGGAAAACATACATGAGGGTGCTGGATTATTTACCCAGGAACTCTACCCAAGTGTCTTGGGACTCATTGTCCCTGCGGTTGTTAACTGGGAGAACCAAGAAAAGACAACTCTGAGAACTTGCCTCCATCAGCTGTGTTTGTGTTAAAGAAAGAAGTTTTGGGTTTCAAGTACAGGTCTATGGACAAAGAAACAAAGTTATGCCCCGAGGTTGCCTAGACAGTGACCACCAACCTGTGCTCGATGGGTAGCAGGCTTACCACCTGTTTACAGCCAATAACTTGCCTCCATCAGCTGTATTTGTCTTAAAGAAAGGAGTTTTGGGTTTCAAGTACAGGTCTATGGACAAAGAAACCAAGTTATGCCCCAAGGTTGCCTAGACAGTGACCACCAACCCGTGCTCTATGGGTAGCAGGCTTACCACCTGGTTACAGCCAATAACTTGCCTCCAGCAGCTGTATTTGTATTAAAGAAAGGAGTTTTGGGTTTCAAGTACAGGTCTATGGACAAAGAAACAAAGTTATGCCCCAAGGTTGCATAGAGAGTGACCACCGACCCGTGCCCTATGGGTAGCAGGCAGCATATTGGAAGAAGTTTTACTGGAAAGGCAAGACTAATTTTTTTACCACAAACATAGTTTTGGAGGCTCTTACCCAAAAGATAAGCACTCATAGCTGTCTCTTTTCAGTTCCCTAACAAACACGGGGGACAATGAATCCCAAGACACCTAGGCAAAGCCTGTGGGTGAATAATTCAGCACCCAAGTATCATACATTCTTGGGTGTGTACTGAGGAGTGCCTAGTACAAACGTTCATATCACTTAAAGGTCTTTTTGAAACACCTATTAGTTCAAGGATTAAAAATATCACATGCATATCAGAAGCCTTCTTCCAAGCTTGAGCAGTGTATGTTACAAGAATCATAATTGCATGAACTAGAGCAGTGATTCCCAACCTCATTCCCCAGGTAATACCAACAGACCAAGCCATTGGCATTGATTTAAAGCATCTGTACATCCAAGAATGTTTCCTAAGAAAAGGTACATGTGGGTGCTGGATTATTTATCCACGGACTCTACCCAGGTGTCTTTGGACTCCTTGTCCCTGCGGTTGTTAACTGGGAGAACCAAGAGGAGCCAGCTCTGAGAGGTCGTCTTGGGGGTAAGAGCTTGCCTACAAAAATGTGGCCACTGAAACAAATGTACACCCCAAGGTCCCCTGGAAGGCGACCACCAACCTTTGCCCTATGGGTATCATGGTTACATATTTACTATAGTTATATACACAGGGAGCGAAGAACTGGCATCACAGGAGCATTATGTTCAAAAGCAGAATCAAGTTTTTCAAGATCAGCATTAACAATTATGTTTCTTTTTATAACTGTCAGCATGAAATTGTTGGTATTTAGGGCAGAGCAGATCATGAACTTACATCACAGGTTGTACATTGCCATACCAGGAATGACTCACAAAAAAAAATTGCTGAGACATGCAGCAGTTCACCACCTAGAGCCACATGTAGTCTATCAGCTTGGCCCCACGGTGACTATTTCTTGGCTGTGCTCGGGATGGCGCTGGCGCCTTCAGATAGCTCTCAGCGATAGCGCCGTACATTTGAATAGAGGAGACAAAGCTGGTGATTTTCCACCGCTAAGGCAAAGGTGGCATGAACACAAAAAGCAAAAGCATTTTTTTTGTCTTTTGTGCTTCAAAACTGTTTCACAGCACAGCGGTCTAGTCTCACATGTCTGAGTTTAAAGCACCATGTTTGGATAGACCTGGAAAGATTAAATTCTGTCAGGTTTTTTTTTTGCTCGTATACAAAAATAAAAGAACACTTGATGCCATTCCATCCCAATTCCTGACCGACAAACAGTTCATTATTTATTAACCACGCGCTGACCGACATACCTATAAAAATGTCCAGTCAGCAAGTGATTATGGTAATCAACTGGTTTTTTTTTTGTAACAGTGATCTAGGCAACTTTACAGCCACCTAATCACTTTTACAGTGCTCGGAAGGGCTGCTCCCCTCACTGCAGCCACCCGCCGTGGTTCCCAAGCTCTCAAATTCCTCTAGGGAGCCCAGGACCACAAAAGGTGGTTGGGATGGCTTCCCATAGTGGAGATGGAATGTCCATTCCCCCATCTCCTCTGTGATCCCAGAAGCAACAATAATTGTGTCCCTTCCAGTTTCAGAGCTGTCATTCCCTGGCTGTTACATCCAGAGAGGCAGCTAATCAAGCATCAGCTAATCAAGCATCTGTGTTTAGTTAGTTAGTTTGGAGGGCAGAGGAGACATCAGGGGTCAGAAGCACCATGTTTGGATAGACTTGGAAAGATTTAATTCTGTCAGGTTTTTTTTTTGCTCGTATACAAAAATAAAAGAGCACTTGATGCCATTCCATCCCAATTCCTGGCCGACAAACAGTTCATTATTTATTAACCATGCGCTGACCGACATACCTATAAAAATGTCCAGTCAGCAAGTGATTATGGTAATCGACTGCTTTTTTTTTTGTAACAGTGATCTAGGCAACTTTACAGCCACCTAATCACTTGTACAGTGCTCAGAAGGGCTGTTCCCTCCACTGCTGCCACCCGCCGTGGTTCCCAAGTTCTCAAATTCCTCTAGGGAGCCCAGGACCACAAAAGGTGGTTGGGATGGCTTCCCATAGTGGAGATGGAATGTCCATTCCCCCATCTCCTCTGTGATCAATGATCCCAGAAGCAACAATAATTGTGTCCCTTCCGGTTTCAGAGCTGTCATTCCCTGGCTGTTACATCCAGAGAGGCAGCTAATCAAGCATGATCTGTGTTTAGTTCGTTAGTTTGGAGGGCAGAGGAGATATCAGGGGTCTAATAGACCCCTGATGTCACCATAAAGAGTACTTGTCACCTGCCCAAAGCTATCACATGGCAGCTTGTGATGGCAATAAAGTTAAAATGTTTAAAAAATTAAATAAAATACAGTTGTGTTCAAAATTTTGCATCCCCTGGCAGAAATCGTGAAACTTTGGAGTTGGTATAGAAAATATGACTGATCCTGCCAAAAAAACTGTCTGTTATTTAACCCTTGACGCCGAGCTCACGCAAATATGTGGCCTCTCAGTGTCTGGGCCTTGACGCCGAGTGGCCGCATATTTGCGTGCCATTAGAAAATCCGTATTTGCTGAGAGCACGCGCCCTGCGCGCTCCCAGCACATATGTCCGTGACTCACGGAAAGGTCCCAATCTCCCCTTGCAATTGGGACCTTTTCCGATCGGCGAATCAAGGTGGTCACATGACCCTAAAACCCTGCCCGCTTCTGAAACTCTTAAAGGGCCGGGAGACGCCAGCGCGAAGTGGTTAAGGATACTGGTCATATGAAGCCATTTATTATCATGTAGTTGTTTGGCTCCTTCTTAAATCTTAATGATAACAGAAATCACCCAAATGGCCCAGATCAGAAGTTTCTCTCTCCTGGACTGTTTGGCCTTGGTACAGACACACAAGGTGACACACACGGGTTAAAAAGGCAATTAAAGGTTAATTTCCCACATATGTGGCTTTTTTAAATTGCAGTTAGTGTCAGTGTATAAATGGTCAGTGAGTTTGTTAAACTCTCATGTGGATTTACCGAGCAGGCTGGATACTGAGCCATGGGGAGCAGAAAAGAACTGTCAAAAGATCTGCGTAACAAGGTAATGGAACTCCATAAAGATGGAAACTGATATAAAAAGATATCCAAAGCCTTGAATATGCCAATCGGTATTGTTCAATTACCTATTAAGAAGTGGAAAATTCAGGGATCTCTTGGTAACAAGCCAAAGTCAGATAGACCAAGAAAGATTGCAGCCAGACTGCCAGAAGAATTATTCGGGATACAAAGAAAAACCCAGAGGTCACCTCAAGAGAAATGCAGGCTGCTCTGGGAAAAAGACAGTGTGGTTGTTTTTAAGGAGGGCAGTATGACGATACTTGAACAAAAATGAGCTGCGTGGTCGAGTTGCCAGACAGAATGCCACAATATGCCCAACAACACCTTGACACGCCTCACAGGGCTTTCTTGAGCACAATTGTAAATAGAAATAATTAATAAAAATTTAAAAGCACCCCCTCTACATTTGTGGAATGCATTTACAAATCTATGTAAAAATATATGTTAAAATAACTTTTTTATGTTAAACAAAACTGAAGAATATATTTTAAAAATATGTATATATTTTTTAAAATATATATATTTTTTAGATATATTCTTCAGATTTTTTTTAACCTATAAAAAAGTCATTTTAACATATATAGTTTTACATAGATTTGTAAATGCATTCCAAAAATGTAGATTTGTATATTTAAAGACATACAGTATATTTGAAATGTATTTTTAAAAATATTTTTCATATATTTGATAATAAAAACGCATTTCAACATGCAGCATATATATGTATTTATTGAAATATATTTTGAAATATATTGAATATGGCCAAAATTGTAGCATTTCAAATACATGTCAATACATTATTATTATCAATATTATACAGGATTTATATGGCGCCAACAATTTGCACAGCGCTTTACAAAATGAAGGCAGACATTACAGTTACAATACAATTTGGTACAAGAGGAAACAGAGGGCCCTGATCCGGGGAGCTTACAATCTAGGATCCCCACAGTTATTACCTTTTGTACCACTAGGCCCTCCTTCTTATAATTATTATTATTATTATACAGGATTTATATGGCACCAACCGTTTGCTCAGCGCTTTACAATATAAAGGGAGACAATACAGAAACAATACAGTTCACTACAAGAGGGTTAGGAGTTAGGTTGTAAGCTCCAAGGATCAGGGCCCTCCTATCCCTCTTGTATTGAACTGTATTGTTGCTGTATTGTCTCCCTTATATTGTAAAGCGCTGAGCAAACTTTTGACGCTACATAAATCCTGAATAATAATAATATTTAGGAAGAATATTTTTAAAATATATTTCAAATATATTTTTCTTCCATGTGGTTAATTAAGCAACTGACAGCAAAGTCTATACTGGCTATTGGCCAGCATCCTCCCTGAATATGCACATCTAAAGGGTGCCCTGGATGAGTTCTTTCACTTTGGCAATCAGGAAGCTGATATATCACCCCAGGATGAGTTCTTTCACTATAGCAGTCAGCTGAAAGCTGATGTCTCCCGCTCCCCGCTTCACCTGCTGGCTGTTATGAAGAAATACAAAACAGTCTATCCCTTTAGCTGTATCCACTGTTTTGTATTTCTTCATAAGAGCCAGCAGGTGAAGGCGGGGAGTGGGAGCCATCTGCTTTCAGCTGATTGCCATAGTGAAAGAACTCATCCTGGGGTGATCTATCAGCTTCCTAATTGCCAAAGTGAAAGAACTCATATAGGGCACCCTTTAGATGTGCATGTGCTCAGAGTGTCGGCCTTTGAAGCAATATGGCGAGGTTTACTTGCTGCACTGGATGCATAACATTTTGCAAGGTGCAGCGCCAAGATCATTGCATTGATATTTCCCACCTGAAAATGTTGGAATGTTAACAATAAAGGAGTACTAAAGTCACTTTTGTTACATTCAGTCTTAACAAGGAGCATTAATCACCGACTGAAAATGCTGCATTCATAGTGTTGAAATACTTTTCATACTTTGACAATGTGTGCAATATGAATGCAGCATTTTCAGTCGGTGATTAATGCTCCTTGTTAAGACTGAATGCTTAACCTATCCAAAACCGAGCTCCTGGTCTTCCCCCCACCCCGTGCCCCCCCCCATCCTCTCCATCACTACTAACAACGCCACCATCTCTCCCACCCCACACGCCAAAGTCCTGGGTGTCACCCTGGACTCCCACCTCTCCTTCCTACCCCACATCCAACTGCTCTCTAGATCTTGCAGGCTCCACCTCCGCAACATCTCCAAGATACGCACGTTCCTCACCCCAGACACCACTAAACAACTCGTACACTCCCTCATCATCTCACGCCTGGACTACTGCAACTCCCTTCTCACTGGCCTACCCAAACGATCGCTATCCCCACTCCAGTCGATCCTAAACTCAGCGGCTAGACTCATCCACCTCACCAACCGCTCCACATCCACCTCCCCCCTCTGCCAATCCCTTCATTGGCTCCCGATTGCCCAACGCATCAAGTTCAAGCTGCTAACTCTGACCTACAAGGCCATTCACAACGCCGCCCCGAACTACATAACTGACCTGATACCCAAATACTACCCTACCCGTGCCCTCCGCTCCTCACAGGACCTCCTACTCTCTAGCTCCCTGGTCTCCTCCTCCCACGCCCGATTGCAGGACTTCTCCAGGACTTCCCCCATCCTCTGGAAAACCTACCCCAATCCATCAGACTGTCACCTACCCTCCCCACGTTCAAGCGCACCCTGAAAACCCTCCTCTTCAGGAAAGCCTACCCCAACCTCACCTAACACCCGACCTCACCTAACAACTAACCTCCTCCACTCCACCCACCATTCCATCCCCCACAGCCATCTCCTCCTGTACCACCTTTCCCTCCCTCCTAGATTGTAAGCTCGAAAGAGCAGGGCCCTCGAACCCCTCGTGTATTGTATTGTTACCGTCTTGTCTCATGTTCTGTCCCCCTCGCTACTGCACAGCGCTGAGCATACCCTTTGGCGCTATATAAATACTGTATAATAATAATAATAATGTAACAAAAGTGACTTCAGTACTCCTTTATTGTTAACATTCCAACATTTTCAGGTGGGAAATATCAATGAAATGATCTTGCAAAATGTTGCGCATCCAGTGCAGCAAGTAAACCTCGCCATATTGCTTCAAGGGCCGACACTCTGAGCTACACCTTTTTGCATATTTTTTTCCTGTTTTGATTGACTTCTATGGCAACAATTAAGGTGCAAATCATGTATCTGTCATCTCCCCGTAATAACGATCTGATAGAAAATGGAGATCGATGTGCTGCAGGGCATGGCCCTTATGGAGTGGCAGGATCCCTACGGTGGACAACGTGCCAATCATCATATGAGAACTCCAAATGTGGGGTAAACAATTAGGACATATCCCCGGCAACACTTACCTAATTATATAGAATTCCCGAGGCCGGGAAAGAACTAATTCATGCAGACATTAGGTAATTATTGGGAGATGAGAGACAACGACACACCCGAAACTCGGCGTTCAGCCTTCGTCCTGAAACCGCACCGACCAGACACCGTCCACAGGGAGGCGCAAAGGGCGCGCTCGGTGGTTCTCGCGCGCTCTTATTTTTTGCTTTATTTATATTTTTATTTCAGAAGTTTGGCAGGTGGAACAAAAAAATCTAAACCATGCAAAAAATGTGATTACTCTCACACTCGGAGAATTCCTCAGGCATCGCCTTTCATTAATTTGGTAATTTCACAAACAACGATTGCATACGATGAATTTTAATTCTGCAGCGGGGGGGAGGCGCGGGGCAGGAAAGAGACAAAGGCGTAGGGAAGGTGCGCATTGAACGCAAATGTTTAGCGGTTAATATTTTAGAGATCTGGACATGAAGGGATGAAGGCAAAATAACTAATGCAGACATTAAATGTGATATTAAATGGTTATCTCTCGCCTTGACTATTGTAACTCCCTCCTCATTGGCTGACCTCATCGCAGGCTATCCCCTCTTCAGTCTATAATGAATGCGGCTGTCAGACTTATCCACCTTACTAACCGTTCTGTATCAGCCACCCCTCTCTGCCAATCCATCCACTGGCCTCCATTCAGTGTCCTCCATCGCTCTCTGCCAATCCATCCACTGGCCTCCACTCAGTGTCCTCCATCCCTCTCTGCCAATCCCCCCACTGGCCTCCACTCAGTGTCCTCCATCCCTCTCTGCCAATCCCTCCACTGGCCTCCATTCAGTGTCCTCTATCCCTCTCCGCCAATCCCTCCACTGGCCTCCACTCAGTGTCCTCCATCCCTCTCTGCCAATCCCTCCACTGGCATCCACTCAGTGTCCTCCATCCCTCTTTGCCATTCCCTCCACTGGCCTCTACTGAGTGTCCTCCATCCCTCTCTGCCAATCCCTCCACTGGTCTCCGCTCAGTGTCCTCCATCCCTCTCTGCCAATCCCTCCACAGGCCTCGACACAGTGTCCTCCACCCCTCTCTGCCAATCCCTCCACTGGCCTCCACTCAGTGTCCTCCATCCCTCTCTGCCAATCCCTTCACAGGCCTCCACTCAGCGTCCTCCCTCCCTCTCTGCCAATCCCTCCACTGGCCTCCACTCAGTGTCCTCCACCCCTCTCTGCCAATCCCTCCACTGGCCTCCACTCAGTGTCCTCCATCCCTCTCTGCCAATCCCTCCACAGGCCTCCACTCAGCGTCCTCCCTCCCTCTCTGCCAATCCCTCCACTGGCCTCCACTCAGTGCCCTCCATCCCTTTTTGCCAATCCCTCCACTGGCCTCCACTTAGTGTCCTCCACCCCTCCCTGCTAATCCCTCCACTGGCCTCCACTTAGAAGGGGGAGGCTGCCTGAAACGTGTTGGATTTATTTGATGATCTTGGCTAATACAGGTTTCTAAAAGACCTTTAAATTGTTACTAAACCCACAACAGTAAATCAGTCTATATATGCAGTAAGGCATGCTGGTTATACTCACTTTGGAACCTAGGGAGTTAATCCTCTGCGTTTTGAAAAAGGATGTTTGATCCTGTCTTCTCTGATCCTCTCCTTCTTCCACAGTCCCCAATCCATCTGCTGAGCATTGGGGGAAAGCTGAACATGTTAAGTTTGCTGTGTATTGCTAGAGATTTGTTTTTCTCCTTGGGAGGGTGCATGGGATCAGCAAAAGGCCAATCAGTGCTGTCCAGACAGAGGGTCAGGGGTCATGCAGCCTCATAGGACAATCAGGGGAGAATGAAAACTCTTCCTCCAAGCTTTAACCAGTGCTCTTCTGGACGCTGATAGAAAAGGTATTTAGCAGTTTATATTTACTAAAATAATTGCATTTCCATGTTCAGTATACTGTGGGAGAAGAGATATAGAGAATGCAGGGTCCGGGGTTTAGTAACACTTTAAGTGCTATGAGCTGTTTGGTTTCATGTTAAGAAAAAAACTATTTGCAGCCTTGTCTCCCCATGAAAGATCGATCGCACGTTCTATACCTGGAAATTTCTGTCAGAGGATGAACTGTGGAAGAAGAAGCATAATTGCCAATACTCAACATGGTTGCGCTAATGTGTACAGAAATGTGCGCAGACATAGTGTGCGCATGCCCCCTGTATCCTGTGACCCTGTGTTGCTGTATTCTTGGATTTCCCAATGCTGACCCAGCTTGCCCTTGGACCTGTTTTGGCTTCTCTCCTGGCTCTGACCTCGGTTTGTTTGTACGGACTCCACTTGCTGCCTGATTACTATGATGACCTTGATCTTGACCACATCTTGGTTCCTGACCTATTGTGCATGACCCCGATGCTGGCTCGTGACTCTGATTCCTGCTTCACTCATCTATCAAGATCCGCCTATACAGCTAGAGTGTCATCTGCCTTGCTGACATCACTGCATAGTCAAGTCTCCATCTGGTGCCTCATCTACTCTGATCTTCAGGCAACACCACACCCTGCAAGTCATGCTTTTTGTGGGTGCAGCACTACCTGTCTCCACTTCCAAGGGTGCTCTACAAGGGAAGCCCTCTCATCACTTCAGCCTCCGACCAGGTACGACAACTTTGCTCTACCCTCAAGAATTTATACCAGTGTTCTCTGGTCTCCATTTTGTGCTCCTACATCAATCATTTTTCTTGTGCTGCCTCCCATCTATGGAACTCCAACTCTGCAAGTTCCCCTCAAACCCACCTTTTAGAAGGGCAAATGACCTTGATTAACATCTAGAGATGACTCAACTTCTGACAACTGGTTTGTGGTTTGGCCAACCTTTTTTACATTTTTAAACCTTCCTAAATTGGAATTTTGGAACTGGAAATTAGGGAAGGCAAATATGGCTCCAAAAAAAGTGTGTACTATAGATCAGCAAATAATGAAAAATTGTCCAGAATAGTTTGGGAAGCTCTTGGCACCTCAATAAGATGATGGGGCCAAAAAACAGTCTGAGCTACTTCCTTTAAAATAATTGGGATGCTAAGATAAAAAGTTGGACCTAGGGGCACTGGCAGCCAAGCTTAGGGTGGTGCCAGTGGAGCAGTCTTTAGTTATTTTCTCCCAAATGTTATTTTTGGAAATTCAAACCTTCCACAAATAACACTAAAATTTAGATTTGGCCATCAAAATCTATGAAATTTGGTCTGAATTTACCATCCTTCAAGATTCGATATCAACTCTGCTAACAACATCTGTTGAGTGGCAACATACCCCAGAAGCTTTTGGGAAATCCAAATAACCAGTCTTTGGTCCTTTTCTCCCTGAAATCTGGCACTGGTAGCCAAGTTAAGGGAGCTCCAGAAAAAGCAGAACATAACACTGAAATTTAGATTTGGTCATCAAAATCTATGAAATGTGGTCTGAATTTAACATTCTTTGAAATTCGAGATTAACTCTGTTGACAACATCTGTCCATTGGCAACATATCCCAGAAGCTTTTTGGAAATCCAGACAACCAGTGTTTGGTTCTTTACCCCATAAATCTGGCAATGACAGTCAAGCTAAGGGAGATCCAGAAAAAGCAGAAGCAGATATGAGACAGAAATAGAAATAGCCAATGCAGAATTCTTCAGTCCTTTTCCCCAAAAAGCTTTTGGGAATTCGAAAAACCAAAAATAATGCTAAAATTTAGATTTGGCTATCAAAACCAATTAAATTTGATCTGAATTTAACATCTTTTGAAATTTGAAATCAATGCTATTAACAACATCTTTCCATTGGCAACATACAGTTGCAAGAAAAAGTATGTGAACCCCTTGGGATTACGTGGAGTTTTGCATGAATTGGGCATAAAATGTGCTCTGAACGTCATCTAAGTCACAACAATAGAAGAACACAGTCTGCTGAACATAATACTACACAAACATTAGATGTTGCCATGGTTTAATTGCACATAACATGTAAACATTCACAGTGCAGGGAGGAAAAAGTATGTGAACCTTTGGACTTAATACCTGGTTGACCCTCCTTTGGCAGCAATAACCTCAACCAAACGTTTCCAGTAGTTGCAGATCAGACCTGCACAACGATCTGGAGTCATTTTGGACCACTCCTCTTCACAAAACTGTTTCAGTGTAGCAATATTCTTGGGGATGTCTGGTGTGAATCGCTCTCTTAAGGTCATGCCACAGCATTTCAATCGGGTTGAGGTCAGGACTCTGACTGGGCCACTCCAGAAGGCGTATTCTGTGCTGTTGCAGCCATTGTTTTGTTGAATTACTTGTATGCTTTGGGTCATTGTCCTGTTGCATCACCCATCCTCTGCGGAGCTTCAGTTGGCGGACAGATGGTCGTACGTTTTCCTGCAAAATGTCTTGATAAACTCTGGAATTCATTTTCCCATCAATGACAACAATCCGTCCAGGCCCTAAGGCAGCAAAGCAGCCCCAAACCATGATGCTCCCTCCGCCATGTTTCACAGTGGGGATGAGGTTTTGATGTTGGTGTGCTGTGCCTTTTTTTCTCCACACATAGTGTTGTGTGTTCTTCCCAAACAACTCAATCTTGGTTTCATCTGTCCACAGTATATTTTGCCAGTAGTGCTGTGGAACATCCAGGTGCTCTTTTGCAAACTTCAAATGTGCTGCAATCTTCTTTTTGGACAGCAATGGCTTCCTCCGTGGTGTCCTCCCATGTACTCCATTCTTGTTTAATGTTTTCCTTATTGTAGATGTGTCAACAAAAATGTTAGCATGTGCCAGAGATTTCTGTAGGTCTTTAGCTGACACTCTGGGATTCTTCTTTACCTCATGCAGCATTCTGCGCTGTGCTCTTGCAGTCATTTTTACAGGACGACAACACCTAGGGAGAGTAGCAACAGTGCTAAACTTTCTCCATTTGTAGACAGTCTGTCTTACCGTGGACACATGAACATCATCGCTTTTGGAGATACTTTTGTAACCCTTTCCAGCTTCATGCAAGTCAACAATTCTTGATCGTAGGTCTTCTGAGAGCTCTTTTCTGCGAGGCATGGTTCACATCAGACAGTGCTTCTTGAAACCAGTAAACCCAAAACAGGTGTGTGTTTTTTAAGGGCAGGACAGCTGGCAGCAACACATCCAATATCATCGCACTGATTGGAGTCAAGGTTGGCTCACTCCTGGCTCCAATTAGCTCTGGGAGAAGTCATTAAGCTAGGGCCTCACATACTTTTTCCTCCCTGCACTGTGAATGTTTACATGTTATGTGCAATTAAACCATGGCAACATCTAATGTTTGTGTAGTATTATGTTCAGCAGACTGTGTTCTTCTATTTTTGTGACTTAGAGGACGTTCAGAGCACATTTTATGCCCAATTCATGCAAAACTCCACGTAATCCCAAGGGGTTCACATACTTTTTCTTGCAACTGTATCCCAGAAGTTTTTTGGAAATTCAAATAACCAGTCTTTGGTCCTTTTCTCCCAGAAATCTGGCACTGGCAGCCAAGCTAAGGGAACTCCAGAAAAAAACAGAAGCAGATATAGGACAGAAATAGAAATATCCAATGGAGAAGTTTTCAGTCCTTTTCCCCAAAAAGCTTTTTGGGAATTCGAAAAAAACAAAAATAACACTAAAATGTAGAATTAGCCATCAAAAAATTAAATTTGGTCTGCATTTACTATTTTGAAATTCAAAATCAACGCTATTAACAACATCTGTCCATGGGCAGCATATCCCAGTAGCTTGTTTGAAATCTAAATAACCAGTCTTTTTTCCTTTTCTCCCAAAAAGCTTGCTCTGGCAGTCAAGCTAAGATGGCTTAGGGAACAATGAGATGATGGGGGCAAAAACCATTCTGAGCTACTTCCTTTAAAAAAAATCTACTTGGGATGCTAAGATAGAAGGTGGGATCTAGGGGCACTGGCAGTCAAGCCAGAAATTCAAACATCCAAAAAAAACAATGAAATTTAGATTAGGCCATCAAAATCTATGAAATGTGGTCTGAATTTAACATTCTTCGAAATTTAAGATCAACTCTGTCAACAACATCTGTCCATTGGCAACATATCCCAGAAGCTTTTTGGAAATCCAGACAAGCTGTCGGGGACCGCGGTTCTCGCCCCGGCGCACAGGTCTGCGCATGCGCAGATTTCCTAGGCGCACCAATGTGCAGGCACTAGGACCTGGGCGTCCGCGGTGGCAATTGCGGCCGTGCATGCGCACTCGCGCACGTGGGCGCGTGCCTGGCACCAATGACGGTGCAGGGCGCACTATTTAAACTGGTCAGGCGGTGATCAGGTTGCCGCCAGGTCTAGTTCCTGTACCTGTGTTTCTGAAGTGCATTCCCTGTTGCCGATCCTGCCTGTTCTGATTTGTGTTGACCTTCTCCTGCTCTGACCCCTGGCTCGTCCCTGACTATTCCTCTGCCTGTCATTATTATTATGATTGGACCTCCCGTTGCTGAACCTTGGCTCGTGACCCGGGTACTCTCCGTCTACTGCTTGGTACCTACCTGCCTCCACCGTTACCGACCCGGCTAGTCTGACTACGCTCACTCCTGACTGTCATCCATCCATACCGCTCGGGACCTAGACCCATCAGACGCTTCACATCAGGCTCACCCCTGGCACATACCCTCAGCGGGACCCCTCTACCACAGTTGCGTGCACTCAGGGGCCGCTACCTGGTTTCAGTCTTGCACCAAGTCCATCCCCACCATCAGGGGCTCTGGTGAAAAGGCAGACTGAGACTTAGACTCCGCGAACCTGGGGAATCCCGTTCTGTGGATCACTAGAGATCCCGCCAGGCGGTGTCTGACACAAGCAGTAGTTGGTCCCTTTCTCCCTAAAAGCTGGTGCAGGCCATCAAGCTAAGGGGCTCAGAGAACTATGAGATGATGGAGCCAAAAACCATTCCAAGCTACTTCCTTTAAAAAAAGATTTACCTAAGAGGCTAAGATAGAAGGTGGGACCTACGAGCACTAGCAGTCAAAGTTAGGGTGCTGCCAATGGAGCAGTCTTTGATCCTTTTTACCCAAAAGTTTTTTTTTAGAAATTCAAACATCCAAACATAACACTGAAATTTAGATTTGGTCATCAAAATCTATGAAATGTGGTCTGAATTTAACATTCTTTGAAATTCGAGATCAACTCTCTTGACAACATCTGTCCATTGCCAACATATCCCAGAATAAAAAACCAATTAATACGGCGCTAAATAAGCAAAATAAGATAAGGTAAACCATATAAAATAGTGGCTGACATATATAAGGAGTGGCTGACATATATATAAAGAGTGCAGTGGACAGCTATGAGGATAACATGCATGAAGGTGAGCAAAAACGTGAATAATATCCTTAATGGGTAAACATAAGGTGAATGGTGTCCTTAATGGGTCACACAGACTTCATGCAGGTGTGAGCCACAATGTGCCAATCCTCTAAGGCTGGGGTGCCCCCTCACCTTCCTGCTCAGGCCCCCAGGGACCAAAGAGCTTATAATGCTGATTGTAATGATCCTGCTGGTCGGTGGATCCTGCTGGTAATAGTGGTGTCACTCACTCCTCCTGGTAGGTCTTAGTATGGAATAGTAACCTCAGCACTGCCCGTGATGTCTCTCCGATAGAGGCTCTCCAGTACGGTCACCAGTGAGGCAAGAGAGACTTACATAGTATAAAACCTTTTATTAAAGTTAAAAAACAACCAAGAGCCTACTTACACGGATCTGATAATAAGCAGGCCTTTACACCTCTCCACGGGTGTACTGTGTTCAGGACTTGGAGCACCAAGATGGCGTCCACGCCGGATGTGACGTCAAGCCGTCGATCGTGGGAAGCTCCTCCCTCTGGCGTATCTATGCGTTACGTCACTCAAACACGTGACTTCATCAGGATATACGCCTACTAGCGGTGGAGCTTAATTTATTGGTCGATTACCCAATCAGCATTGCTGATGGGCGGTGCCGACCGCCATTGAAGTGAAGTACAATGAGGGGCGGACAGTCTTCTAGGTATCTTGGTTAAAATAAAGATAAAATCTCAAACCAAACGATCGTATCGAGGGTTGATATATAGGATGAATATATATATAGGTGGATTACGGTCACTCTGGTGCAAGCTCCGATAACGAAGTCACGTGTTTGAGTGACGTAACGCGTAGATACGCCAGAGGGAGGAGCTTCCCACGATCGACGGCTTGACGTCACATCCGGCGTGGACGCCATCTTGGTGCTCCAAGTCCTGAACACAGTACACCCGTGGAGAGGTGTAAAGGCCTGCTTATTATCAGATCCGTGTAAGTAGGCTCTTGGTTGTTTTTTAACTTTAATAAAAGGTTTTATACTATGTAAGTCTCTCTTGCCTCACTGGTGACCGTACTGGAGAGCCTCTATCGGAGAGACATCACGGGCAGTGCTGAGGTTACTATTCCATACTAAGACCTACCAGGAGGAGTGAGTGACACCACCAGCAGGATCCACCGACCAGCAGGATCATTACAATCAGCATTATAAGCTCTTTGGTCCCTGGGGGCCTGAGCAGGAAGGTGAGGGGGCACCCCAGCCTTAGAGGATTGGCACATTGTGGCTCACACCTGCATGAAGTCTGTGTGACCCATTAAGGACACCATTCACCTTATGTTTACCCATTAAGGATATTATTCACGTTTTTGCTCACCTTCATGCATGTTATCCTCATAGCTGTCCACTGCACTCTTTATATATATGTCAGCCACTCCTTATATATGTCAGCCACTATTTTATATGGTTTACCTTATCTTATTTTGCTTATTTAGCGCCGTATTAATTGGTTTTATATTGAGTTGTTGATTTTGGTGCTGTGGTTGTGGCACTACTAATACAGGCTGCTTTAATCATCTAATCATTTACATCTACATTTTGGCGCAGGAGATTATCCTTTTTTATTTAACATATCCCAGAAGCTTTTTGGAAATCCAGACAACCAGTGTTTGGTTCTTTCCCCCATAAATCTGTCAATGACAGTCAAGCTAATGGAGCTCTAGGAAACGCAGAAGCAGATATGAGACAGAAAAAGAAATAGCCAATGGAGCCTGTCTTAGGTCCTTTTCTCCCAAAAACTTTTTGGAAATTCGAACAACCAAAAATATTACCAAAATTTAGATTTGGTCATCATAATCTATGAAATGTGGTATGAATTTAAACATTTTTGAAATTCGAGATCAACTCTGTTAACAACATCTGTCCATTGGAAACATATCCCAGAAGCTTTTTAGAAATCCAAACAAACAGTGGTTGGTCCTTAGGGAACAATGAGATGATGGGGCCAAAAACCATTCTGAGCTACTTCCTTTAAAAAAAATCTACTTGGGATGCTAAGATAGAAGATGGGACCTAGGGGCACTAGCAGCCAAGCTAGGGTGCTGTAAATGGAGCAGTCTTTGGTCTTTTTCTTCCAAAAATTCAAACATCCAAAAATAACACTGATATTAAGATAGAGCCATCAAAATCTATGAAATGTGGTCTGAATTTAACATTTTTTGATATTCGAGATCAACTCTGTTAACAACATCTGTCCATTGGCAACATATCCCAGAAGCTTTTTAGAAATCCAAACAGTCATTGGTCCTTTTCTCCCTAAAAGCTGGTGCAGGCCATCAAGCTGAGGGTCTCAGGGAACTATGAGATGATGGGGCCAAAAACCAGTCTGGGCTTCTTCCTCTAAAAAGAATTCTAAGATGCCAAGATAGAATGTGGGACCTTGGAGCACTGACAGTCAACGTTACGGTGCTGCCAGTGGAGCAGTCTTTGGTACTTTTCTCCCAAAAACGTTTTGGAAATTCAAACAACCAAAAATATCTTTAAAATTTAGATTTGGTCATTAAAATCTATGAAATGTGGTCTGAATTTAACATTCTTTGAAATTTGAGATCAACTCTGTTGACAACATCTGTCCATTGGCAACATATCCCAGAAGCTTTTTAGAAATCCAAACAGTCATTGGTCCTTTTCTCCCTAAAAGCTGGTGCAGGCCATCAAGCTGAGGGTCTCAGGGAACTATGAGATGATGGGGCCAAAAACCAGTCTGGGCTTCTTCCTCTAAAAAGAATTCTAAGATGCCAAGATAGAATGTGGGACCTTGGAGCACTGACAGTCAAAGTTACGGTGCTACCAGTGGAGCAGTCTTTGGTCCTTTTCTCCCAAAAACTTTTTGGAAATTCAAACAACCAAAAATATCTTTAAAATTTAGATTTGGTCATCAAAATTTATGAAATGTGGTCTGAATTTAACATTCTTTGAAATTTGAGATCAACTCTGTTAACAACATCTGTCCATTGGCAACATATCCCAGAAGCTTTTTAGAAATCCAAACAAATAGTCATTGGTCCTTTTCTCCTTAAAAGCTGGTGCAGGCCATCAAGCTAGGGGGCTCAGGGAACTATGAGATGATGGGGCCAAAAAACAGTTTGAGCTTCTTCCTCTAAAAAGAATTCTACCTAAGATGTCAAGGTAGAAGGTGGGACCTAGGAGCACTGGCAGTCAGCAGTCTTTGATCCTTTTCTCCCAAAAGCTTTTTGAAAATTCAAACAACCAAAAATGTCACTAAAATTTAGATTTGGTCATCAAAATCTATGAAATTTGGCCAGAATATAAATTTTCTAAAATTTCAGATCAACTTTATTAACAAAATCTGTCCATTGGCAACATATCCCAGAAGTTTTTGGAAATCCTAACAACCAAAAATAACTCTGAAATTTGGATTTGACCATCAAAATCCATTAACTTTGGCCAGAATATAAAATCATCCGAAATTCAACATCAACATCTTAACGGCATCTGTCCATTTGGCAGCGTATCGCACCTGATATATATTTTGCATCATTATATTTCATGTACAAAACATCTACTGCTGCCAAACGTCCCTATCCTTTTGTTTCTCCATGGTGACTTGTAGCTATGCCATGTGAGGATCCTGCAAATATCTTCCTGTAATAACATTTTTAATACAATTATTATTTTTATTATTATTTTATTTGACTGTTAATGAAATTATATTTCCAGGCAGTAGGACCATCTTGCAATATTGTCTCAGAATCCATTCCCCATCACCATCCATCTCACTGCAGAAGCACTCACCCCCGCATAAAGTGTCTGCTGTAATATGTAATAAATATTGTCATTCTGATCCTGAGACTCTTTGATCTGCTCTGGAAACCATTTGTGCTTCAGCATTCATCATGTCTCGGCCTTCACTGTTTCTCAGCAAAAGATAAGTTGAAAGCGGTATTAAACCCAAGACCAAAAATGTAATATATTGCTGCTTAACAATCATTAGATGTATTTGGCACCAACGGTTTGCTCAGCGCTTTACAATATAACGGGAGACAATACAGCAACAATACAGTTCAATACAAGAGGGATAGGAGGGCCCTGATCCTGGGAGCTTACAATCTAGGAGGGCGGGGTGAATGGTACAGTAGGTAGTCACTATGGGGGATGGAGTGGTTGGAAGAGTAGAGGATTCCAGAATTAGCAGAGGGCAGGATAGGCTTCCCTGAAGAGATAGGTTTTCAGTGATCACCTAAAGGTAAGTAGAGTGGGTGATAGTCTGATAGATTGGGGTAGGGAGTTCCAGAGGATGGGTGACGCCCTAGAGAAGACTTGGAGACGAGCATGGGATGAGGAGATAAGGGAGCTAGAGAGTAAGAGGTCTTGGGAGGAGCGGAGAGTACGGTTTGGGTGATATTTAGAGATAAGATCGGTTATGTAAATTGGGGCAGAGTTGTGGATGGCTTTATATGTCATTATTAGTGGTTTGAAATTTATCCGTTGGGCAACTGGGAGCCAGTGCAGGGACTGGCAGAGAGGGGAGGCGGACACTGAGTGGAGGCCGGTGGAGGGATTGGCAGAGAGGGGTGGAGGACGCTGAGTGGAGGCCGGTGGAGGGATTGGCAGAGAGGGGTGGAGGACACTGAATGGAGGCCAGTGAAGGGATTGGCAGAGAGGGGTGGAGGACACTGAGTGGAGGCCAGTGGAGGGATTGGCAGAGAGGGGTGGAGGACACTGAGTGGAGGCCAGTGGGGGGATTGGCAGAGAGAGATGGAGGACACTGAGTGGAGGCCAGTGGAGGGATTGGCAGAGAGGGGTGGAGGACACTGAGTGGAGGCCAGTGGAGGGATTGGCAGAGAGGGGTGGAGGACACTGAGTGGAGGCCAGTGGGGGGATTGGCAGAGAGGGATGGAGGACACTGAGTGGAGGCCAGTGGGGGGATTGGCAGAGAGGGATGGAGGACGCTGAATGGAGGCCAGTGGAGGGATTGGCAGAGAGGGGTGGAGGACGCTGAGTGGAGGTCAGTGGAGGGATTGGCAAAGAGGGATGGAGGACACTGAGTGGAGGCCAGTGGAGGGATTGGCAGAGAGGGATGGAGGACACTGAATGGAGGCCAGTGGAGGGATTGGCAGAGAGGGGTGGAGGACACTGAGTGGAGGCCAGTGGGGGGATTGGCAGAGAGGGATGGAGGACACTAAATGGAGACCAGTGGAGGGATTTTCAGAGAGGGGTGGAGGACACTGAGTGGAGGCCACTGGAGGGATTGGCAGAGAGGGATGGAGGACACTGAGTGGAGGCCAGTGGGGGGATTGGCAGGGAGGGATGGAGGACACTAAATGGAGACCAGTGGAGGGATTTTCAGAGAGGGGTGGAGGACACTGAGTGGAGGCCAGTGGAGGGATTGGCAGAGAGGGGTGGAGGACACTGAGTGGAGGCCAGTGGAGGGATTGGCAGAGAGGGATGGAGGACACTGAGTGGAGGCCAGTGGGGGGATTGGCAGGGAGGGATGGAGGACACTAAATGGAGACCAGTGGAGGGATTTTCAGAGAGGGGTGGAGGACACTGAGTGGAGGCCAGTGGAGGGATTGGCAGAGAGGGGTGGAGGACACTGAGTGGAGGCCAGTGGAGGGATTGGCAGAGAGGGGTGGCGGATACGGAATGGTTAGTAAGGTGGATGAGTCTGGCAGCAGCATTCATGATAGACTGGAGGGGAATAGCTTGCAATGAGGCTATCCCCATGTGATTGGCACAGGAACCGGAGTCGTACATTCTGTATGGCTCTAATCACACTGCACCCGCACCAAAAACATGCAGGACCCTTTTTTTGGTCCGCACTAGAATCGGATCACATGGGTATTCACACCTATGCGACCCAATTCTGTACATCACACCGCATTTTGCGGATGGATTTCGGGGTGTTGTTAAGGTAACATACACAACCACATTGGTCCGCATGAACGGGGTGCGATTTTGATGCGGTGCGGAATGCTCACTGAAAACGTTGCGAATTCTGCACAGGATCAGTGTGAACCTGGGCTCAATATGTCATGGTCATTTCAAAAATACTTTTCAACTCTACAGCTTTCATAAATAAAGTGAACCTGCCATGAAGGTCCTTGTTCAGATTGTAATTCTTCCTGGTATATGTTGACAACGCTCAGTCCCTGTCTCCCTGTTGTGCTCCTGTGTTGTCACACGCTGATGTGGACTGCCACCGGCTGTTTTTTTATACACAAGACATTGGCAAGGTACAGTGGGGCAAAAAAGTATTTAGTCCGCCACCAATTGTGCAAGTTCTCCCACTTACAAAGATGAGAGAGGCCTGTAATTGGCATCATAGGGAGACCTCAACTATGAGAGACAAAGTGAGAAAACAAATCCAGACAATCACATTGGCCGATTTGGAAAGAATTTATTTGCAAATTATGGTGGAAAATAAGTATTTGGTCACCTACAAACAAGCAAGATTTCTGTCTCTCACAGACCTGGACCTTCTTCTTTAAGAGGCTCCTCCTCCTGCACTCATTACCTGTATCAATGGCACCTGTTTGAACTTGTTATCAGTATAAAAGACACCTGTCCACAACCTCAAACAGTCACACTCCAAACTCCACTATGGTGAAGATCAAAGAGCTGTCGAAGGACACCAGAAACAAAATTGTAGACCTGCACCAGGCTGGGAAGACTGAATCTGCAATAGGCAAGCAGCTTGGTGTGAACAAATCAACTGTGGGAGCAATAATTAGAAAATGGAAGACATACAAGACCACTGATAATCTCCCTCGATCTGGGGCTCCACGCAAGATCTCACCCCGTGGGGTCAAAATGATCACAAAAACGGTGAGCAAAAATCCCAGGACCACATGGGGGGACCTAGTGAATGACCTGCAGAGAGCTGGGACCAACGTAACAAAGGCTACCATCAGTAACACACTACGCCGCCAGGGACTCAGATCCTGCAGTGCCAGACGTGTCCCCCTGCTTAAGCCAGTACATGTCCGGGCCCATCTGAAGTTTGCTAGAGAGCATTTGGATGATCCAGAAGAGGATTGGGAGACTGTCATATGGTCAGATGAAACCAAAATAGAACTGTTTGGTAGAAACACAACTCGTCGTGTTTGGAGGAGAGAGAATGCTGAGTTGCATCCAAAGAACACCATACCTACTGTGAAGCATGGGGGTGGCAACATCATGCTTTGGGGCTGTTTCTCCGCAAAGGGACCAGGACGACTGATCCATGTACAGGACAGAATGAATGGGGCCATGTATCGTGAGATTTTGAGTGCAAACCTTCTTCCATCAGCAAGGACATTGAAGATGAAACGTGGCTGGGTCTTCCAACATGACAATGATCCCAAACATACCGCCCGGGCAACGAAGGAGTGGCTTCGTAAGAAGCATTTCAAGGCCCTGGAGTGGCCTAGCCAGTCTCCAGATCTCAACCCCATAGAAAACCTTTGGAGGGAGTTGAAAGTCCGTGTTGCCCAGCGACAGCCCCAAAACATCACTGCTCTAGAGGAGATCTGCATGGAGGATGGGCCAACATACCAGCAACAGTGTGTGCCAACCTTGTGAAGACTTCCAGGAAACGTCTGACCTCTGTCATTGCCAACAAAGGATATATAACAAAGTATTGACATGAACTTTTCATATTGACCAAATACTTATTTTCCACCATAATTTGCAAATAAATTCTTTCCAGATCAGCCAATGTGATTGTCTGGAGTTGTTTTCTCATTTTGTCTCTCATAGTTGAGGTCTACCTATGATGCCAATTACAGGCCTCTCTCATCTTTTTAAGTGGGAGAACTTGCACAATTGGTGGTGACTAAATACTTTTTTGCCCCACTGTACACGGTTGTCACCATCAGAAAACGCTGTGTAGTCATCACTGGAGTGCATGTAGACAGGAAATGGCTGGATGAGATTATCAGCACTGAGATGCAGAGGATCACATGTAGATAGGAAGTGGCTGCAAAGAGGCTACAGGAGATCAGCAGCTCTGAGATGAAAACGAGTATTTTGTTAATAAAAATGGCAACTGATTATGATACACAGTGCACAGAGCAAAAGAAAGGTTTCCACCTACTTTAATGTCACACCGAATCTCTGATCCAGAGGCTCTGTGATCTGCACAGGGATCTTCTTGGCATGCGTTTCTGCTTCAGCATTCACAATGTACCAGCTTTGCCTGATTTTTACTAGAAGCAAATGATAAAATACTGGCAACCAGTAACCTTGCGGTGTGTTGGCAGATCCACCGTCAGTCAATCACTGCTATTTTGTAAAATTTTGGCATAGGCAAACTTACACATATATATAGAAATGAACAAACAAATACACAACCCAGATTTACCAGGGAGGAGGGGGGGGGGGGGGAGTTTAACTACTTTTCTACCAAGGACATTTTCTATTTTTTTTGCACACGTTAAAATCTGCATTTTTTTTTTTTTTTGCTGCATTACCCAGAAAGTATCTATTTGCTGAAAGCAGAAGGCTGTAGTTACAATTCTTTATGCCCCACAACATGCGCACAGTTATTTATTAAATGCATCATTTCAGGGAAATATTATTATTATTATTATTATTATTATTATTCAGGATTTACAGTGAAGGAAATAAGTATTTGCTCCCCTGCTGATGTTGAATGTTTGCCCAATCACAAAGAAATGATCAGTCTAAAAATTCGAATGGTAGGTGTATTGTAAGCTCCCAGGATCAGGGCCCTCAAATCTACTCATCCTGCCAGTCCATACCCCAGAGTTACTACCCTTTGTACCACTAGCCCCTCCCTCTTAGATTGTAAGCTCCCAGGATCAGGGCCCTCAAATCTACTCATCCTGCCAGTCCATACCCCAGAGTTACTACCCTTTGTACCACTAGCCCCTCCCTCTTAGATTGTAAGCTCCCAGGATCAGGGCCCTCAAATCTACTCATCCTGCCAGTCCATACCCCAGAGTTACTACCCTTTGTACCACTAGCCCCTCCCTCTTAGATTGTAAGCTCCCAAGATCAGGGCCCTTAAATCTACTCATCCTACCAGTCCATCCCCCACAGTTACTACCTTTTGTACCACTAGCCCCTCCCTTTTAGATTGTAAGCTCCCAGGATCAGGGCCCTCAAATCTACTCCTCCTGCCAGTCCATACCCCAGAGTTACTACCCTTTGTACCACTAGCCCCTCCCTCTTAGATTGTAAGCTCCCAGGATCAGGGCCCTTTAAATCTTCTCATCCTACCAGTCCATCCCCCACAGTTACTACCTTTTGTACCACTAGCCCCTCCCTTTTAGATTGTAAGCTCCCAGGATCAGGGCCCTCAAATCTACTCCTCCTACCAGTCCATACCCCACAGTTACTACCCTTTGTACCACTAGCCCCTCCCTCTTAGATTGTAAGCTCCCAGGATCAGGGCCCTTTAAATCTTCTCATCCTACCAGTCCATCCCCCACAGTTACTACCTTTTGTACCACTAGCCCCTCCCTTTTAGATTGTAAGCTCCCAGGATCAGGGCCCTCAAATCTACTCCTCCTACCAGTCCATACCCCACAGTTACTACCTTTTGTACCACTAGCCCCTCCCTCTTAGATTGTAAGCTCCCAGGATCAGGGCCCTTTAAATCTTCTCATCCTACCAGTCCATTCCCCACAGTTACTACCTTTTGTACCACTAGCCCCTCCCTCTTAGATTGTAAGCTCCCAGGATCAGGGCCCTCAAATCTACTCCTCCTACCAGTCCATACCCCACAGTTATTACCTTTTGTACCACTAGCCCCTCCCTCTTAGATTGTAAGCTCCACGGAGCAGGGCCCTCCTATCCCTCTTGTATTGAACTGTATTGTTGCTGTATTGTCTCCCTTTATATTGTAAAGCGCTGAGCAAACTGTTGGCGCCATAAATCCTGTATAATAATAATAATTGTAACACTGAGAGACAGAATAGCAACTACAAATTCAGCAGAAATGCATGTCTAACAAATGATGACTGATCTGCATGTTCATGAGGGAAATAAGTATTTGATCCCCTATCACTCAGCAGGATTTCTGGCTACCAGGTGTCTTTCATACAGGTAACAAGCTGAGATTAGAAGCAGTCTCTTAAAGGGAGTGCTGCTAATCTCATTTTGTTACCTGTATAAAAGACACCTGTCCACAGGAGTGTCAGGGCAGGGGCTGTGGAACGGACAGGCAGGCCTAGTGGCAGGGTAACGCACTGACTGACAACAACCACCACCCACAGACCGAAGTCCCTCAGGGCGCGGAGTCTAAGTCCCAGGCTGCCCTTCACCAGAGCCCCTGATGGTGGTGATGGACTTGACGCAGCCAGGAACCAGGTCGCGGCCCCCGAGACACCCCGGCTGTGGTAATGGCTGCCACCAATGGCATGTAGCTGGTAGGAATGACAATAGTGTAGTCAGGCAGGCCGGGTCGACAACAACGGGACAAAACGGTACAGAACAGTGGACAAGAATCACAGGTCACGGGCCGGGTTCAGCAACGGAAGGTCAGATCAAAGGAAAATACAGAGAATGGTCTAGTCACAAGCCGAGTCAGATTCCAGGAGAGTCACGAGAGTATGAACAGAGCTGTAGCAACACCAAGACACAAGACACAAGTGCAAAGGGCATGTGCAGATCACAGGCTTATTTGTAATTAGCCACACCCCTCTGGGGAATGGACCTCAGAGGCCTGAAGGCATAAAAGACTCCCACCATGCTCTGCAGAAACCCAAGATGGACACCAGCATATGAAGCAGCACAATCTCTGGGAAAAGGTAGGACCTTGACAAGGAGCAATCAAACAATCAGATTCCAAACTCTCCACCATGGCAAAGACCAAAGAGCTGTCCAAGGATGTCAGGGACAAGATGGTAGACCTACACAAGGCTGGACTGGGCTACCAAACAAGCAGCTTGGTGAGAAGGTGACAACAGTTGGTGCAATCATTCACAAATGGAAGAAACACAAAACAAGTGTCAGTCTCCCTAGGTCTGGTGCACCATGCAAGATCTCCCCTCGTGGAGTGTCAATGATCATGAGAACAGTGAGGAATCATCCCAGAACTACACGTGAGGATCTTGTCAATGATCTCCAGGCAGCTGGGACCACAGTCACCAAGAAAACAATTGGTAACACACTACGCCGACAAAAACTGAAATCCTGCAGTGCCCGCAAGGTCCCTCTGCTCAAGAAAGCACATGTCCAGGCCTGTCTGAAGTTTGTCATTGAACATCTGAATGATGGAGAGGAGGACTGGTGGAAAGTGTTGTGGTCAGATGAGACCAAAATCCAGCTCTTTGGCATCAGCTCAACTCGTCATATTTGGAGGAGGAGGAATGCTGCCTATGACCCCAAGAACACCATCCCAACTGTGAAACATGGTGGTGGAAACATTCTGCTTTGGGGGTGTTTTTCTGCTAAGGGGACAGGACAACTGCACCACATCAAAGGGACGATGGACGGGGCAATGTAATGTCAAATCTTGGGTGAGAACCTTCTTCCCTCAGCCAGGGCATTGAAAATGGGTCGTGGATGGGTGTTCCAGCATGACAATGACCCAAAACACACGGCCAAGGCAACAAAGGAACAGCTCAAGAAGAAGCACATTAAGGTCCTGGAATGGCCTAGCCAGTCTCCAGACCTTCAAATTCACACCGTAAGTCACGTGACTTTCAGGTCGCAGTAGTGTGAACCAAGCCAGATTTCTGCAAGGTCATTCTACTGAACCTGTTATTTATAAAGAACCTAACATTAGCATATAAGCACCTAATATTGTCATTTATTCATTAGTAAAACATATCATAATTATTTTTATTTATTATAGTGTACATTTATTATAGTGTACAGCAATGAGCTTCAGTCACTAGACATCTCAAATGCATATAATCAGTTAAAAAGGAAAAAAGTCAAATCAACTTACTTTTGTCATCTAAAAGATTGCAACATTCTTTTTTTTAAGATTAGAGCACAAAAAAAAAATGTTCTATTGAACAAAAGAACGTTTCAAGTTTCAGGTCGAGTGACAAAAATATTTCTCTAGTATCATTAATAATGCCACTGCAACCTTTAGGCACATATTTGTAATAAACAGGTAGATCTGGATACTTTTATGTTTTGCCTTTCTTCGGCGCTTTTTGAAAATGCAAAAAATGTAAAGTAGCTCTAAACCCAATCATTAAAATCTGAGCCATGACACATATTGGATTTAAAAAGCGGTTATCAATTTTTTACATTTTTTCTCCAGCTGGAGCAAATTGGACCGTGGTTTATTAAGATTTTTTGCCTTCCTCTGGGTAAACTGTGGATATAGGATTCCCTGTATAGGTTTTCTATTTATTAGGTCAATTTATTTATCTGTAAAGTTCCTATTGGTTGAACTAGATGGATTTGTGTCCTATTTCAATCTAACTATGTAACAATATTTGCAGCTTTCATTGAAATATTCCCTGGCTGAAAAAATCGAGTTCAAGTCAGATAGGAATAGAAGTTGCTGTGATTTCTCTCTTTCAATCCTGCTCAGACATTTCCTGTTTTCCTTCCTTACAAGTGGTGGGGGTGCTCTATAGTACAGTTTGATCACACCAGACATCCAAATCACACCCCATACCTTCCCATGGAGTCTCTCCTCTGAGGTCTCACCCAATTGTGGTCAGCTATGTGCATTTTGTTATGATTTGTATTTTTGGATGAAAATTTAGTTTTCAGAAATTTTGATGTATACGAACCTCCAAATGGACATAGTAATGAATCCAGAAAAAAAAGTTATAACACAATTACCGAATGCATTTGTTTTGTTCGGCTGATGTCACATGATGCGATAGTAGTTCAGGCTCATGGGAAAATTGTTTAAATTTTTGAATTTGTTTGATCATTTGGGTTCAGATAACAAATGGATCTCAATTTCACTAATGCATATGACGTTGGTTAATATTGTCCTATCAGCTAACGCCATTTCTGTTGGTGGGTTGGACTAGCGTCCGAAAATATTTAATCCTTCCGATTCAAATCTGTCCGGTTCAATAATATATCAAATATATAGAAATCTTGCGGAAGAAAACTAAATTTGCACAATTTGAGTTTAGATCTATTTTAACCACTTCCCGTCCAACCCATGTATATAAACGGCCGGACGGGAGACGTACAGGAGCGGGTTGCCGTTCATAAACAGTGCCCACCATTTTAGCCTGTGTGCGCTCCCTGGGAACAGCAATCGCTGTATAGCTGTGTGAGATCCAGATCATGTGATCACTGATTGGCCAATCAGTGATCACATGAACAGTAGTAAGCAAGATGTCACTTCTGACATCATTGCTTACTACTTGTGAAATCTGTGAATGATCACAGAGGTCACATGGTACAGGGCTATTCACAACAGCCTTGTACCATGTGACAAGCTGTGACCAATCACAGCTCTCACAGTATTTCTCAATGGCTGCAAGAATGCAGCCAAAGAGAAAGAGAAATGTTTGCTTTTACAGCCTTTATAGGTTTAAAAGCAATTAGTGTACAAAAAAAAAATCCTCATCACCCCCCACAAGTAGTACAGTGTCACTATGGTGACAGTATGTTAAAAAAACAAATAATAATATAAAAAAAATAAACTAAAAATGTAAAAAAATTTTTTGAAAAATTATACTTTTTGGTTATAAACTAATTTGTTTTTTTTTTTTTACTAAAAAGATAACTGAATACATTTTGGCCAAGATTTATGAAGAAAAATTATTTATTCGCAAAATTTTATAAGAAAAACATTTTTTTTTCCAAAATGTTTGGACTTTTTCATTTATATAGCAAAAAAAATAAAAATTCCACCAAAATAAAGTTTTATGTGTCTCAAAAAAGTGCTAAACAATTCAAATGGGTACAGTGTCGCATGACCGCGCAATTGTCACTCAAAGTGTGACAGCGCTGAAAGCTAAAAATTGGCCTGGACTGGAAGGGGGTGAAAGTGTCCGGACTGGAAGTGGTTAAATGTGGGTACAAGTGTAACATTGGCTTGTAGGTAGGTCCAGGCCTACAGGTACCCAATCAGGGAGAGACCGCACACACAGTCCTTCACATTTTCATGTGTCCTGTATATTGTATATAGCAGGGGTGCTTAACCTTTTGAAGAGCGAGGGCAACTTAAGTGATTTGGTAACCATTGGCGGGCCTCAATGACATGAAATGGTTCGGAATTTAAATTTTTTTTATTTTGAATAGCATAGTGAACCCATTGCCATTGGGAAGAAGAGGAGGAGAAGCCTTGATTTCAGATGTTGCAGGAGGATTAGTTCCTATATATGTTGCACCTCCTGTCCAAGTGTAAAGCAGAATGTGACATTGAGGCCACAGGGGCCTCCTGGAGCATGGAGCGGGGTCACCATTGCGACCCCTGATGCTACGCCAATGGTTGGGAGTGTGTGATAAAAACACGTCTTAACAATGGATTTTACTGCCCCCCCTCCTCCAAACTGCAATGTAAACAGGGCCTTACTGTCCTGAGCCCCCTATAAGTCTGCTTTCACAATGATGCGCTGCGGTTCACCCGCACCATGGGTGCAGCTCAGTGCACCTGCGGCTTTCCTGCGGGTTAGCTGTGCTTTGCCATAGACTTCTATTATATCTTGCAGGGGTGGTACAGTTTCTGAAAGCACAATAAAACTCCTGCATTCAGGGATTTTGCTGCGCTGTCACAAAGCGCGCCAAACCGGCAGGATATAATAGAAGTGAGCTCCCCCGGTTTGAGGTCGAGGGTCACATCCAAGGGCCACAGGTTGAGCACCCCTGGTATATAGGTTAGCAGTAATAAATAAAGCCATATTCTATAGGCACTGGTATTAAGCAGTATAGAAGTTGGTATATGTACAGTGACTTCCAGTGCTATTCACTCTCCCCAACCAGCGGGCTCTCTGCAGCTGACCTACCACCAGGGGCGGACTGACCATTTGGAAACTCAGGCACTGCCCGAGGGTCCGGGGTCAGTAGGGGGCCCCATGAGATGCCACTGGTACCTTTTTCATAGGCTTTTTGAGTTTGGGCAAGGACACGGGCCCCATGATCTCCTATTGCCTGGGGGCCCCATGAGTTGTCAGTCCGCCCCTGCCTACCACTCACTTCAAGCATGCACAAGTGACGTGGGCACTCTATTTTATAAGGGCCCACGCCAAGATGGCCACCTGAGGTCACCAGAGGTTGCAGTGTCCAGTCACACAGCTGGTTCCTCGGAGATACCAACGGAGTCCATGCGGGGACATTTCCCCTAACAGACATCATTTCATCTGTACAATGGCAAAGCGCCACCCACTGGACAGAGGGAAATCTGCAGCTGCCTACAGGCTTTACTACATATACAAAAAATGTTACTGAGACTATTGAAGAATGGTGAATCCAGATGTTGGTGAAAATGGCAGCAAATGTGACCTGATTGGGTGAACATTCTGGCCGATCTAAATGTTGGGAATGTCAAAATGAACATCCAGTGAGGAAAAAGCAGCAAACAATTGATACCAGGGGCGGACAGACAACTCATGGGGCCCCCGGGCAATAGGGGATCATGGGACCCCTGTGTCCTTGCCCAAACTCAAAAAAGCCTATGAAAAAGGTACTAGGGGCATCTCATGGGGCCCCCTACTGACCCCGGGCCCTCGGGCAGTGTCCAATTTTTCAAATGGTCAGTCCGCCCCTGATTGATACATTAATTTAAAGCTACATAATTTGCAAGGTTGATAAAAAAAGTCTTAACTGCCTCCCCCCCCCCCCCCCCGCCCTATATCAGAAATACTGCTACAGGGCGGCAGGGCTATGCAAAATCACGTATATATACAGTTGCAAGAAAAAGTATGTGAGCCCCTTGGGATTACGTGCAGTTTTGCATGAATTGGGCATAAAATGTGCTCTGAACGTCATCTAAGTCACAACAATAGAAGAACACAGTCTGCTGAACATAATACTACACAAACATTAGATGTTGCCATGGTTTAATTGCACATAACATGTAAACATTCACAGTGCAGGGAGGAAAAAGTATGTGAACCTTTGGACTTAATAACTGGTTGACCCTCCTTTGGCAGCAATAACCTTAACCTGTAGTTTCCTGTAGTTGCAGATCAGACCTGCACAACGATCTGGAGTAATTTTGGACCACTCCTCTTCACAAAACTGTTTCAGTGTAGCAATATTCTTGGGATGTCTGGTGTGAATCGCTCTCTTAAGGTCATGCCACAGCATTTCAATCAGGTTGAGGTCAGGACTCTGACTGGGCCACTCCAGAAGGTGTATTCTGTGCTGTTGCAGCCATTGTTTTGTTGAATTACTTGTATGCTTTGGGTCATTGTCCTGTTGCATCACCCATCCTCTGTGGAGCTTCAGTTGGCGGACAGATGGTCGTACGTTTTCCTGAAAAATGTCTTGATAAACTCTGGAATTAATTTCCCCGCCAATGACAACAATCCATCGAGGCCCTGAGGCAGCAAAGCAGCCCCAAACCATGATGCTCCCTCCGCCATGTTTCACAGTGGGGATGAGGTTTTGATGTTGGTGTGCTGTGCCTTTTTTTCTCCACACACAGTGTTGTGTGTTCTTCTCAAACAACTCAATCTTGGTTTCATCTGTCCACAGTATATTTTGCCAGTAGTGCTGTGGAACATTCAGGTGCTCTTTTTCAAACTTCAAACGTGCTGCAATATTTTTTTGGACAGCAATGGCTTCTTCTGTGGTGTCCTCCCATGTACTCCATTCTTGTTTAATGTTTTCCTTATTGTAGATGTGTCAACAAAAATGTTAGCATGTGCCAGAGATTTCTGTAGGTCTTTAGCTGACACTCTGGGATTCTTCTTTACCTCATGCAGCATTCTGCGCTGTGCTCTTGGAGTCATATTTACAGGACAACCACGCCTAGGGAGAGTAGCAACAGTGCTAAACTTTCTCCATTTGTAGACAGTCTGTCTTACCGTGGACACATCAACATCAAGGCTTTTGGAGATACTCTTGTAACCCTTTCCAGCTTCATGCAAGTCAACAATTCTTGATCGTAGGTCTTCTGAGAGCTCTTTTCTGCGAGGCATGGTTCACATCCGACAGTGCTTCTTGAAACCAGTAAACCCAAAATAGGGGTGTGTTTTTTAAGGGCAGGACAGCTGTCAGCAACACATCCAATATCATCACACTGATTGGAGTCAAGGTTGGCTCACTCCTGGCTCCAATTAGCTCTGGGAGAAGTCATTAAGCTAGGGCCTCACATACTTTTTCCTCCCTGCGCTGTGAATGTTTACATGTTATGTGTAATTAAACCATGGCAACATCTAATGTTTGTGTAGTATTATGTTCAGCAGACTGTGTTCTTCTATTGTTGTGACTTAGATGATGTTCAGAGCACATTTTATGCCCAATTCATGCAAAACTCCACGTAATCCCAAGGGGTTCACATACTTTTTCTTGCAACTGTATATATCTATATATATATATACAGTGGGGATCGAAAGTTTGGGCACCCCAGCTAAAAATTTGTATTAATGTGCATAAAGAAGCCAAGGAAAGATGGAAAAATCTCCAAAAGGCATCAAATTACAGATTAGACATTCTTATAATATGTCAACAAAAGTTAGATTTTATTTCCATCATTTACACTTTCAAAATAACAGAAAACAAAAAAATGGCGTCTGCAAAAGTTTGGGCACCCTGCAGAATTTATAGCATGCACTGCCCCCTTTGCAAAGCTGAGACATGCCAGTGTCATGGATTGTTCTCATTCATCGTCTGGGCAGACCAGGTGATATCAATCTCAAAGGTTTTAAATGCCCAGACTCATCTGACCTTGCCCCAACAATCAGCACCATGGGTTCTTCTAAGCAGTTGTCTAGAAAACTGAAACTGAAAATAGTTGACGCTCACAAAGCTGGAGAATGCTATAAGAAGATAGCAAAGCATTTTCAGATGTCAATATCCTCTGTTCGGAATGTAATTAAGAAATGGCAGTCATCAGGAACAGTGGAAGTTAAAGCAAGATCTGGAAGACCAAGAAAAATATCAGACAGAACAGCTCGCAGGATTGTGAGAAAAACAATTCAAAACCCACGTTTGACTGCACGATCCCTCCAGAAAGATCTGGCAGACACTGGAGTTGTGGTACACTATTCCACTATAAAGAGATACTTGTACAAATATGGTCTTCATGGAAGAGTCATCAGAAGAAAACCTCTTCTACGTCCTCACCACAAAAAATCATCATTTGAACTTGGCAAATGAACACATAGACAAGCCTGATGCATTTTGGAAACAAGTTCTGTGGACCGATGAGGTTAAAATTGAACTTTTTGGCCGGAATGAGCAAAGGTACGTTTGGAGAAGAAGGGGCACAGAATTTAATGAAAAGAACCTCTGTCCAACTGTTAAGCATGGGGTTGGATCAATCATGCTTTGGGGTTGTGTTGCAGCCAGTGGCACAGGGAACATCTCACGAGTAGAAGGAAAAATGGATTCAATAAAATTTCAGCAAATTTTGGATGGTAACTTGATGCCATCTGTGAAAAAGCTGAAGTTAAAGAGAGGATGGCTTCTACAAATGGATAATGATCCTAAACACACCTCGAAATCCACGGGGGATTACATCAAGAGGCGTAAACTGAAGGTTTTGCCATGGCCTTCACAATCTCCTGACCTCAACATAATTGAAAATCTATGGATAGACCTTAAAAGAGCAGTGCGTGACAGACAGCCCAGAAATCTCAAAGAACTGGAAGACTTTTGTAAGGAAGAATGGGCAAAGATACCTCAAACAAGAATTGAAAGACTCTTGGCTGGCTACAAAAAGCGTTTACAAGCTGTGATACTTGCCAAAGGGGGCAGTACAAGATATTAATTCTGCAGGGTGCCCAAACTTTTGCAGACGCCATTTTTTTGTTTTCTGTTATTTTGAAAGTGTAAATGATGGAAATAAAATCTAACTTTTGTTGACATATTATAAGAATGTCTAATCTGTAATTTGATGCCTTTTGGATATTTTTCCATCTTTCCTTGGCTTCTTTATGCACATTAATACAAATTTTTAGCTGGGGTGCCCAAACTTTCGATCCCCACTGTATATATAGATATATATATATCTATATATATATATATATATGTGATTTGGCATTTCTGGGTAGGGGGCATGCACAAGCCGCCCTACCCGCTCCACCATTGGCGGCTGCAGCTGTTGATCACCGGGTCCCACACGGAGATTCCCCGCTGGCACCGGGCGATCACCGGGGAACAGTGAAAGGGGAGAGACCTGTGTGTAAAAGACACACGTCTCTCTCCTGTCAGCAAGGACATGCTGCTGTGTATTTCTCTGTACAGCATGTCTCCCTAGTAAAACACACACAGCACATTATGTAAAACAGCACACAGTTAACCCTTTGATCAGCCCAGATGTTAACCCCTTCCTGCCCAGTGCCATTAGTACAGTGTCAGTGCTTTTTATTAGCACTGATCACTGTATTGGTGTCACTGGGGATATCAGTGGCTTTTAGTCAGTCCCACCCCCCCAGTGTCAGAATGCCCGCCACAATCCCTCAATAAGTCGCTGATTGCCGCCATTACTAGTATAACATATATATACAGTATATATACCGCCATTTGTAGCGCTATAACTTTCACATAAACCAATTATTATACACGTATTTGGATTTTTTTCTAGCAAAGACACCGACCAGAATACATTTTGGCCTAAATTTATGCCAAATTTTGATTTTTTAAATTTTTTACTGCACATGGTTTATAGCATAAAGTCAAAAATATACATATATTTTTTTCAAAATTGTCGGGATTTTTTTGTTTACAGAGCAAAATATAAAAACCGCACAGGAGATCAAATACCACCGAAACAAAGCTCTATTTTTTGGGGGGAAAGGACGTAAATTTAATTTGGGTGCAGTGTTGCATGACCGCGCAATTGTCAGTTAAAGTAACTCAGCGCCGTATCGCAAATAATAGCCTGGTCAGGAAGGGGAATCCTCTGGAGGGCAAGAGGTTAAAGTAGAACTACAGGCAAAACTTTTTTTTTACATTTTGGATAGAGTGAGGGAGGATTAGAACCCTTGTAAAGTTTATTTTGCCATCTGTGTCCCATTGGGGAGATTTCCTTTCACTTCCTGTCCTATAGCCAATAAGGAAGTGAAAGGAAATCTCTGCAAATTAGGGTAATTTCTTTGGGGTCCCCAGAACTAGTGTCCCCATTGGAAGATTTACTCTCCTGAAGTAAACTATGCCCCCCCCCCCCAGATTTTAGCTGTGCCCCCCCCAAAGCCTACCCTAACCTGCCACTATACTGCCCTAAATTTATACTATACCACCTTAATCTGATACCGTACCGCCCCAATTTGACATTATACTGCCCCATCCTGACGCTATACTGATTTCAGTTATGCATTCTGTGGGGAGATGGAGCTGTGCCCCTGTCCTCTGCCCTGCCAGCAGTCACCCCTGTCCTCTGCCCTGCCAGCAGTCACCCCTGTCCTCTGCCCTGCCAGCAGTCACCCCTGTCCTCTGCCCTTCCAGCAGTGACCCCTGTCCTCTGCCCTGCCAGCAGTCACCCCTGTCCTCTGCCCTGCCAGCAGTCACCCCTGTCCTCTGCCCTGCCAGCAGTGATCCCTATCCTCTGTCCTGCCAGCAGTGACCCCTGTCCTCTGCCCTGCCAGCAGTCACCCCTGTCCTCTGCCCTGCCAGCAGTGACCCCTGTCCTCTGCCCTGCCAGCAGTCACCCCTGTCCTCTGCCCTGCCAGCAGTGATCCCTGTCCTCTGCCCTGCCAGCAGTGACCCCTGTCCTCTGCCCTGCCAGCAGTCACCCCTGTCCTCTGCCCTGCCAGCAGTGACCCCTGTCCTCTGCCCTGCCAGCAGTGACCCCTGTCCTCTGCCCTGCCAGCAGTGATCCCTGTCCTCTGCCCTGCCAGCAGTGATCCCTGTCCTCTGCCCTGCCAGTAGTGACCCCTGTCCTCTGCCCTGCCAGCAGTCACCCCTGTCCTCTGCCCTCCCAGCAGTGACCCCTGTCCTCTTCCCTACCAGCAGTGACCCCTGTCCTCTTCCCTACTAGCAGTGATCCCTGTCCTCTGCCCTGCCAGCAGTGACCCCTGTCCTCTGCCCTCCCAGCAGTGACCCCTGTCCTCTGCCCTCCCAGCAGTGACCCCTGTCCTCTTCCCTACCAGCAGTGACCCCTATCCTCTCTCCTGCCAGCAGTGACCCCTGTCCTCTGCACTGCTGACCTCCCATCCTCTTTCCCCCTGACATTTTTTTCCACCCCCACATTGGACATTCTAGATCCGGCCCTACTACTGGTATCCATGACTCTACAGGTTATGATAGGTGGTTATAATGTTATGGCTGATCAGTGTTTATTGGCGATGTTCATTCTGATGTTGGCCTTCCTTTATCTCCACCTATTCTTCCCGCTGGAGGTTTTATATTACAATTGAGTTTACCAACAAGGCTGCTCACTCTCTCTCGGCATCCAAGGAAGACGTGACCGGCATGCCCACCCTGCCTATGCACACGCTGTGATTGAAAGGATGCATTAAACGGACAAAGCGGCAGCTCGTTGGGGTCACCGCCATCTTCACACTTAAAGAGAAGATTTTCAGCTCCAGCAATGACATTCCACAATCACTGAATATCACCATTTGTATTTGTTAGAAACAAGTAAAAAAAGATTTTAAAAAAATATATATTTTTGTTAGCGCCATACCCCCCCCCCCCCCCTTTCCCCCGGAGAGGCAATATACACGACTTGTGAACTGCGCCCTGCCATCGGGGATGAAATGTTCATTTGTAGACCTTACCGCGGGTGTTCTTGTCAGCGGGGTCAGTCAGTCACATATTACAGAAAATAGACTTTGTGTTCAATAAACAATTACCCTGCAAGGGGGAAGATTTTTTTCTTTTACTTTTTTTTTTTTGTTAAATTTATTTCATGTAATCTTGGGAAATTAGATGGGAAAAAATAAAACACTGACATTATAAAAAAGGAGCTTTGTTCCTGGGAAAATGTCAGGAAATATATATTCAATTATTAATATTACATTTCCTATGATCATTTTTTATTATTTTCACATAGCTGAGAGAACATGAAACCGTTTACTAGAAATGAGGGAATGGATACCATCGAGCTAAGATTCCAGCCAAATCAGATTCACAGCTATCCAAATACCAAAGATATATTTTATATATATATATATATATATATATATATATATATATATATATATAGATTGTAAGCTCCAAGGAGCAGGGCCCTCCAATCCCTCTTGTATTGAACTGTATTGTTGCTGTATTGTCTCCCTCCATATTGTAAGGCTCTGAGCAAACTGTTTGCGATATATAAGTCCTGTATAATAATAATTATATATATATATATATATATATATATATTAGATAGATAGATAGATAGATAGATAGATAGATAGATAGATAGATAGATAGATAGAATATAGATAGATAGATAGATAGATAGATAGATAGATAGATAGATAGATAATAGATAGATAGATAGATAGATAGATAGATAGATAGATAGATAGATGATAGATAGATAGATAATAGATAGATACAGTATCTATCTATCTATATAAAACTATATATATACATATGTAATGGAAATCTCTGTAAGGAAGGTAGCAAAAACCTGTGGCCATGAGGAACATTCTGTGGCCATGAGGGACATTCTGTGGCCTGGTTTAAAGGGCAGCACCCTGGCTACATATATAGGGTGTTCTTGTTTCAGATTATATATGACAGAGGTTGATTCAAAGGATATGTGAACTGCAATGGAATGATTTTTACTTTGCTAAAGCACTGCGTATCATAAATGTTTTTTTTTCCCCCATACAGCCCTGGTTTTACCTGTTTTTCATCCTTTGGGACATCTCAGTGCTGCTAATCTCCCGCAGTTAATACCCATCTTCATGCACTCCAGTCAGGGGCGTATTTACCACAAGGCAAACAAGACACTTGCCTACGGCGGCATTTTGCAAGGGGGCAGCACCTCTCCCCAGAAGAAGGGATGAAAGAAGGGATGGACACGTGCAATGTGGGAACCAAGTGGGATCCGAGAGAGACTTGATTGATGGTGTATGTAGAGCCTGACTTTTGTTCCTAGGGATGTCCGGAGCTGTGAAGATGAGTGTCTGTCTATCACTAGGCAAGGGTTGTAAAGGGAGTAGTGGAAGGCGTTTTCGGGTGGGGGGCAGGGGTGTTGTTGGTTAATTAATGTCAGGCTCTCTCTGCGGGAAGGGGATGGGGGGGGTTGTGTTGGTCCGTGTCCGTGGGGGCAAACGATGTTTGTGTTGCCTAGGGCAGCACAAAATCTAAATACACCACTGACTCCAGTGATGGTTAGATGACATTTCTCAAGGCGGGTTTCCTGCTGGTGACAACAGTGGACCATGCCTGTGAAATGTATGTAAAAACAGCCACTTGTAGTCTACATTGGAAGCCATTGTGACAGGGTGACAACGGAGGAGCTCAGCTGGAAAACAGGGACAGAACGTTGTCACCATATATCAGGAAGTAATTGAGCAATGACCTTCATGGCGTGATCAGCAGATTATTTTAATGTAAGCTGCAGGTTTAAAAATATTGAAATTGACTTTTGAAAATGACATTAACACGCTGAAGAGTAGGAGATTTCCTGATTGGATTTACATCGACTTGAAGAAATGTAAATGACAGGTTTGTCCTTGCACATAAATCCTATTTACACACAAGAAAGGTGACGCTGAACGTCATTGGGGGGCACATCTGTGAGCTCCAAGTGTACCCCATAATAGCAGCTCTGTGGAAGGATTTCTGAGGTTGTCTCCTTGCTTGCTGCAGAGAGCTTGGCAGGCCGGCGGCGGTGGGTGAGAGATGACAGAAGGGGTTGCATGCCAGGTCTTGTTGCTGCAGATAGAGATGTTGGCATGTGAACTGACGTATCTTGATGCCAGCAGGGTTCAGGCTGCCCACTGCAGATCTGGTGAGGCTGTACCCATGATGACCAGACATCACTCGTCTCATTGTCTGTGCTCTACATTCTATCACCCCCAGGGAGACATGCAATGCCAAGCCATTTCCGAGCAGCGATAAATAGGATGCTCTTTATTGTCCTCCTACCTGCTTAGTTACGTGTTGTTAGGACGTGGAACAGCTGTCATGTCACCACGCTTCAGGTGCCTCGTAACCGTGTGCTCTGGAACAACAGAAGGAAATGTGCTGCGCTCAGGCGTTAATTATTGTGTACCTTGTGCACTGCTATAAAAGGGACACGACACAACATTCAGCTACCAAATGTGACATCCAGAGTGAAGGTGTTGGAGCAAAGACTGTACCTTCCAAGTCTCAGACAGGGCCACAGATGGCACAACAATGAGCTAGTGTGTAGCAGAACCAAGAAAAAAAAAGCAGTTCAAGGATTGGGCCATCTTGCTGGACCAGTCGCTGAACCCTCCTGCCCCCTTACCTTGGTTGGGGAACCATCACCATTGGCAAGAGTCTGTTGCTAGTCCTGAGAGGTCCAAAGGATGACCGATGTTCTGGATCTTGGGCTCTGCACATGCGCCTACCATGCCACAGATGCTCCAAAATTTAAAGGGTAAAAAGCATTGGTCCTTCTGCCAACACTCCGAAACCAGTTGAAGTCATGTGGGAGCAAAGGTTGCGCCAATTGCAGCTGGTGCTGGGCCTCTGCTCCAGGAATAGCATGGAACTATCTTGCACCGTCACCATTTGCTGAGTCTGTTGCTGGTCACCAGATAGGTCCTAAAGATGGTCAACTAATGTTCTGGATCTAGAGCCCTGCACATGCACCTACCATGCTGCAGGTGCTCCAAAATTTAAAGGGTAAAAAGCATTGGTCCTTCTGTTAACACTCCAGAACCAGTTGAAGTCATGTGGGAGCAAAGGTTGCGCCATTTGCAGCTGGTGCTGGGCCTCGAAGGGCATGGAACTATCTTGTACCATCACCAGTTTCTGAATCAGTTGCTGGTCACCAGAGAGGTCCTAAAGATGGTCAACTAATGTTCTGCATCTGGGGCCCTGCACATGGGCCTACCATGCCACAGGTGCTCCAAAATTTAAAGGGTAAAAAGCATTGGTCCTTCTGCTAACACTACGGAACCAGTTGAAGTCATGTGGGAGCAAAGATTGCGCCATTTGCAGCTGGTGCTGTTCCTCGAAGGGCATGGAACTATCTTGTACCATCACCAGTTTCTGAATCAGTTGCTGGTCACCAGAGAGGTCCTAAAGATGGTCAACTAATGTTCTGCATCTGGGGCCCTGCACATGGGCCTACCATGCCACAGGTGCTCCAAAATGTAAAGGGTAAAAAGCATTGGTCCTTCTGCCAACACTCCGGAACCAGTTGAAGTCATGTGGGAGCAAAGATTGTGCCATTTGCAGGTGGTGCTGGGCCTCTGCTCCAGGAATAGCATGGAACTATCTTACATCGTCACCATTTGCTGAGTCTGTTGCTGGTCACCAGATAGGTCCTAAAGATGGTCAACTAATGTTCTGGATCTAGAGCCCTGCACATGCACCTACCATGCTGCAGATGCTCCAAAATTTAAAGGGTAAAAAGCATTGGTCCTTCTGCTAACACTCCAGAACCAGTTGAAGTCATGTGGGAGCAAAGGTTGCGCCATTTGCAGCTGGTGCTGGGCCTCTGCTCCAGGAAGGGCATGGAACTATCTTGTACCATCACCCGTTTCTGAATCAGTTGCTGGTCACCAGAGAGGTCCTAAAGATGGTCAACTAATGTTCTGGATCTGGGGCCCTGCACATGCGCCTACCATGCCACAGGTGCTCCAAAATGTAAAGGGTAAAAAGCATTGGTCCTTCTGCCAACACTCCGGAACCAGTTGAAGTCATGTGGGAGCAAAGGTTGCGCCATTTGCAGCTGGTGCTGAGCCTCTGCTGCAGGAAGGGCAAATGACTGTTTTATGCCATTATCATTGGTTGCGACATCACATCAGAACACCATGACCAAATACAGGATTTGAGTTTGAAGGCTTGACTGAGTGCAACCTGTGCAACTTTGCCTTTTAATGCATTTGTTGGGTTCCCAATCAGAATTTTCCATCAGGACCTTCATGTGATTAGCTATGCCAATGCACAGTTACCCAGCAAATTGGAATCTATAGGAAGCAGGAAAATACTCTGGACTGCTCTGTTCGGTATGGTATCCAGGAAGGGCATGGAACTGTCTTACACTGTCACCATTTGCTGAGTCTGTTGCTTGTCAACAGAGAGGTCCTAAAGATGGTCAACCATTGTTCTGGATCTGGAGCCCTGCACATACACCTAGCATGCTGCAGATGCTCCAAAATTTAAAGGGTATAAAGCATTGCTCCTTCTGCCGACACTCTGGATCCAGTTGAAGTCATGGGGGAGCCAAGGAATCCATGGGAAGCAGGAAGACGCTCTGGACTGCTCTGCTCTGTATGGGACCCATTTGTATCTATTTATTAAAAATCCTTCAGTGAGTACAACTTGCCCATGGGAATGAATGGGGTCATTGTGCACATGCATGAAAAGGAACACCCAGCAGGTTCTTTTTCAGGAAAAGATGTGCGGCATTGAGCAGGGCCGCATGGTAAAGATCACTGGATCATGGGGGATGGTAAATATTTGTACAGGTGGACAGCACTTTGATTAAAGAACAAATTTACAAAGGAACAATTGTCCTCTTAGGGTGCAATTGACTTTAAATGTTATACAAATACAAAAAGCTAGCTAAATACCCCCTCCCAAAAAATCCCTTTATCTAATGAAAAAAAATAAAGCAAATTGCTGGCCTATTTCGGAGGTCGCTACCTTCAAATCTTCACTGTGACCCAATCATTAGATCCTATGATAAGGAAACATCATTGCTAATAACACAGACCTGAGATCAGGAGATGCCATTGCCAATCAATTCATCCTGGGACCAGGAAATATGACTGTCCAGTAAGGTGGTCCTGGGACCAGAAGATGTTATTGTCCAATCCTGCTGTCCTGGAATCAGTAGATGTCACTGTTCAATCACTGAGTCCTGCATCCCAGAAATATGATTGTTGAGTAAGGTGATCCTGGGACCAGGAGATGTCTATGCCCAATCCTGCCGTCCTGGGAACAGAAGATAAATAATGCCATTGTCCAAGCAGTCAGTTCTGGGGCCAGTAGATGCCATTGTCCTATCACAGAATCCTGGGATCAGGAGACAGTCATATCATTGTTCAATCATGCAGTCATGGGACCTGCACATGTCATTGTTCAAACAGTCCTGAAACCAGGAAATGACATTGTCCAGTAAGTTATTCTTTGGACCAGAAGATGTCATTGTCCAATCACGCGGTCCTAAGACCAATAGATGTCATTGTCTCATAACTCAGACCTGGGACAAGAAAATATGATTGTCTAGTAAGGTGGTCCTTGAACCAGAGGATGTCATTGTCCAATCATGCGGTCCCGAGACCAATAGATGTCATTGTCCTATACTTAGACCTGGGACCAGAAAATATGACTGTTCAGTAAGATGGTTCTGGAACAAGCAGTTATCATTGTCCAGGCTTTCTGTCCTGGGCACAGGAGATGGTCACGTCATTGTCCACTGTCACCCTGTCCTGGGACCAGGAGATGGCATTGTCCAATTAAGCGGCTCTGGGAACTGGATATAGTCAGGTCATTGTCCAATCACATCGTCCTGGGTTATACTCCAAGCATGTAGTCCTGGGACCAGGAAATAGTCATACAATTGTCCAATCACGACCAGGAAATATGGTTGTCTGGTAAGGTGGTCCTGGGATCAGGAGATGTCATTGTCAAATCATACCATCTTGGGACCAGTAGATAGTCACATCATTGTCCAACTACTTAGTCCTGGAACCAGAAGATGTCATTGTCTAATCATGCATTCATGAGACCCGGTTGATAGCCATTTTTTTTTCCAATCACACAGTGGTCCTCCTGATCACAGTAAAGAGGAAAAAACTTTTATTTTCCCAGCAGTATGTGAAGAATTGCTGTGTGATGACTCACCCGAGTCCAAGCAGGTATCTCTATTTCTTCCTGTATCACATTCCTGCAATATGAGACATCATCAGCACATCACAGCAACAATCTAGTCTGCTCAGAAATGTGCGAGCCTCCCTCATCCTAAAATATCTAGTGATACACTCCCAGCCAGGTCTCTGTCGAACAATTGGCACATAAAAGGAATTTTTCTTCCCACTGTAAACATCTATATGAGTAATTGTAGAGGTTAATAAACATACTTGAAGTGACGTACAAAGTGTGTGCAACACATATGCCAAATTGGAAGATAAACCGATGGTTGTAGACTATGATGAATCTGACATTCCCCTACTAATAATTTATAGTGGGGAAGGGGCTTCGCTGATTGGTGGTTAGTGAAATTCTCCTTCTACACTGGTATTCAGAGGAAAAGGACCTTCTTATGCAAGTGGTCATAGGAGAAGGACCTTGATATGTAGGTAGACAGTGAAGAAAGACCTTCTTATATAGATATATTGGTGGTCAGAGGAGAAAAGCCTACTTATACAGTATAGGTGTATAAGTGGTCAGAAGAGAAGGGCCTTCATTTATAAGTGGTCAGTGGAGAAAGTTCTTCTTATATAAGTGTATAGGTTGTCAGAAGTGAAGGGCCTTCTTATATAGGTGGTCATTGTAGAAGAAACTTCTTTGTTTGGTGGTTAGTGAAATGCTTTCCTACATTGGTGGTCAAAGGACAAAGGCCTACATGTACAAGTGGTCACAGATGGACCTTCTTATAGGTATGTAGGTGATCAGTGGAGAAAACCCTTCTTATGTAGATGGTCAGTGGAAAAATGTCTACTTAGATAGGTGTATAGTTAGTCAGAGGAGAAAGGACTTCTTAGGGTGTTGTTCAATATAAAGAAATTCCCCCTCACAGATAGCATAGGAAAAACAGCCAGCTGACAGAGAAAGTGGAATTTTTTTTCAGGTAATGGGTAATAAGGGGACAGCTTTGTACTTCATGTTCCTCACTTAGTGGCAGGGTCTCTATATTGGAGCCCACTGCAGTAGAGGACCAAGCCTGAGGTCACGGAGAAGTACGGTGGCTTCCCTGTGTGCCCAAGGGCAGAATCTAAGTAAAAGTGCAGAGTTGAAACTTGAGAGAAACTGGTGGGATAAAATACTTGTTCAGCAATATTTCCTTCAAAAATGCTTCAAAATTATGTGTCAGGGCAAGTAGAGACAGGCCTAGCTACCAGCTGAGAGGTCAACATGGTCCTAAGTTTGTGGGGCTCTCAGTGAGAAGTGTTCTCTGGTCTGAAAGTGTTAATGCCCACATGAAGTAGGAACTGAGGCAAGCCTAGCTACCAGCTGAGAGGTCGACATGGTCCTAAGTGTGTGGGGCTCTCAGTGAGAAGTGTTCTCTGGTCTGAAAGTGTTAATGCCCACACAAAGTAGGAACTGAGGCAGGCCTAGCTACCAGCTGAGAGGTCGACATGGTCCTAAGTGTGTGGGGCTCTCAGTGCAAAGTGTCTGAAAGTGCTAATGCACACATGAAGTAGGAACTGAGGTGCACAACTGAATTGGTTTGAAGTTCCCTGGGGGGGCTCATGGGGGTGATAAGATTACCTTCACAATACACTGTGTGAAGATTAGAGACAACTAGCTGGTGGTCTGTGTTCCCTCAGTCACTATAAATATCAAAGGGTCAGGTTTGATTGGCAGGCACCTTTAAAAGTACAATCCCACAGTTTTGCTACCTTTAAAACCTACCTATGTGCGAGTTTTTAACTCTTACATCCTCGTGTAGAGTTTTTGTTCTAGAAATGCCACTCATGCCCTGCATCGTCATTTCCTGGGATTGAATCCCGCCAGGGATGCTATTTAGCCAGTAAACCCCCCAGCATGTTATCCTAGGTGTCCATGCACACATAGACTGGAATCAACGTTTTTTGGCTGGGATGTTTTTTGGTTGGAGAAAAAACCCAGGGCTAGTGGGATTCTAGAGGAGTTTTTTTTTGGCTGTAAAAACGCTCTAGCACAGCAAAACGTGGCAAAATGCGGTAAAACGCCACAAACCAGCGTGTTTGGACATTTTTTTGACCAAAAACCACTGAAATGGCTAAAAACACAAATGTTGGAAAACGTCGCTAAATGCACCAAAATGCCGCACAACACCAATGCAAACACACTAAAAAAAGCTGAAAAACTCACGTTTTTAATGTGACTTTACACAGCTATTGTTACTAGCGTTATCAAAACACCCCGTCTGATGAGGGCTTAGAGCGTAAGCTCCTCTGGTTTACAGACTGATGTGAACGGCTTAGTTTTCTTTGTGTAAGTCTATGCTGGAGCAAACAGAGTGTAAGCTCTTCAGGTGCAAAGAATGATGTGAATTGCTCAGAGATCCCTGTGCAGCACTACAGACTATGTCAGAGCTATATGAATGTGTAATAATAATAAAGTGCTACTGTGGAGGGACATTCGAGTGTAAGCTGCTCTGGTGCAGAAACTGATTTGAATGTCAGAGCTATATAAATGTATAATAATAATATTGCGTCTGTGGGGGACATTAGAATGTAAGATCCTCTATAAATGTATAATAATAGTGTGTGTCTATTGGTGGGGACGTTAGAGTGTCAGCTCCTCTAGTGTAGAGACTGCTGTGAATACTGTACTGTTCCCTGTACAGCACTCTGGCATATACCGTAGTGCTGTACTGTTCCCTGTACAGCACTACGGTATATGCCAGAGATATACAAATGTATTATAATAATAATAGTGTGTGGCTGTGGTGGTACATTAGAGTGCAAGCTCCTCTGGTGTAGAAAATGATGTGAATGGCTTAGCGTTCCTTGTACATATGTCAGAGCTATATATGTGTATATTAATAGTGTGTGATTTACATAGGACAGTAGAGTGTAAGCTCCTCTGGTGCAGAAAAGTATGTGAATGGCTTGGTGTTCCCTGTACATCACTATGGTATATGTCAGAGCTACATAAATGTATAATAAAAGTGTGTGATTATGATAGGACATTAGAGTGTAAATTTGTGTTTATTAAAAATCTTACAAACAAACAACATAATAAAAAACATCATCATAATAATAATAATTAAAAAAAAAATATATATACATATAAAAACAAAAATAGCTTACTTCAGCATAGAAAACAGGAAACGGCTTTTTTGCCGGGAAAAACATAAACAGAACCAAACATATTTTACTATTATTATTATCTTTTTAATGTATCTCAGAAAACCCAACTTGCACCTAAACCCCCCCCTCAGGCTAAGGAACAATTAAACGTTTATCCCATGCATGCAGACTTTTTTTCAGAAATCTGATCTTAGAAAAATCTAGGGGACATGAAAGGACAGAAAGAGAAACCACGCCACAGAGACGGACAGACAGCAGCTACTTGGACCTGACATTCCTCCACGCCTTTGTCCAGGCTCCCGGCCACCACCCGTCCTTCTCAAGACCCCGAATCTTACCAACCTCACCCAGAATGTTGTGCACCACCACCTCGACAGGAAGGACTTTTTTGTGAATGGAAATCAAAATCCTGGAGAGTTTGAAAGGCTCCGTTAGACCGCTCCACATAACTCAAGCAGGAAAGGAAAGGGATACCCAGGGACCCACCCACCCACTTATAGACTTCTATATTGAAGTGGCACTGAAGCAAGAAATGGTCCATCGTCTCCTCCACCCCACCGCTCTCCACTCTTGGACAACCATGGTTCTCTGCAGAGCAATGCTTCAGGTTGCCCTTCACATAGAGTCTGCCATGGAACGAGAGCCAGACCAGATCCTGAAAGTTTAAAGAGATTCTTTCCAGATTCATCAAACACAGACCCTCCCTCATAACATGGCCTGGGCAATCCCTCAAGGCCAATAGCTCGCTAAAGGCAGATTCAACAACCCTCCTATCCAGGGCCTTCCTAGGAAGAGACTTAATTTCATCCACCATCATTCGCCATTGCCGAAGCATTTTCAAGCATGGGGAAACATAAGCCGGGAGCTTACCATGCTGGACCCTCAGGCTTTTCACTGGCCCACCATTCTCCCAGCTCCTCAGAAAAGACCTAAACCAGGACTGAAATATACCAACCCACCCAGGAGGTTCCTCCGCTAACATGCTACGAAAATTATGTTTCAAACACATCAGAGAAAAGAAAACCACCGGGTTGACCAGGACAGCAGAGTGTAAGCTCCTCTGGTGCAGAGACTGAGGTGACTGGCTCAGTGCACTCTGTACAGCACTGTGGTATATGTTGGAGCTATATAAATGTATTATAATAATAATAGTGTGTGACTATGATGAGGACATTAGAGTGTAAGCTCCTCTGGTGCAGAGACTGATATGACTGGCACAGTGTTCTCTGTACAGCACTACGGTATATGTCAGAGCTATATGCTAGGTGTCATTCTAGACTCCAATCTGTCTTTCCAGCCCCAGATTCAATCTCTGAAAAATTCATTATGACTCCACCTCCGCAACATCTCCAAAATATGCACGTTCCTAACTCCAGAAACCACAAAGCAACTCATCCACTCCCTTATCATATCACGACTTGACTGCTGCAACTCCCTCCTCGCCGGCCTACCCCAATACAGGCTATCCCCGCTTCAGTGTATCCTGAATTCTGCGGCCAGACTCATTCACCTTACCATCCGCTCCGTATCCGCCACCCCCCTCTGCCAATCCCTCCACTGGCTTCCGATTGCCCAACGCATAAAATTCTAAATATTAACATTGACGTACAAAGCTATCCATAACACTGCCCCAAACTACATCACCGACCTGATATCCATCTACCACCCAAAACGTACTCTCCGCTCCTCACAAGACCTCCTACTCTCCAGTTCCCTGATCTCCTGCTCCCATGCCCATCTCCAGGACTTCTCCAGGGCTTCCCCCATCCTCTGGAACTCGCTACCCCAATCCATCAGACTGTCACCTACCCTCCTCGCCTTTAGGCGCACCCTGAAAACCCATCTCTTCAGAGAAGCCTACCCAGCCCTCAACTAATTGTTGATCTCCTCCACTCTTCCCACCACTCCACCCCCCACAGCTATTTCCTCCTGTACCACTCTCCCCTCCCTCCTAGATTGTAAGCTCCAAGGAGCAGGGCCCTTGAACCCTTCACGTATCGTATTGTATTGTTACTGTACTGTCTCGTGTACTGTCCCCCATTATAATGTACAGCGCTGAGCAAACTATTGGCGCTATATAAATCCTGTATAATAATAATAATCTAAAAGTATAATAATAATAGTGTATGACTGGGAGGGTATTAGAGTGTAAGCTCCTGTGGTGCAGAGACATTTTGGGATGTCTCCGTGTACGAAGCTATGGAATATGTTGGCACTGTATGAGTCTGACAAATAAATTCCCTGTTGTCTGGTACCCCTCACCTGTCAGTTCTGTCCTCCCGCCGGGCGCTGTTTTCTTCGCCCTGTTGGTACGCAGCCATTGTACATAAACTCGCACAGATTTCCCTTCACCTCAGAAAGTACAGAGCCATCTGCTCGCCTCCATGTGCATCTGTTTGCCTGGTCGAGACATTTGTTACTTTCATGTAATTTAATGGCGTCTTTCCTGAGGCAACCGCAGAAATAAGCCGGGATATCTCGGTGAAATGAAGCCGCGGCGCTGCCAGTCAGGGGGAAACGATATTTTAAAAATAAAAGCGTGGTGGTGCAGCCATTGTAATGGTTTCCTATTAGATCTCATTGATCGAGAGAATGAATCTCTTAAGCATTTCAGCTGCTTCCTCCTTACAAGAAGCAGGAAAAAAAAAGGTGTCGTCGGCGACCGATAAAATGCATTCGCAGAATGGATGGCGTCCAAGAACCGGCTCAGCCACCTGTGGTTTGGAGGACGCGCGCGGCTCGGCGCCGGGGAACGCAGGTGGCTGACTTCATTACACTCTCGCTAAGATCATGTTTTAGGAGCACAAACAAGTCTAGAAGCCGCTCTGCCGTTTAATTGGCAGCTCTAATTCAAAAACTCATTTCTTGGTTTACTCCGGTGGCCCAACGGTATCGGATGATTGACAGCGCGGGGAATTTTGGGGGTTTCCCGTACATAATTTAGTCGAGACATTGTAAGGAATGGTTCCTGCTACCTGCTTAGTAATATACTGCATAAACAACTTGACTACAGGAACATGGGGGAGCGCAGTTCCGGCACCCGCAGCGCTGAATGTATGCAATGGCAAGGGGTGGTAGGGTGTGTTCAAGGGTCTGTTGAAGTTGGCTGCGGGGGATCTATTGTTCTTGGTGGATCTATTCCATTTATTCCATATATTGTTGCAGGAGTCTTATGTTGCTGCTGGGGGATCTATTGTTAGTGGGGGTAATAGGTTGCTGGGGAGTCAGTTTCTTGCTGGGAGGAATCTAGGTCGATAATCGCTGGCTGCTGGGAGATCTGTTGTTGCTGCGGGGAATTTTGGGGGTTTCCCGTACATAATTTAGTCGAGACATTGTAAGGAATGCTTCCTGCTACCTGCTTAGTAATATACTGCATAAACAACATATTTGTCTACAGGAACGGGGGAGCGCAGTTCCGGCACCCGCAGCGCTGAATGTATGCAATGGCAAGGGGTGGTAGGGTGTGTTCAAGGGTCTGCTGAAGTTGGCTGTGGGGGATCTATTGTTCTTGGTGGATCTATTCCATATATTGTTGCATGGGTCTATTGTTGCTGCTGGGGGATATATTGTTAGTGGGGGTAATAGGTTGCTGGGGAGTCAGTTTCTTGCTGGGAGGAATCTAGGTATATAATCGCTGGCTGCTGGGAGATCTGTTGTTGCTGCGGGGAGTTTTACTCTGGGGAATCTATTGTTGATCAAAGGAGTCTATTGTTGCTGGGTTGGTATTTTGTTTTGATTGGTCTATTGTTGCTGGCGGAGATCTATTATTGCTGGGGGTCTATTGTGGCTGCTAAGGGTTCTATTATTGCTGGGGGGGCTGTTGTAGCTGGTCGGGAATCTAATATTGCTGAGGGGTCTGTTCTTGCTGGTGGAGGATCTATTGTTGCTAGTGGGGATCTATTGTTCATGGGTGAGTATTTTGTTGTGCAGGGTCTATTGTGTGCTTGGGGAGATCTGTTATTGCTGGTGGGGGCTCTAGTTACTGGGGAGGCTCTATTGTTACTGGGGGGTAATAGGTTGCTGGGGAGTCAGTTTCTTGCTGGGAGGAATCTATGTCTATAATTGCTGGCTGCTGGGAGATCTATTGTTTCTGCGGGGAGATTTGCTCTGGGGAATCTATTGTTGCTTGGGGAAGTCTATTGTTGCCGGGTTGGTATTTTGTTTTGATTGGTAGAGATCTATTGTCGCTGGGGGTCTATTGTGGCTGCTAGGGGTTCTATTATTGTTGGGGGGGTCTATTGTTACTGGTCGGTAATCTAATATTGCTGGGGGGTCTGTTCTTGCTGGTGGGGGATCTATTTTTTGCTAGTGGGGATCTATTATTATGTTGGGGTCTGGTGTTCATGGGTGAGTATTTTGTTGTGTAGGGTTTATTGTTGCTTGCGGAGATCTGTTATTGCTGGTGGGGGATATTATTGCTGGTGGGGGATCTATTGTTGCTGGGGTAATAGGTTGCTGGGGGAGTCAGTTTCTTGCTGGGAGGAATCTAGGTATATAATTGCTGGCTGCTGGGAGATCTATTGTTGCTATGGGGATTTTGGCTCTGGGGAATCTATTGTTGCTCAGCAGAGTCTATTGTTGCTGGGTTGGTATTTTTGTTTTGGATGGTCTATTGTTGCTGATGGAGATCTAGTATTGCTGGGGGTCTATTGTTGCTGGTGGGGGATATAGTATTGTTGGGGGTCTATTGTTGCTGGTCAGGGATCTATCTTTGCTGGGGGGGGGGTATATGGGTATCTATTATTGAGCCTATTGTTAATGGGTGAGTATTTTGTTGTAGAGGGTCTATTGTTGCTTGCAGGGATCTTGTATTGCTGGGAGGGCCTATTGTGGCTGGTGGGGGATATATTGTTGCTGGCTGCAGGGAATCTATTTTGCTGCTTTTTTATATCATTAACAAATTCCATACAATTTTTTTTAGCACCATCACCAAATGATACTTGGTTCTGTGTTCTCTAAAAGGGATGGTATTGGGAGGTGGGTAGGGGGAGGAACCAAGGAACAGTGCTTGGAGGTGGGAAGGGGATGGAACCAAGGGACAGTGCTTGGAGGTGGATAGGGAGTGGAACCAAGGGACAGTGCTTGGAGGTGGATAGGGAGTGGAACCAAGGGACAGTGCTTGGAGGTGGGTAGGGGGTGAAACCAAGGGACAGTGCTTGGAGGTGGATAGGGGGTGGAACCAGGGGACAGTGCTTGGGGGTGGGTAGGGGGTGGAACCAAGGGACAGTGCTTGGAGGTGGGAAGGGGATGGAACCAAGGGACAGTGCTTGGAGGTGGATAGGGAGTGGAACCAAGGGACAGTGCTTGGAGGTGGGTAGGGGGTGGAACCAAGGGACAGTGCTTGGAGGTGGGAAGGGGATGGAACCAAGGGACAGTGCTTGGAGGTGGATAGGGAGTGGAACCAAGGGACAGTGCTTGGAGGTGGATAGGGAGTGGAACCAAGGGACAGTGCTTGGAGGTGAGTAGGGGGTGAAACCAAGGGAAAGTGCTTGGAGGTGGGTAGGGGGTGGAACCAAGGGAAAGTGCTTGGTGGTGGGTAGGGGGTGGAACCAAGGGACAGTGCTTGGAGGTGGGTAGGGGGTGGAACCAAGGGACAGTGCTTGGAGGTGGGTAGGGGGTGGAACCAAGGGAAAGTGCTTGGTGGTGGGTAGGGGGTGGAACCAAGGGACAGTGCTTGGAGGTGGGTAGGGGGTGGAACCAAGGGACAGTGCTTGGAGGTAGGTAAGGGGTGGAACCAAGGGACAGTGCTCGGAGGTGGGTAGGGGGTGGAACCAAGGGACAGTGCTTGGAGGTGGATAGGGGGTGAAGACAAGGGGTGACTGAGAAGGGGGGAGTAGCTGAGCCTATTGCCAGGGAAAAAAAGCCCTGGTTGTCTATAATAGAAAATGATACATATCATCACGTCAAACAGTGCTGACCAATGCAATGGGCTGTACTGGAGGAGGAGCAACTTAATAACAATTTCAGATTTCACTTATCTTGTGCCTGTATCATACGGTCGGCACAATTCACTGAAGCATAACAAATGTTTTTTGTTTTAGAACTCCTTTATTGGATTTTAAATTTCCTAATGGCTTTGCTTCACGGGTCAGCTGAATTTTCCGCACACTTCTTATTTTTATCATTTTTTTGGCCATTTTGATGATAAACGTGTATACAAAGGGTTTATCACAGGGTTGATGCATCCCTAAATTCCCGCTAACTTCTATATTTCAGTTCAGGAAAGGAAGCCACCTTGTAAAATAATGCCATAACCATTAAAAATGAAACCCTCACATTGTGAAACAATCAGTTTAAAACAGAAATGAAAGGCAAAACATTTGTGTATATATTGTACATAAAAACATTATAAACAAATACCTTTTTTTTATATAAGGGATGGCATGACCTCTGTTCTCAGCTGCATAAGTGTCAGGACCTAGATCACCTGCTGGTGGCATTGTGGCTCCCTACTGAGGGTTGTAGTTTCAGTATCCACCAGTCGGTGGATACTGAAACTAAAAAGCAAAGCACTGAAACAAGAGGCACTAATAGAAGAGAAACTAAATACCCTCCCAGTAGCCAGCACTGGTGGAGAATGATTGCTGGGATCTGCTGGCTGCTGGGAGGGTATTTAGTTTCTCTTCTATTAGTGCCTCTTGTTTCAGTGATTTGCTTTGCTGCCAGATCCTGCTTGCCACTTATTCTGATCCTAGATCCTGATCTTGCTGCTGCCCAGCATCCTGTACCCTGCTACCTCCTTCCGACTCCCCTTGTTTCTGATTCAGGTCCTGCCCCCCCCCCCCCCTTCCTTGCATTTCCAGTATTCCCAGTGATCCTCATTTTGTGTATATTACATTATAGGTATATTGTTAGGGCTTTTGGTTTATTGTTTACTTGTATCTTCATATTTGCTGTGTTTCCTGTTTGCTTCTGTTTGGGTGGATTTTGGTTTTACTGTAAATAAATCTTACTAAAAGCAATAAACAGCCTGGTCTCAGTTTCCTATGTGTAGACCAGGGGTGGACTGACAACTCATGGGGTCCCCGGGCAATAGGGGATCATGGGGCCCCTGTGTCCTTGCCCAAACTCAAAAAAGCCTATGAAAAAGGTACCAGGGGCATCTCATGGGGCCCCCTACTGATCCCGGGCCCTTGGACAGTGCCCAAGTTTCCAAATGGTCAGTCCGCCCCTGGTGTAGGCACGCAGATCTGCCCATCCCTGCTCCTGATCTCTGACAACAAGAGACTTGGAGAAGTGGGGGGTGGAAACTGTAGGGGGGCGTCAACAGGAGGTAAAATTGATTTTTTTCTAAACACTTTTGTGTCCCCCTAAAATTATTATTGGCAAGCAGTTTGGTTAAAGTGATAATAAAGCTTTTTTTTCACCCCTTTCCCTCCAGAGGATTTACCCCCTTCCTGACCAGGCCATTTTTTTTTGCGATATGGCACTGCGTTAATTTAACTGAGAATTGAGCTGTCATGCAGCATCGCACCCAAATTAAATTTACGTCCTTTTTTCCCATGAATTGAGCTTTCCTTCGGTGGTATTTGATCACCTGTGTGTTTTACATTTTTTGCACTGTAAAAAAAAGAGAAAGACCAACAATTTTGAGAAAAAACAATATTTTGACTTTTTGCTATTAAACATGTCCAGTAAAAAAAAAACATATTTTATCTTTGCTAAAAAAAATCCCAATACGTGTAAATTAATTGGCTTACGTGAAAGTTATAGCGTTTACAAATGGAGGTATAGATAATGGGACTTTTTTTTTTTTTTTTACTAGTAATGGTGGCAATCAGCAACTTATACCGGGACTACGGCAGGCGTTCTGACACTGGGGGGAACTGACTTGGTGTCACTGACATCCCCAGTGACACCAATACAGTGATCAGTGCTAATAAAAAGCACTGACACTGTACTAACGGCACTGGGCAGGAAGGGGTTAACATAGGGGCGATCAAAGGGTTAATTGTATGCTGCGTGCTGTTTTACTGTGTGCTGTGTGTCCATGCTTCACTATAAGCACACTGCTTTGCATGGCTCTGCTATGCAAAGCCATGCAAATCAGTGTCCAGGAGCTGACGGGAGAAAACTGTATTGTTTACTTACAGTTCTCTCCTTCCGTCGGTAATGCTCCGCGATCACCAGGTGCTGGCAAGTAATCACCCGGTGATTGACAGTCGAGGCCGCGAATAGCCAGAATGCAAAATCACGTGTATATATATATATGTGATTTTGCGCATCCCTGCTTCCCTGTAGCAGTATATCTGCTAAAGGGCAGGCAGGAAAGCGGTTAACGAAAAAAGCTGAACAAAACGCATCTGAACATGTCAAACATGTTCGTAGAAAATTTCAAAATGAGCAGCGCAGTGGCTGAATGGTTAGCACTTCCACCTGGCAGTACGAGGGTTGTTGGTTCAAATCCCAGCCATGACACTACCTGCCTGGAGTTTGTATGTTTTCCCTGTGCCTACGTGGGTTTCCTCCTGGTACTCCGGCTTCCTCCCACACTCTAAAGACATGCTGGTAGGTTAATTGGATCCTGTCTAAATTGTCCCTAGTATGTGTATGTATGAATGTGAGTTAGGGACCTTAGATTGTACCCCCTTGAGGGTTGGAGACCTTAGATTGTACGCCCCTTGAGGGTTGGAGACCTTAGATAGTACGCCCCTTGAGGGTTAGGGACCTTAGATTGTACGCCCCTTGAGGGTTAGGGACCTTAGATTGTACACCCCTTGAGGGTTAGGGACCTTAGATAGTACGCCCCTTGAGGGTTAGGGACCTTAGATTGTACGCCCCTTGAGGGTTAGGGACCTTAGATAGTATGCCTCTTGAGGGTTAGGGACCTTAGATTGTACGCCGCTTGAGGGTTAGGGACCTTAGATTGTACGCCCCTTGAGGGTTAGTGACCTTAGATTGTACGCCCCTTGAGGGTTAGGGACCTTAGATTGTACGCCCCTTGAGGGTTAGTGACCTTAGATTGTACGCCCCTTGAGGGTTAGTGACCTTAGATTGTACGCCCCTTGAGGATTAGGGACCTTAGATTGTACGCCCCTTGAGGGTTAGGGACCTTAGATTGTACCCCCTTGAGGGTTGGAGACCTTAGATTGTACGCCCCCTTGAGGGTTAGGGACCTTAGATTGTACACCCCTTGAGGGTTAGGGACCTTAGATTGTACGCCCCTTGAGGGTTAGGGACCTTAGATTGTACCCCCTTGAGGGTTGGAGACCTTAGATTGTACGCCCCCTTGAGGGTTAGGGACCTTAGATTGTACCCCCTTGAGGGTTGGAGACCTTAGATTGTACCCCCTTGAGGGTTAGGGACTGATGGGAACGTATAATATATATGTAAAGCACTGCGTAAAATGATGGCGCTGTATAAGTTCCTAAAAGTATAAAAGGTGAACTGTGAAAAGTACTGCAAAACGGATGAAAAGCATAGGTGTGAACGGAGCCTAATGGTACATTTTTTGGGCATATTTTTTTTAATGGTTTTATTCTCTTTGTGAGAAAGGTGGATCACTTGGGTACCTCTTCTACAAAATATACTGTTGGTTCAAATTAGAATAAGAAGGAATTGGAGAAGTCTGACATGTCTTAGACAGTCAAGGCTGGATGTGGCTCTGGCATTAATTAGGCTTTTCATGTTAAACCAGCAATTAAATGATTTTCCGCCTCATCTCTTTGCAGCAATTTAACTGCCTCTAATACCCCATCTGATCCACATAAAAAGAAAGTGGATAATCTGCCCCTCCATTTCCTGGTGGCAATTTTGGAATTATTTCATTCCAGTGAACATAAACAAACTAAAGGTTCAGAAAACTTCCAAAGTGACTTTACCTGATGGACTGGCCTGCAGTAATTGGGCAATGGCAGGTGTGATTCCTCATGTGGAGGGGTTCATTTTCTATAATAAAAGACAAATATCAGGGGGAACTTGTTAGGGTATGCTTGGCCTGCACAAAAAAAGACCGCGATCACTGAGCATTTCTTCACTGACCGCCAAGTGAGAGAATATTCGTTTTCATTCTCTGAGTTTATCTTTTGGCCATTATTACTATTATTTATTTCATTTCATTATTTTTTCTGAAAATAATTTTGTGGTATAGAGCAGCTCAGGGTGTTAAATATGCTCACACATTCCTCATTTTATTTTAATCATTACTTATGTTGGCTGTCAGTGGAAAAGTGCCGCCTTCTATTGGCACTCCTTCTATTGCCGCCTTCTATTGGCACTCCTTCTATTGCCGCCTTCTATTGGCACTCCTTCTATTGGAACTTCTTTTAATTGGTGGTTAGTGAAATGCTCCCCTACGCATGGAGAGCTAAGCAGATCATTGGTGTTATTGGAGAGGCAGAGATTTCTAATTGTCCAAGGAACCCTTACCCAGTGGTATATTTAGGTTTCGTGCTGCCCTAGGCAACACAAAAATCGGTCCCCCCACGAAGAGACCCTGACACTGACCAACACCCCCCTCCCCCACGAACAGAGCCGGACATTGACCAACACCACCCCAGCCCCCCTACCTGCGAGAGTCTTCCACTACCACCGCCTCCATATACTGGCAACCACACCCAGGGGTGTATTTACCACAAGGTAAACAAGGCATTTGCCTAGGGCGGCATTTCTCGGGGGAGAGGGCAGCACTACCCCTCAGAAGAAGGGACAGAAGAAGGGACACACGTGGCATGGGGACCTGATGGTTTTCAAGAGAAGCTGCGGCTTTCATGACGGTGAATGCACAGCCCGACTCTTGTTCCCAGGGATGTCCAGAGCTGTGAAGGTGAGTGTCTCTATCTTGCCATGGGGGTGGTGGCTGGTGTATGGGGGTCAGTGGTAGTGGAAGGCTCTCTTGGGTGGGATGCAGGGGTGTTTTTGGTCAATGTCAGGCTCTCTCTGCAGGGGGCACAAATGTTTTTGTTGCCTAGGGCAGCACAAAACCTAAATACACCACTGACCCTACCGCCACCCCAGCGAGAGAGAAGACACTCACCTTCACAGGCTCAGAGTCAGGCTCTGTATACACCATCAAGCAACCCACAGCCGCTCTCAGATCCCACCTGGTCCCCATGCTGCATGTGTCTCTTCTTCCATCCCTTCTTTCAGGGGGCGGCACTGCCCCCCTGAAAAATGCTGCTGCCCCCCTGAAAAATGCCGCCCTAGACAAATGCCTTGCTTGCCTTGTGGTAAATACGCCCCTGCCCCTACCCATTGCTGTAGGAACCCTAGGGTTCTCTGGAATCTGGTTGAGGAAAGACATGCTCTCTTACTTTGATGATCAGTGGAGAAGTCCACCCTTACATTGGTACTCAGTGGCATGACTACTTATACTTGTGGTCAGAGGAAAATGGACCTTTTTAATTGGTGGTTATGAAATGCTCCCTTACAAACAGACAGCTAAGAAGATCATTGCTGACATTGGTTACTGAAGAGGCAGAAACTGTTAATTGCTCAAAGAACCCCTAGGCTCTGGAGGAACCCCAAGGTTTTCTGGAATTCTGGTTGAGTAAAGTCATGTCTGCTTACTTTGACAGTCACAGGAGAAGCGCACCCTTACATTGGTGCTCAGTGGCATGTCCCCTTACGCTGGTGGTCAGAGGAGAAGAGACTTCTTTCATTGGTTGTTACTGGCATGCTTCCTTACACTGGTGGGTAGTGGAAAAGGGTACTCCTATATAGGTGCATAAGTGGTCAGTGGAGTAGGGCATTGCTAGTCAATGGAAAGAAAGTCCCATACACAGACAGCCAAGAAGATCATTGGTTAGTTGGCGGAGAGGCAGAAATTGCTAATTGCTGAACAAGCATCTAGCTTTCTCTGATGGAACCTATGGTTCTTCAGAACCCTAGTTGAGCACCAAAATGCTTGCGTACTTTGACAGTCAATGGAAAAGTGAACCCTTACATTGGTGCTCAGTGACATGCTCCCTTATACTGGTGGTCAGAGGAAAAGGATCTTCTTTGATTGGTGGCAGTGAAATGTTCCCCTACATTGGTGGTCAGTGGAGAAGAGCCCGCTTAGATAGATGTATAGGTGGTTAGTGGAGAAGGGCCTTCTAAGATAGCTCTTCAGTGGGAAGAAGGCCCTGTTCACAGATAGCTAAGAAGATCATGGTGCTACTGGTTTGTTATAGGAGAAGAAGAAATTGCTCATTGCTCAAGGGACCCCCTAGTCATCTCTGGAAGAACCTAAGAGTTCCACAAAACCTTGAACAAGGATGGCTGCTTTAACGTATATGGGCTGTGAGAGGAACCTCAAATTGAAGCTCGGCGCCACACAGGAGCTGCTGTCAATCCCCAGCTAGGTGTGGGACATGAGGTTTGTCTGCCTGCATAATCACAAGAAGAGTGTGCAGGACACCATCCATCCATACAGCGGGCTTTACTCTGACACTGTAAAAGTGCAGGATGGCTCAAGGACAAAAAAAACAAGGAGTAATTTGGTCTTCTCGTTGTTGTCATAAGAGAGTAAAACGAAGATGCTGGAAGAATCACCAGTAATTGGGACACAAGGATAAACAATAACAAGAATAGGCACATAGATCTTAGTTAAAGTGAAACTTTAAACAGAAAATTAAGTCCTGCTGGTTCACTTCAGGCTGGCCCCTTTTGCAAGTATAGCTATGTAAAACATTAAAAATGAGTGCCTATACTGTTTAAAATCCATCTCACCCTGCTCTACATATGCTTGGTTGCTCTCTCTTTTTTGGCACTGTGCAGAAAATCAGAGCTTCTAGAGGCCGATCTGTTGACAGCCTAAAGATTTACTGCTGCTCAGGGGCTCTGTGCTTAACCTCCCTGGCGGTATTCCCGAGTGTAGCTCGGGGTAAAATTTATTATTATTTATTATTCAGTATTTATAAAGCGCCAATAGTTCGCTCAGCGCTGTACATTACAAAGGGGGACAGAACATGTGACAGAACAATACCAATACAATGCAAAACATGAGGGGATCGAGGGCCCTGCTCTTTCAAGCTTACAATCTAGGAGGGAGGGGATGGTGGCACAGGAGGAGATAGCTGTGGGGGATGGAGTGGTAGGAAGAGTGGAGGAGGTCGGCAAGTTAGCAGGGGGCGGGGTAGGCTTCCCTGAAGAGATGGGTTTTCAGGGTGCGCCTAAAGGAGAGGAGAGTAGGTGATAATCTGATGGGTTGGGGCAGGGAGTTCCAGAGGATGGGTGACACCCTGGAGAAGTCCTGGAGGCGGGCATGGGAGGAGGAGACCAGGGAACTAGAGAGAAGGAGGTCTTGTGAGGAGCGGAGTGTGCGTGCTGGGCGGTACTTGGATATTAGGTCAGTGATGTAGTTCGGGGCAGTATGGTGGACAGCTTTGTACGTCAGTGTTAGGATTTTGAATTTGATCCGTTGCGCAATCGGAAGCCAGTGGAGGGATTGGCAGAGGGGGGTGGCGGAAACGGAGCGGTTGGAAAGGTGAATGAGTCTGGCAGCCGTATTCAGGATGGACTGAAGCGGGGATAGCCAGCGGCGAGGCAGGCCAGTGAGGAGGGAGTTGCAGTAGTCGAGTCGCGATATGATGAGGGAGTGGATGAGCTGTTTAGTGGTTTCTGGAGTTAGGAACGTGCGGATTTTGGCGATGTTGCGGAGGTGGAGTCTGCATGAGTTTGTTAAAGAGTGGACTTGGGGCTGGAAGGATAGGTTGGAGTCCAAAATGACACCAAGTACTCTGGCCTGCGGGGCGGGTTTGATGGTGGCGTTGTTGGACATGATGGAGAAGTCAATGGGGGGTGGTGTCCGGGCTGGAGGGAAGACAAGAAACTCGGTTTTGGAGAGGACCAAAAGCGGTAACCCCCAGCTACACTCGAGCTTACTATGCGGCGTTGCTCAGGGAGTCCCTGCAGCACTTACCTTGTCCTTCTCTGCCGCGATGTGTCCCCTGCAGCGTCCCTGGCCATCTCCTCCGGCCGATGCCGGCATCCGGCTTCTGTGTTCCGGTCCCTGTGACGTCGGGACGTACGGGCGCCGCCGGCAGCGGGAAATTTGAAAATTTTAAAAAATGTCATTTTTTTCCAAACAAATTTTACATAGCAAAACATTGCTATTTCAACCCATTTCACATACATTTTGTCCCGAGTGCTTTGTCCGGCGCCCTGCCTGCATTTTGTCTGTTCTTTCTGCCTGGAAACTAAGAAAAGTCCATGGCGTCCAAAAAGCGTCCTTTTAGGTCAAAAGCGGGATTAGATCAGCTAGAGAACAGCGATAGTAAATCAGAACCACTTGCAGAATTGAGTGATAATGATTCGTGGGGGAAATTCCTCATCAGACACTGAAAACGATTTTGCGACTTTGCTCAGCGATGTGCGAACTTGGCGCTCTATTTCACATTTCAGTGTTTTTGGTTTGATTATATTATTGAATTAAATGTATTATTATTTTTTATGATTATTTATTAAATTATAATTTATGATTTCGTGTTTCAAGTTTTATCATACCCGGGATGTTTACTAGACTCTTGTTCGGACAGATTTCAGTGAGTTATTCCTAACAATTACAGCCTACAATAAAAAAAATACATATTTCCATGCAAAAAAATGGTACCGCTTTCAGCACCAAAAATCTGAAATAATCAGACCGCCAGGGAGGTTAAGCAATATGGCATCCTCCAGCAAGAAGAAATAGGAAGAATGCTGGAGGCATTTTACAGCACACACTAATTTTAGTAGCATAATTCTAATGTGTGTTGAACGTTCCTGGCTAAAGAACATTTTTTTTATCAAGAAGAAAAGGGTTTAGGCTGGATATATAACCAGCTTACCTAATAAGATGGACTGCACTGACACGGCATGAAAGATTACTCAGCATTTATCATAAAACCATAAGCTTTGTTAACAATGAATAAAAAACTGACATAAAAACAATGTAAACTTCCCAATGTGGGAAGCAAATGCCCCCAAAGTTTTGTTAATAAAAAATTGCACTGGAAATAGGGCACAGGGTAACCCCCATAGCATCTGCTCAAGTGGTGTTTATCCACTGTAGGTCAAGCGTGCTTTGTCAGTGCCTGTAGGTCAACGTGTTTCACCAATCAATTGGCTTCTTCAGGACCCAAAACACGCATCACTATGTAAAACAGCCATATATGAATAATTTATTCATAATACAGGATATATACCAATAATACATAGTTACATAGTCTGGAAAAGAGACAAAAATCCATCCAGGTCAACCAAAAAGAAAAAAAGTTATAATCCTACACCCACAGTTGATCCATAGGAAGGCAAAAAAAACAGCAAAGCATGATCCAATTTGCTCCTGCTGGGAAAAAATTCCTTCTTGGTACCCCGAGAGGCAATCGGATATTCCCTGGATCAACTTTACCTATAAATGTTAGTATCCAGTTATATTCTGTGTATCCAAGAAAGAATCCAGGACTTTTTTAAAACAATCCACTGAGCTGGCCACAACCAACTCTTAAGGGAGTCTATTCCACATTTTCACAGCTCTTACTGTGAAGAAACCTTTCTGTGTTTGGAGATTACATCTCTTCCTCCTTGTCCTCTGTGATGACCTCAGGGTGAATAACTCTACACCGAGTTCACTATATGAACCACTAATGTATTTATACATGGAGATCATATCCCCCCTTATGTATTATACATGGTGATCATATCCCCCTTATGTATTAGACATGGAGATCATATCCCCCCTTATGTATTATACATGGAGATCATATCCCCCCCTTATGTATTATACATGGAGATCATATCCCCCCTTATGTATTATACATGGAGATCATATCCCCCTTATGTATTATACATGGAGATCATATCCCCCCTTATGTATTATACATAGAGATCATATCCCCCCTTATGTATTATACATGGAGATCATATCCCCCTTATGTATTATACATGGAGATCATATCCCCCTTATGTATTATACATGGAGAACATATCCCCCCCTATGTATTATACATGGAGATCATATCCCCCCTTATGTATTATACATGGAGATCATATCCCCCTTATGTATTATACATGGAGATCATATCCCCCCTTATGTATTATACATGGAGATCATATCCCCCCTTATGTATTATACATGGAGATCATATCCCCCCTTATGTATTATACATGGAGATCATATCCCCCTTATGTATTATACATGGTGATCATATCCCCCCCTTATGTATTATACATAGAGATCATATCCCCCCATATGTATTATACATGGAGATCATATCCCCCTTATGTATTATACATGGAGATCATATCCCCCTTATGTATTATACATGGAGATCATATCCCCCCTTATGTATTACACATGGAGATCATATCCCCCCTTATGTATTATACATGGAGATCATATCCCCCCCTTATGTCTTATACATGGAGATCATATCCTCCCCCTTATGTATTATACATGGAGATCACATCCCTCTTATGTATTATACATGGAGATCATATCCCCCCCCCCTTATGTATTATACATGGAGATCACATCCCCCCTTATGTATTATACATGGAGATCATATCCCCCCTTATGTATTATACATGGAGATCATATCCCCCCTTATGTATTATACATGGAGATCATATCCCCCCTTATGTATTATACATGGAGATCATATCCCCCCTTATGTATTATACATGGAGATCATATCCCCCCTTATGTATTATACATGGAGATCATATCCCCCTTATGTATTATACATGGAGATCATATCCCCCTTATGTATTATACATGGTGATCATATCCCCCCTTAATCTCCTCTTCTCAAGAGAGAATAAATTCAGTTCCTCTAATCTTTCCTCATAGCTGTGCTCCTCCATGCCTCTTATCAGTTTGGTTGCCCTTCTGTGTACTTTCTCCAGTTCCCCAATGTTCTTTTTGTGAATTGGTGCCCAAAACTGAACTGCATATTCCAGATGAGGTCTTACTAATGATTTGTACTGGGGGGGGGGGGGGGATGATATCTCTCTCTCTGAAGTCTATACCTCTCCTAATACAAGAGAGGATTGTGCTCGCTTTAGAACCCGCAGCTTGGCATTGCTGCCATTATTAAGCTTGTGATCTACCAGAACCCCCAGATCCTTCTCCACCTTTCATTCCCCCCATTGTACCCCCCCTAGTATGTATGATGCATGCATATTCTTAGCCCCAAGTGCAGAACCTTACATTTATTAACATTACACCTCATTTGCCACATAGATTCCCAATACACGCACAAAGAGAATGCATGCTCACATCATTACATCTTTGTGGGGAGACCTGATCAGTAATCTTGCGGACGGGCATAGGGGTAACCAGCAGGGTCCCCACTTCCACAAAAGAGAAATGGAGGTGGCCAGAGGAAAAATCTAAATTGGAAATTATATATATATCATTAAGTGTGCTCCATATGAAATAAAAGTAAAGTCTGTCTTATTGGTACAGCACTGGATTTGGTTTGGGTCCCCCTATGTTGTGCAGGGCCAGACAACACACATTTTCCACACTTTGCACACTGGAGTCAAAGAACCGTCCTTGAGCTTGGTTTTGTGATTTTATTAAGGGGTTAAGAACTTGTATGGGGTCTAGGGGTATGTGGGATGCCCAAGGAACTGCAGAACTTGAGGACAAACTCCTTAGCAACTATGTACAAAAATGCAGATAGGAACAGTCTCTCTTTAACGGTTACTAAAGCCCTTTCGGTGTACCTCCTCAGACCCGGGAAAATTCCTCATCTTCATCAGCTGCCTTGAGGGTATCCCTTGTCAAGGGGGCCCAAAAAATGCCAATTTAAAGCAGCAGTTTCGGATGAGAAGCTAGATGGGTTTTCCGTTTGACAGCCCTCTCCCCTTATCCGGTCCAAGGGTTGTGAGAGTACTCACACTGTCCTTCCCTGTGAGCTTGGTGGGTTGGCGGCTGCCTTGAGGCCTTACACTGGGCTGGCTCCTTCCCAGCTGCTCAGGATGTCCTCCCTAGGAGACAGTGATGCAGTAGAGTTCCTCTTTTCCAGCAGCTACCTGTAGCTTGGCCTCCCTCCCTGGGGCCCCCTCCTAGGCTCGAAACTCCATCTCTTTACTTCATCTTCTACCCAACACTCAGTGACTCTGCTCCCAAGCTCTGTGATATGTAAGGGTTGCCTTGGTCACCATGCTCAGCCTCCTGCTGGGGGATTGGCCAAGCTTCCTCACGCATGCAGATCTGGGCCTCCTCCACCCCTCCTCCAGAGAGCTCTCAGGTTTCTGGAGAGATGGGAGGCCTCCAGAAGTTCTGATCTTCAGAACCTCCCTAGCCTGTCCTGAGTTGAACTCCTGCTATTCCAAGGCTGACTCCTCCCAGGCTGCTAATTAGCCTCTATCTAACAAAAAGGCCTAACCTCAAGGGCTTTATATCAGGCAAGTTGGTTATATATCCAACCTGTACCCTGTTCTTCTTCCCATATAGTTGGGGACATGGCATTTGGAAGTCTCAATAAACTAAAGTTCTGAGAATGTTCTGAGAATTTTCTTATGAATTTTCCTAGGACTTTTCTCAAGAACTTTTGTTCGAAATTCTGGCCATCTATTAGTAAATCAACCCAATGCATCTGAAATTGTGCAACATTTGTGAAAAACGTTCCGAAACATTCAGTGTTTTCAGGCTCTGAGATGCTAGGAACTCTATCTGATCTCGCACTGCTACAGCTCACAAAAAGTGTACATAGGTGACATTATGTAAGGTTAAGAGAGACGTTTAGGATGGTCACAGTTTTCCCTCCAAATTCATTTCCTCTCCACCTTGCACCATGTCTTGTAAACAGGTTACATCTTTTGTTTTGCTCTCTATAACAACCTCACAGCTGGAATCTAGAATGTCTCCACTTCCTTCCGTCCCAATGACCAGCAGATGAAAGACTCCACTAACTCCCAATGCAGGAAAAACTCCCAAAATATTGCGGCGTGAATTAAAAGTGGAGTGGGAGGTTTGAGACAGTTAACTTGACTAACACAAACTAATAAAAGAGGATTTCCTCCAGATTAGATCAGATCGCTTTAATAACTTTCTAAATGTCACCTTCGCCGATTTCCCCCGAGGATGCGCCTATGCTGCGTTGCCTTTCTGAAAAATGAAATGGATCCAGAAAGCGAAAGCTGAAGTCGCCACAATATCCAGCTTTCATGTCCCTCACATTATATTTTCTGCTCTGGAGTTTAATGTACCAAAGCAGAAGTGACGGTACATCCCGAGTATTGGTCTTTGTCATTTCCTGGAATGTAAAAGTAAAAACACAAATGGAATGCTTTGTTAATGTTTTGATGGATGACCTTCATCTGAATTCCCACCCAGCACAGAAAAATCACTCAGCAAATGTTCTTTTACACCAAAGGGCCCATTTAGATCTACGCTACTATGCAAAAGTCTTTATAAAAAATGCTATAAATGAAGAATGCTTTCAGAAATGGAAGTGCTAGTTTATATTTATCAATTAACAAAACGAAATTGAATGAACAGAAGAGAAATCCAAATCCAATCATTATTTGGTGTGACCACCCTTTGCCTTCAAACCAGCATCAATTCCTCTAGATAGACTTCCACACAGTTTTTGAAGGAACTCGGCACATAGGTTGTTCCAATCTTCTTGGAGAACTAAGCACAGATCTTCTGTGGATGTCGGCTGCCTCAAATCCTTCCGTCTCTTTGTGTGATCCCAGACAGACTCCATGATGGTGGGATCAGGGCTCTGTGGGGGCCATACCATCATTACTAGGACTTCTTGTTCTTTTTTACCCTGAGGATAGTTCCTATTGACATTGGCTGTATGTTTGTGGTGGTTGCCCTGCTGCAAAATAAATTTGGGGCCAATCACACGCCTCCCCGATGATATGGAATGATGGATAAGTGTCTGCCTGTATTTCTCAGCACTGAGGACACCACTCCTCACCAAATCTCCAACTCCATTTGCAAAAATGCAGCCGCAATCTTGCAAGGAACATCCGCTATGCTTCACAGTTGGCTGCAGACACTCATTATTGTACAGCTGCTCAGCCCTTCACCAACAAACTGCCTCCTGATACAGCCAAATATTTAAAATTTTAACTAAACAGTTTAGAGCACCTGCTGCCATTTTTCTGCACCCCAGTTCCCATGTTTTTATGCATAGTTGAATTGCTTAGACTTGTTTTCATGCTTTTTGGCCCACAACTCTTCAATGAAGACCACTTCTGGCCAGACAATAGATGGGTGTACCTGAGTCCAACTGGTTTGCACCAGTTCTGTACCGATGACACTGCAGGACATCTTCCAATGCAGAAGGGAAGTAAGCATGATGTGTGTTTCATCTGCTGCATTAAGTTTCCTTGGCAGACCATTGCATCTATGTTCCTCAACATTTCTTTGTGCTTCTTCAAAAGAGCTTAAACAACACACCTTGAAACCCCGGTCTGCTTTGAAATGCTTCTCTGGGTGAGACCTTGCTGATGCAGTATAACTACCTTGTGTCTTGTTGCTGTGCTCAGTCTTTCCATGGTGTATGACCTGTGACATGAAACTGTCTTACACAACCTCACCTTAGTAGCAGAGTTTGGCTGTTCCTCACCCAGTTTTAAGACTCCTACACAGCTGTTTCTGTTTTAGTTAATGACTGTTTGAACTAAAATGAAGAAGAAGAAGAAGAATGAAAAGAAGAATGAAAAGAAGAAGAAGAAGAATGAAAAGAAGAATGAAAAGAAGAATGAGAAGAATGAAAAGAAGAATGAAAAGAAGAAGAATGAAAAGAAGAAGAAGAAGAATGAAAAGAAGAATGAGAAGAAGAATGAAAAGAAGAATGAAAAGAAGAATGAGAAGAATGAAAAGAAGAATGAAAAGAAGAAGAAGAATGAAAAGAAGAAGAAGAATGAAAAGAAGAATGAAAAGAAGAAGAAGAAGAATGAAAAGAAGAAGAAGAAGAATGAAAAGAAGAAGAAGAATGAAAAGAAGAATGAGAAGAAGAATGAAAAGAAGAATGAAAAGAAGAATGAAAAGAAGAATGAAAAGAAGAAGAAGAAGAATGAAAAGAAGAAGAAGAAGAATGAAAAGAAGAATGAAAAGAAGAATGAGAAGAATGAAAATAAGAATGAAAAGAAGAAGAAGAAGAATGAAAAGAAGAAGAAGAAGAATGAAAAGAAGAATGAAAAGAAGAAGAAGAAGAATGAAAAGAAGAAGAAGAAGAATGAAAAGAAGAATGAAAAGAAGAAGAAGAAGAATGAAAAGAAGAAGAAGAAGAATGAAAAGAAGAAGAATGAAAAGAAGAAGAAGAAGAATGAAAAGAAGAGGAAGAAGAATGAAAAGAAGAATGAAAAGAAGAAGAAGAAGAATGAAAAGAAGAAGAAGAATGAAAAGAAGAATGAAAAGAAGAATGAAAAGAAGAAGAAGAAGAATGAAAAGAAGAAGAAGAATGAAAAGAAGAAGAAGAATGAAAAGAAGAAGAAGAAGAAGAATGAAAAGAAGAAGAAGAAGAAGAAGAAGAATGAAAAGAAGAAGAAGAAGAATGAAAAGAAGAATGAGAAGAAGAAGAAGAAGAAGAATGAAAAGAAGAAGAAGAAGAATGAAAAGAAGAATGAAAAGAAGAAGAAGAAGAATGAAAAGAAGAAGAAGAAGAATGAAAAGAAGAATGAAAAGAAGAAGTAGAAGAATAAAAAGAAGAAGAAGAATGAAAAGAAGAAGAATTCCAGTACAGCAAAAAGTGTATCTGCAGAGAGCTCCGCTATTTCTGACAGTTCTCTGACAGTTCCTTCACATTTACAGCGGTTGAAACATTGTATCTATTTATTTCCGAATAAAAACATCTGTATCCTAAATGGAAACAAATAGATACAATGTTTCAACCGCTGTAAATGTGAAGGAACTGTCAGAGAACTGTCAGAAATAGCGGAGCTCTCTGCAGTGACACTTTTTGCCGGCTGATCGGGAAAAATTCGATTCGTGCATCCGAAGTTTGCTAAAATTCGGATTCAGTGCGAATCAAATTTTTCCTAATATTCGAAACGAATTCCACTTCGCCAAGTTCGATTCGCTCATCTCTAAACGCAGCAGTGGAGATGGGGGTACCTTGACACATGTGCTTTGGCACGCTGTAATGTGTACATTAAAATGCAACGGTAAAAAAAAAAAAGATTAAAAAAAGCTGAATATCACACATTTTGAATTTAGGATTGAAAGTAAATAGAGTTCATGACCATTGACCAAGGATTATTACCTGCTATCAATGCCGTTGACTTCAATGGGTCTTCCAATGCTCTAAAATGCAAAAACAAATGGGTATGTTGTATTTTTCAAAAACACAGCAGTGGAGATGGGGGTACCTTGACACATGTGCTTTGGCACGCTGTAATGTGTACATTAAAATGCAACAGTTAAAAAAAAAAAGATTAAAAAAGGTGAATTTCACGAATGGATATTTGTACATCGTTGCATTGGTCCAAGTTGGTCCATGTATATTTCATATCTGCGGAATCTCTCTAGGAGCTGGAAATCATTATGGTAGACACCAATACTACACTGCTAATACACCGCTACTACACTGCCACTCCAGTGATCTCTACTAGCTTCCAGGTCCCGTGTCGAGTAGTTGCTGCATTGTGAACCCAGGAGGTTTCTGCTCAGCATGGGCACCGTTTAGACAATGCTTTGTATGTTCTCAATGAATGCAAAGTATTCTCTGAATCGACGAGGCGGAGAGCGTGACATCACCAAGAAACCTCTCCACCTTGTCCAATCAGTGAACACTTTGCAGTCATTGATGGAAAAAAATTTTTTGAAAGGCACCCGTGCCCAGAGGCCAACCTCCTGTGTTCACAATGCAGAAGGACAGCCATTCAGCATGGGGCCCAGAAGCTAGTGGAGCTCACTGGAGTAGTGGTGTCTACTACATTGATTTCCAGCTTCTATAGGGATCCCACAAGTATGGTACAGTATATTGTCCCAAGCTGCAACAATATAACTTTGTAAACATATCTATACCTGGAATTTTAGTTTTGCTGCAACGTAAGACATGCCCCCAAGCCTTCCCAAAGACTTATATCCAGGGGCGGACTGACAACTCATGGGGCCCCCGGGCAATAGGGGATCATGGGATCCCCTGTGTCCTTGCCCAAACTCAAAAAAGCCTATGAAAAAGGTACCAGGGGCATCTCATGGGGCCCCCTACTCACCCCGGGCCCTCAGGCAGTGCCCGAGTTTCCAAATGGTCAGTCCGCCCCTGCTTATATCACAGCAGCATCTGCTTTGAAGCGCTTTGATAAAGCAGCACAATGGTCGCGGGTCTTCTCCATAATTCCCGATTTTCAGCCGTCTTTCACCTTCTTCTGAGATGTCGTACTGCTCCTAATTTGAATTTCACCGTCAGAGCAAAGAGCTCACCATGACAGCCGGCGTGCCGGAATCCGGCTTCCACTCCTCTCCGTCTGAATAATAATCTGAGGCACGGGAGTAAATATGAACTGCTAACACCTCACAAGGCAGCGGAAAAGCAATTTACATAGTCAATGAAGTGACATCGCGCTGCAAAGAAATTTCTGATACTGTATGCAGGAGGACGGGATGGAGCAGAAGACAATTCCAATCTGTAGAGTGACTGGCCGAGTCCGGGCATGTCAGAACTTTCCAGGCCACCCAGCACTGGGTCACATCAACCTGGAGGCTCATTTCTTGTCCATCATACATCTATATCTCTTGTGCCCAGCCTGTGGCCCTAGGGCCACATTGGTACTTTCTACATGGTTCTTCGCATACCCCTGTAGTAGAGCTGTAATGAAAGTGATCTCTAGCAGTTTCACATGACACTTCCCCAGTCACTGTCATCTGCAACTGGTTTCCAGTCTCCAACAACATGTGTAGTATGTCTTCAGTCTCTGACCGTCTCCTGTAGTATGTCTTCAGTCTCTGACCGTCTCCTGTAGTATGTCTTCAATCTCTGACCATCTCCTGTAGTATGTCTTCAATCCCTGACCATTTCCTGTAGTATGTCTTCAGTCTCTGACCGTCTCCTGTAGTATGCCTTCAATCCCTGACCATCTCCTGTAGTATGTCTTCAATCCCTGACCATCTCCTGTAGTATGTCTTCAATCCCTGACCATCTCCTGTAGTATGTCTTCAATCCCTGACCATTTCCTGTAGTATGTCTTCAATCCCTGACCATTTCCTGTAGTATGCCTTCAATCCCTGACCATCTCCTGTAGTATGCCTTCAATCTCTGATATTCCCCTGTAGTATGTCTGCTGTCTCTTACCATCTCTTGTAGCAGGGGCGGACTGACCATTTGGAAACTTGGGCACTGCCCGAGGGCCCGGGGTCAGTAGGGGGCCCCATGAGATGCCCCTTGTACCTTTTTCATAGGCTTTTTTGAGTTTGGGCAAGGACACAGGGGCCCCATGATCCCCTATCGCCCGGGGGGCAGAGGCGGACTGATCATTTGGAAACTTGGGCACTGCCCGAGGGCCCGGGGTCAGTAGGGGGCCCCATGAGATGCCCCTTGTACCTTTTTCATAGGCTTTTTTGAGTTTGGGCAAGGACACAGGGGCCCCATGATCCCCTATTGCCCGGGGGCCCCATGAGTTGTCAGTCCGCCCCTGTCTTGTAGTAAGTCTTCAGTCACTGACAATCTCCTGTACTAAGTTTTCAGTCGCTGATCATCTCCTGTAGTATGTCTATAGTCTCTGACCGTCTCCTGTAGTAAGTCTTCAGTCTCTGCCCTTCTCCTGTATAATGTTTGCTGTTTCTGACTGCCTTCTGTAGTCATTACACTAAATATTATGTGTGGCCCTTTGGTACTTGCTGTATGGCCCTTTGCAAACTCCAGTAATGGGATCATTGATTGCAAAGGGGCTGAATTGACAGTGATCTCTAATAGTCTTATATGACACATCTTCAGTCTCTAACTATTGTCTGCGACATTTTTCCAGTCTTCAACAAAACCTATACATGGTCTGCAGCCTTTAACCATCTCTTGTAACATGCCTGCAGCCTCTGACCATCTCTTGCAATGTGTCTGCCGCCTCTAACCATCTCTTGTAATACAGTATGTCTGCCACCTCTGACCATCTCTTTCAGTATTTCTGGAGTCTCTGACCATCTCCTGTAGTATCTGTATAGTCTCTGACAATCCCCTGTAGCATGTCTGTAGTCCCTGGCCATTTCCTATAGTATATTTGCAGTCTCTGACCATTTCCTATAGTATATTTGCAGTCTCTGACTGTCTCCTGTAGTATATCTGTGGTTTCTTGCCATCTCCTGTAGTATGTCTGCAGTCTCTGAGCATCTCCTGTAGTATGTCTGCTGTTTCTGATCATCTCCTGTAGTATATCTGCAGTCTCTTACCATCTCCTGTAGTATGTCTGCAGTCTCTGACCATCTCCTGTAGTATGTCTGCTGTTTCTGATCATCACCTGTAGTATGTCTGCAGTCTCTGACCATATCCTGCAGTATATCTGCAGTCTCTGACCATCTCCTGTGGTTTCTGGCTGTTTCCTGTAGTATGTCAGCTGTTTCTGACCATCTCCTGTAGTATTTCTGCAGTCCCTTACCATCTCCTGTAGTATGTCTCCGGTTTCTGACCGTCTCCTGTAGTATATCTGCAGTCTCTTACCATCTCCTGTAGTATGTCTCCGGTTTCTGACTGTCTCCTGTAGTATGTCTCCGGCTTCTGACCGTCTCCTGTAGTATGTCTCCGGTTTCTGACCGTCTCCTGTAGTATATCTGCAGTCTCTTACCATCTCCTGTAGTATGTCTCCGGTTTCTGACTGTCTCCTGTAGTATGTCTCCGGTTTCTGACCGTCTCCTGTAGTATATCTGCAGTCTCTTACCATCTCCTGTAGTATGTCTTCGGCTTCTGACCGTCTCCTGTAGTATGTCTCCGGTTTCTGACCGTCTCCTGTAGTATGTCTCCGGTTTCTGACCGTCTCCTGTAGTATATCTGCAGTCTCTTACCATCTCCTGTAGTATGTCTTCGGCTTCTGACCGTCTCCTGTAGTATGTCTCCGGTTTCTGACCGTCTCCTGTAGTATGTCTCCGGTTTCTGACCGTCTCCTGTAGTATGTCTCCGGTTTCTGACCGTCTCCTGTAGTATGTCTCCGGTTTCTGACCGTCTCCTGTAGTATGTCTCCGGTTTCTGACTGTCTCCTGTAGTATGTCTCCAGTTTCTGACCGTCTCCTGTAGTATGTCTCCGGTTTCTGACCGTCTCCTGTAGTATGTCTCCGGTTTCTGACCGTCTCCTGTAGTATGCCTCCGGTTTCTGACCGTCTCCTGTAGTATGTCTCCGGTTTCTGACCGTCTCCTGTAGTATGTCTCCGGTTTCTGACTGTCTCCTGTAGTATGTCTCCGGTTTCTGACCGTCTGCTGTGGTATGTGTCCGGTTTCTGACCGTCTCCTGTAGTATGTCTCCGGTTTCTGACCGTCTCCTGTAGTATGTCTCCACTTTCTGTCTTTCTCCTGCAGCATGTCTCCGGTTTCTGACCGTCTCCTGTAGTATTTCTCCGGTTTCTGACCGTCTCCTGTAGTATTTCTCCGGTTTCTGACCGTCTCCTGTAGTATGTCTCCGGTTTCTGACCGTCTCCTGTAATATGTCTCCGGTTTCTCTCCGTCTCCTGTAGTATGTCTCCGGTTTCTGACCGTCTCCTGTAGTATGCCTCCGGTTTCTGACCGTCTCCTGTAGTATGTCTCCGGTTTCTGACCGTCTCCTGTAGTATGTCTCCGGTTTCTTACTGTCTCCTGTAGTATGTCTCCGGTTTCTGACCGTCTCCTGTAGTATTTCTCCGGTTTCTGACCGTCTCCTGTAGTATGTCTCCGGTTTCTGACCGTCTCCTGTAATATGTCTCCGGTTTCTCTCTGTCTCCTGTAGTATGTCTCCGGTTTCTGACCGTCTCCTGTAGTATGTCTTCGGCTTCTGACCGTCTCCTGTAGTATGTCTCCGGTTTCGGACTGTCTCCTGTAGTATGTCTCCGGTTTCTGACCGTCTCCTGTAGTATGTCTCCGGTTTCTGACCGTCTCCTGTAGTATGCCTCCGGTTTCTGACCGTCTCCTGTAGTATGTCTCCGGTTTCTGACCGTCTCCTGTAGTATGTCTCCGGTTTCTGACCGTCTCCTGTAGTATGTCTCCGGTTTCTGACCGTCTCCTGTAGTATGTCTCCGGTTTCTGACCGTCTCCTGTAGTATGTCTCCGGTTTCTGACCGTCTCCTGTAGTATGTCTCCGGTTTCTGACCGTCTCCTGTAGTATGTCTCCAATTTCTGTCTTTCTCCTGCAGCATGTGTCCAGTTTCCGACCGTCTCCTGTAGTATATCTCCGGTTTCTGACCGTCTCCAGTAGTATTTCTCCAGTTTCTGACCGTCTCCTGTAGTATGTCTCCGGTTTCTGACCGTCTCCTGTAGTATGTCTCTGGTTTCTGACTGTCTCCTGTAGTATGTCTGCGGTTTCTGACCGTCTCCTGTAGTATGTCTGCGGTTTTTGACCGTCTCCTGTAGTATGTCTCTGGTTTCTAAATCTTCAGTAGCATTACACATACTGAGCAGGGGCGGACTGACCATTTGGAAACTCGGGCACTGCCCGAGGGCTCGGGGTCAGTAGGGGGCCCCATGAGATGCCCCTGGTACCTTTTTCATAGGCTTTTTTGAGTTTGGGCAAGGACACAGGGGCCCCATGATCTCCTATTGCCCAGGGGCCCCATGAGTTGTCAGTCTGCCCCAGATACTGAGTATACTGTGCAGTCCTCTGGTGCTTTCAGGAGCAGCAGCTGAGATCCCCTATACCTCATAAGTTCATCTCCTGATCTCCTCTGTCCAACACCAGACTAACCCAGAAAAAGTGGAACTTACCTGTAGAAAAAACTTTTAGTTTTCCTTTTTTTTTCTTTTTTATTCTTAGTGTCATCTATGAAGGAGCCTCTGTTCCTCCAAATGGTTCCTCTTCCAGGCAGTGCGCAGGAGTGATCGAGTCTTAATGACATTAAAATAGAAAGATGGGGGAGATCTCTCATGACACCTCGCTGTCACATTGCAATTAAAGACAGAGAACGCCTTTCACAAAGCTTGATATGTGAATCGAAGATTGAAGCTTCCTAAAAATAGAACAAAGCCGGAATCTTTATAACACTCATTTTCATATTCTTTTCAACTTTTCCAAATTATTACTTTTCAGTTTTCAGAACTATTCAAGAAAACTGTCACATACCCAGTCAGGTGACATCTCTGGACTCCACTGTCCAAGGCCCATTGGAGAGATCAGAAATTCTCATTGTCACAGATCAGCTCTGTAGCTGATCTCCTACCTTTAGGGTCACCATACACATTACAATCTGCCTGTGCCATTCTTCTTCAGTCAACTTTGGATTTACCAAAACTATGAAATATAAGCACCTACCTAATCTATCCAATCAATTTTTATCCAATCAGGCAGGCCCTTGTCCTATATAGTTGTTGGTGGATCTAAAGGAGATTGTGCAATCAGATTATAAGGAGTGTGGTGAACTTTAATTTTGTATGCAAACCGATTAGATGACATACAATCTTTTGCTGCCTGTCTGTTGCACTGGTCCATCAGTTGCAAGCATCACCCAATCCTACATGCTAATTGATATTGCAACTCCTCAGTTAGTCCCTGCCAGGACTTCCAATGGCACTTGTAGAATCGCTGCCAGGACTTTCTATGGTATTTCCAGAGTTCCCTGAAACTACAATGGAAATGTCCTTGGGCCAAAAGGGTCTTTAAGCTTTACTCCGTGAAGTTGTTGAGGCTGTGTCTTCTCATCAGCAACCCCTAGTTACAAAGATCTATACTTACCTGCAAAATTGCCTGGCTGTTGCTGACCTAGATTGACCTGACTACTCTTTTGTTCTTCACCAACCTCAACAGCTGTCTCAACCCTTGCCAGGACATGATTACTCTCTTGATTGCCTCTTTCCTCTGCCCCTGTCTGGACCTGACTACTATCTTAATTGCCACTTGCCTCACCCCTGGCTGGACTGAAGTGTTCTTTTGAGTTCCTGTCTGCATTGACCCCTTCTGGGACCAGACTCTGCTTTTGATTGCCTCCTGCATCAACCCTTGTCTGGACCTGACTACTCTCTTGATTGACACCTACCTTGATCACTGTCTGGACCTTACTACTCTCTTGATTGACATTTGGCTTGGCCCCTGCCTGAGCCCGACTACTCTTTTGATTGACACCTACCTTGATCACTGTCTGGACCTGACTACTCTCTTGATTGACACTTGCCTCAGTCCCTGCCTGGGCCTGACTAATCTCTTGATTAACACTTTCCTCAGCCTCTGCCTGGGCCTGACAACTCCCTTGTTTGACACCTACCTTGATCACTGTCTGGACCTGTCTACTCTCTTGATTAACACTTTCCTCAGCCTCTGCCTGGGCCTGACAACTCTCTTGTTTGACACCTACCTTGATCACTGTCTGGACCTGTCTACTCTCTTGATTGACACTTGCCTCAGCCGCTGCCTGGGCCTGACTACTGTCTTGATTGACGCCTACTTTTATCACAGTCTGGACCTGACTACTCTCTTGATTGACACTTGCGTTAACCCCTGCCTGGGGCTGACTACTCTCTTGATTGACACTTGCCTCAACCCCTGCCTGGGCATGACTACTCTCTTGATTGACGCCTACTTTTATCACAGTCTGGACCTGACTACTCTCTTGATTGACACTTGCGTTGGCCCCTGCCTGGGGCTGACTACTCTCTTGATTGACACTTGCCTCAGCCCCTGCCTGGGCCTGACTACTCTCTTGATTGACACTTGCGTAGGCCCCTGCCTGGGCCTGACTACTCTCTTAATTGACACCTACCTTGATCACTGTCTGGACTTGACTACTCTCTTGATTGACACTTGCCTCAGCCTCTGCCTGGGCCTGACTACTGTCTTGATTGACACTTGCCTTGTCCCCTTCCTGGGCCTGACTACTCTCTTGATTGACGCCTACTTTGATCACAGTCTGGACCTGACTACTCTCTTGATTGACACTTGCGTTGGCCCCTTCCTGGGCCTGACTACTCTCTTGATTGACACTTGCGTTGGCCCCTGCCTGGGCCTGACTACTCTCTTGATTGACTCCTACTTTGATCACAGTCTGGACCTGACTACTCTCTTGATTGACACTTGCGTGGGCCCCTGCCTGAGCCTGACTACTCTCTTAATTGACACCTACCTTGATCACTGTCTGGACTTGACTACTCTCTTGATTGACACTTGCCTCGGTCTCTGCCTGGGCCTGACTACTCTCTTGAGTGATACTTGCCTCAGTCCCTGCCTGGGTCTGACTACTCTCTCGATTACCACCTGACTTGACCCCGATTGGACCTGATCACTCCCTTGATTGTTGCCTACCTCAACCCTTGCCTGGACTTGTCTACCCTCTTGAGTAGTCAGGTCCAGGCAAGCCCCAAGTCTATATAAGTCTCTATAAAGATGGGGCACACATAAGGTCCATTTACATGGCAATGGAGACAATTGAACATGTAGTCCTGGTGAAGGCAGTCAACGTGACCTTTCTCTGAGGTGTTCAGTGCTGGCTCCCAATGTAAAATTCAGTGAAACGACATTGAACATTCCAGGATGAGCGATTTTCTAGTTTCACACTCAAGGGTTGGCTTCTTCAGGAACTTCTAAAGCCTTTTTACACACATTTTTCATGAGTGTTTTTGTTTAGCCTAATGGAAAGCAGGTTACCAATAAAAGGAGACTGAGGCTTAGGTGCAAAAATGTGCGTAAATCACGTGTTATGTGTGTCTTTCCGGTGCTCTCATTGAAGTTTACAGGGTCAGAATTATGCCTGGACTTCTTTAGCGTGACAGGCAACAGCACATTGTTCAAATGCGAATGGGCCCCATTGAATAAAATGGAAATCCTGTTATCAAAGGTTGTCTGAAAATTTGCTACATATCACTGGTGTGAAAGTGGGGTTACTAGTACCAAATGTAAGTGCCTGTCCACATATTAGAAAATAAATATTTGGGAATCTTTCCTTTGTAGGTTTGAATGTTGTAAACCAAAAACTGTAAAGTGTAGTAATACTTTAAATCTGAAGAATTCATGGTGCGTTACGTGGGAGCTCCAGACAGAAAAAAACAAACCTATGAAATAAAAATTATGAATTCATTCTTAATACGCTAAGGACATACTGTGAGTTAACAAGCGGCTAATTTTTTTTTATCGTGATCATCCGCTGTGCATCCATCAATGAACACTTGTTGGATCATTCACAGTAGTTATAAACCACATGAGGATTTCAGCCTTAAAATATTTCGAGCATTTACCCCTAACACCCTCCATCGGGGTCCATCATATATTCCACACCGCCAGCCAATGACGGCCAATCTGAGACCTGACAATGTGTGAACACTGGCCTGCTTTTATAAACATGCTACAATACACGCTGTAAATCCATGTGGTGTCATCTTTTCTTTTCAAATCTGTGTTTCCTTCATTTCCAATCATTTGCTGCAAAGCTGAAATCTATTTATCTATCTATAATCTATCTATCTATTATCTATCTATCTATTATCTATCTATCTATCTATCTATCTATCTATCTATCTATCTATTATCTATCTATCTATTATCTATCTATCTATCTATTAACTATCTATTATCTATCTATTATCTATCTATCATCTATCTATGTATCTATCTATCTATCTATAATCTATCTATCTATCTATCTATCTATCTATCTATCTATCTATCTATCTATCTATTATCTATCTATCTATCTATCTATAATCTATCTATCTATCTATCTATCTATAATCTATCTATCTATCCATTATCTATCTATCTATCTATTATCTATCTATCTATCTATCTATCTATCTATCTATCTATCTATCTATAATCTATCTATTATCTATCTATCTATCTATCTATCTATTATCTATCTATCTATCTATCTATCTATCTATCTATCTATAATCTATCCATCTATGTATTATCTATCTATCTATCTATCTATCTATCTATCTATCTATCTATCATCTATCTATCTATATTATATCTATCTATCTATCTATCTATCTATCTATCTATCTATCTATTATCTATCTATCTATCTATCTATCTATCTATCTATCTCTCCATTCATCCATCCATTAATCATGCATCCATCCATCATTCATTTATCTGTTTATCTATCTATCTATCTATCTATCTATCTATCTATCTATCAATTTATCTAAAATCTATCTATCTATTGATCTAACAAACCATCTATCTATCTATAATCTATCTATCTATCTATCTATCTATCTATCTATCTATCTATCTATCTATCATCTATCTATCTATCTATTATCTATCTATCTATCCATCTATCTATCTATAATCTATCTATCTATCTATCTATCTATCTATCAATTTATCTAAAATCTATCTATCTATTGATCTAACAAACCATCTATCTATCTATAATCTATCTATCTATCTATCTATCTATCTATCTATCTATCTATAATCTATCTATCTATAATCTATCTATAATCTATCTATCTATTTGTCCATTAGGCTGTCTGTCTGTCTACCCAGCCATCTGTTCACTCATCCATCCACTAGTCCACAAGTCTGTTTGTACATTTACCAATTCATATGTTAATTCATCTGTACACAAATCCATCCATTCACTTCTCCATTCATCCTTCTGTCCATCCACTCTTCATTCAATCTGTCCATCTATCCATGTAAAAATAGCAATAGTAATAATAATAATAATAATTAACTGTATTTTATATAGCTTCTTGATCCATCCATTCATCCAACCACCAGTACTGTCTGTCTGTCTGTCTGTCTGTCTGTCTGTCTGTCTGTCTGTCTGTCTGTCTGTCTCTCTTTATATCTATCTATTGATTATCTCATATCTATTTATTTATCTATCTATGTAGACTTCTTAGTATTTTGGGCAGTAGACCCTGTACTTTGAAGGGGTGTAGTTTGTCTGGTTGGTGTTCATGACAATGAAGGTTTGTATCCAGTTCCATGTACAATGAGAACTCTGCGGAAGGCTCCAGGCCGTCCATCAAGTCCGGGATTTTATCTCCTATATACTGCTGACATTATAGGCTTTTTAAAAGCTGAGAAGTGCTGCCACAATTCTGTTTTACTGTCAGCCTCTCCGGTAGTTAATACGGGAATAGAAGATTCTGTAAGAGGTTTCACGGGTCAAAACATAAGAATATAAAAAATCGCAAACTCTTAAAAACAAAATAAAAAAGTATATTGCCGACCCCAAATAGCAGCCAGCAGCTGCGTGCAGCAAGGTGTTTTTAGGAGAAGCAATCGAGGTGTACTCATGCACGAAGGTTTCCTAAATTGGTTTTGGTAGTTAAGGCGGTAATCAATAAAACATGGAAATAAAAAAAAAAAAAAAAGAATAAAATGAGTACAAAACGCAGTGGAGCGGATATATTTATAGGAGCGGAGCGAAGGATGGAGAGCCTGGCGTGCCGGATGCTCACTACGAAGGCTGGGGGGAGGGGCTTCACCTCCGTACATGAGACGCTATTCACAAATCGCTGCAGAGGAACCCCAATACATTCTATCTATACTAGCAATGGCCGATGGATACATGGAAGATCTGTTTGTTCTGTACAGGAGACTTCCATTTTCTGAGTTACCTGATCTGCAAATGATTGCATTTGTCGTTATTGTAGTTTTTATTATAGAAAAAAAATTAGTTTAGTTTTGATTCATTATTTAAATAATTTAGTTTAGTTAAATACATTAAGTAATTTTGTTTCAATTTTAATTTATTTCAAATTTTCCGAATTCGGTCAAATTTAATCCAATTCAACCGAATCAAAAAGTATTGTATTGGCATTCAAATTCAAATTTATTCTATTTGAAATTTGCATTTCTGAAGATGGTTACAATCTTTCTATTTTTTTTTTCTATTGTTTTTTCTATTCTATTCTATTTTCTTATCTATGCTATTCTATTCTTTTATTTTCTATTCTATTTTATTCTATTATTTTCTATTCTATTGGAACGCAAATGTATTCTGTTAGCAATTTGAATTTTGGATGGTTATATTCTATTTTGTTCTATTCTATTTTTTGTCTATTTTATTCTTTTCTCTTCTATTCTGTTCTTTTTTGTTCTTTTCTTTTCTATTCTATTCTAATCTAATCTTTTGTTCTATCTATCTATCTATCTATTTATCTATCTATCTATCTATCGATTATCTATCTATCTATCTATCTATCTATCTATCTATCTATCTATCGATTATCTATCTATCTATCTATCTATCTATCTATCTATCTATCTATCTATCTATCGATCTATCGATCTATTCTAGTCTTTTATTTTCTATTCTATTTTATTCTATTCTTTTCTATTCTATTGGAATTCAAATGTATTCTGTTTGAAATTCGAATTTTGGATGGTTATATTCTATTTTGTTTTATTCTATTGTTTTTTCTATTTTATTCTTTTCTCTTCTTTTCTCTTCTTTTTTTTCTTTTCTTTTCTATCCTATTCTAATCTATTGTATTTGAATTTAAGTTTATTCTATTTGAAATTAGAATTTAGAAAGACTGTTATATTCTTTCTATTATATTCTTTACCTTCTCTTCTTTTATTTTTCCTATTTTTTTTATTCTATTATTTTATATTCTATTCTAATCTATTCTATTTTAATTTGAATGTATTCTATGCAAAATTCAAATTTCAGAAGACGTTATATTATTTCCATTCTATTCTATATAATAGTTTTTTTCTATTCTGTTCATTTATTTTCCATTCCATTCTATTTTATTCTATTCTTTTCTATTCTATTGGAATTCAAATGTATTCTGATCAAAATTCGAATATCGGACAATGGTTATATTCTATTTTGTTCTATTCTATTGTATTTTTCTATTTTATTCTTTTCTCTTCTATTCTGTTCTTTTTTTTTTCTTTTCTTTTCTATCCTATTCTAATCTATTGTATTTGAATTTGAATGTATTCTATTTGAAATTAGAATTTAGAAAGACTGTTATATTCTTTCTATTCTATTCTTTACCATCTCTTCTCTTCTTTTTTTTCCTTTTCTTTGTTTTATTCTCTTCTTTTATATTCTATTCTAATCTATTCTATTTTAATTTGAATGTATTCTATGCAAAATTCAAATTTCAGAAGACATTATATTCTTTCCATTCTATTCTATATAATAGGTTTTTTTCTATTCTGTTCTTTTATTTTTTATTCTATTTTATTCCATTTTTTTTTCTATTCTATTTTATTCTATTAGTTTCTATTCTATTTTCCTTTCAATACATTTTTATTGAATAGTTTTGATTTTAGAAGATGCAAACGCAACCTCTTTCATGCGTCAAAAGATTGAACAATAAAAGGTAACAGTCAAAAACAATCGTGCACAGAAAAAACATACCTGTAAATGGTGACAATGTAAATGACAGGTCAAAAAAAGCAAAAACACCAACCATATTGATTCGATAAATCAGCGTAAGGAACGGATGAAGGACGATACACCCATTGCCTAACATCCGACAACATAGAAAAAGATACTGACGTTTCAAATGCACAAATTATATAGTTGAACCAAGAAATACATGGAACTTGGCGTAAATCATCCCTGTGGAAGAGCCAGTGGAGTGAGAAAAAAAAAGAGGAGGGGGGCGGGAGACGAGAAAGGATGGAAAGGAGAACATCAAAAGCGCTTGTGCCTGGATTATGGGGCCTCCAAATTTATATCGAGGTGAAACTATCTATTGGTATAGCAGAATGGGCATGTTGCCTCCATGGAGTCCATGTTTTAAGGAATCTCTCATGGGTATCTGAAAGGATGATAGAGAGTTTTTCATTAACCCAACGTATAAAATTCAAAATACTAACCACAGCTTACAAAGCCATCCACAACACTGCCCCTAGCTACATCACCAACCTCATCCACAGATACCGCCCAAATCACCCACTCCGCTCCTCCCATGATATCTTCCTCTCTAGCTCCTTCATCACCTCCTCCCACGCTCGCCTCCAGGACTTCTCCAGAGCCTCTCCCATCCTCTGGAACTCCCTACCACAGCATGTCCGGTCATCTCCCACCCTGTCTGCCTTTAGGCGATCTTTGAAAACTCACTTCTTTAGGGAAGCCTACCCCACCTCCACCTAAGAACTGTACTTGAATCACCTCCACCAGATCATCCCCCACAGCTATCACCTTTTGTATCACCTCCCCCTTCCTTTAGATTGTAAGCTCCACGAGCCGGGCCCTCCTATTCCTTCTGTACTGAAATGTATTGTAATTGTACTGTCTCCCTTATATTGTAAAGTGCTGAGCAAACTGTTGGCGCCATATAAATCCTGTATAATAATAATAATAATTAACCAGAAAAAAATCTAGGCGACGATGGACTTCCGTAAAGGATATGAACTGTTGCTTCCAGGCTTTTGCTATGGTTTGTTGAATTGCTTGAATTGGTGTTTTGAAAGGCCAGGGGGTTTCAGGTGGAGAAGGACATGCCATGGGTCTCTTGGGAAGGGCAAGTTAATAATGAATGCAGGATTTTAAGGACCTCTATCCGGAACCGAGAGAGCATAGGGCATGTCCACCATGTGTGTAGGACGTCTCCTGCGGTAGCGCAGCCTCGGAAACAGGTATCGGGGGATATCTATTCTATTTTTTTCTATTCTTGTTTTCTAATTCAGTTTCGTTTATGATTCTAATTTGGCTCGATTTGAATTTTGGACTAAATATGGTTCATTATTTTGGAGCCATTTAAATTCTTCGCTATTGGAAATTTAGATACATCAGGATTTCCAAATAATGAAAAATTTGTCCGAATTTTGATTTGAGACCGAAAGATCCGCACATGTCTAACAATGATCATATGTTCCAGTCTTTGAACCAACTGTAGCAATTTGCCATCATCACTTCCTCTCCCAGAATTCCCTCCAATGGGGACACCAAGGGCAAAACCCTAAAGAAAGATATAAACCTTCCGCACTCTGCTCACAGCAAACCGAAAAAACATGGTTTTGCCAGGAGTTGGGCTGTAAAAGCAATAGATGAATAATTGAATTGATTGATTCATAAATCATAAGTATGTAGTGCCCTCCTAGGCTAGAGATGCTAGGTAAATTTAACATGGCTTGCTCTGTAATCAGAGCAGCTACAATCTTCTGCGCTGGCCTGCTCTGACTCCACAGTTTGGGCAATTGACTGATTCCCCCTGAGTCTGTTGAGACCCTTCCAGGTCAGGAAATTCAAATGCTCAGGCTGGGCTCTTACCTTGCCCCAGCCAATCCCTGGGAAGATGTGCCCAGATGATGGGTGGGAGGCAGGTAAAAATTCCAGGGAGATCTGTTCTTCCCCTGGAGGAAGGGGGACCATGTGCTTCAAGGGGCTGCTAAGTCCTGAGACCTCCTTGAGTGGCTGTTGGACTACTTCCTCCCTTGGATTGAGCCCATGGACTTGTTTCTATTGGGATTCATTAATAGAGCCCAAACTCCTGAGCTGCAGTTTATCTGTGGTCCCCAGCAGTGGATGTTAAATCCTGCTTCAGTGTGCCTAGTATGCCAACCCATCTTGTGATCTTCAGCTGCAAGAACCAGGGATATGGGTGGGCAGGAGGAGAAGATGCCCTGGGAAAAGCTGAGCAAGGGGACATAGAATGGACACAGGACAATAAATCCATTCTATAGCATGCATTAACAGTGAGGGAGGGGCACTATTCAGCATCCTTGCCCTGGGCGATAGACGAACCTGTCCCGGTACTGGCAAGAACCCAGACTGCTCCAGTCCACTCCTAATAATTGCCCAAACCTATCTTGTGATCAGCATCTGCCAGAAACTTAGACTGTTTCAGTCTACCTTCATGTCCTACCCATGTTCTAACATTCTTCTGGTTGTGAAAGACTTGTCCTACTAGACTTGTCCTAATTATGTGCCTAATATTCTCCTGGTCCACAACTGGGAGTGAAAGACTGTGTTGCTGTCACATGGTGATCTCTGCAACTTTGTGTTCAGAAGCTTTGGAGTATCCCATATCCCACTATCCATACCCCACAGTGGGAGAAGAACCTGTGCAATCCAGAGGCATTTTCAGGGCTGGGCGCTACAAATAGATAGATAGATAGACAGACAGACAGACAGACAGACGCAATACTGTATATAGCCAAATAAAAAAAATAGTTTGCCAGGAGTTGGGCTTTAAAAAAAATCAATGAAAAGATTAACAAATTGATTAATTGATGTGCACCTACCTGATATTTTGATCGATAGATAGATAGATAAATAGATAGATAGATAGATAGATAGATAGATAGATAATAGATAGATAGATAGATAGATAGATAGATAGATAGATAGATAGATAGATAGATAGATAGATAGATAGATACTATAGGTGCAATACTGTATATAGCCAAATAAAAAATTGTTTTGCCAGGAGTTGGGCTTTAAAAATGTTAGATGAGAAGGATGATTGATTGATTTATGTATACATACCTGATAATTAGATAGATAGATAGATAGAGAGAGAGAGAGAGAGAGAGAGATAGATAGATAGATAGATAGATAGATAGATAGATAGATAGATAGATAGATAGATAGATAGATAGATAATAGATTGGATAGATAGATAATAGATTGGATAGATAGATAGATAGATAGATAGATAGATAGATAGATAGATAGATAGATAGATAGATAGATAGATAGATAGATTGGATAGATAATAAATTGGATAGATGGATAGATAGATGGATAGATAGATAGTATTATGGGTAATGGGTAAAGAAGTAAGGAATTGGGGGTTCATGGAATAAGAGATTCATCTCCCCACTTGTTTGGCACAATAAAACATTTCAAAAACCCTCCCCCACTCTGTCCCAAGCTTACAGAAAAGAAAAAAACTTTGGCTGGAGTTGGATTTTTAACCACAATATAAATTAGAATAAGGATTTGGAAACGTCTCAGCCGCTGATAACTAGATCTCTTTGAACCATCCTCCCAAGATACAGAGAGTTCCAATATTGGAATTTCCCACCAGTAGAGGGAAGTTTATCTCTGGGGTTTGGTCTGGACAACCTCCCCCATCCTGGTGGGCAGAATCTTAATAAAAGGGAAAAAAATGACCTCCCTGACAGGTTGAGTAAGAGCAGGGTGTTATCTCCCAGGATGGGCTCTGTCCATGCTCACCATCCTTAAACTGCTCATAAATCGTCCTTCAGACAGCTCCTATCTCACAGCAGAGTTTAAAAACTCATTAGTAAGTTCTTTGGAATTCTCATCAAACTATCAGAGAAAATCCTTTCCGTCTAATATTCCTTCCCAGAGGTCACAAGACTTTCTCAGAGACAGAAAAGCTCAGAATTACCGAGAGTTATGTCTCAATATTCACGGATTTTTATTTTATGAATGTAAGGAACAATTACGGGAGAAGGTGAATTTCCAGGACATGTAGGACTGCCTGTGATGTTTCTGCAGAACGTACACAGCAATAACGCGGTCAGATGTGCAGATTTGTGGTGGCGTGTATGTTATAATAGATGCCAGGGTTAGTGTGCAGCTTGGCGATGTGAAAATGTATTGTGAGATGGGATATTAAAGGGAATCACCTGTCATATAATGAAAACCCTTGTTCCATTAGTGATCATACCTACTGAAATTAGTTCCTTCCTTTTCAGCAGCCAGTCTATCCTCGCTCCTTGCCTCCCTTAGTATATGAGCCTTTCTTACCGTACAATCATTGCCGCCATTTTCGAAGCCCTTAATGTCTTTTCTAATAGGTGACAGCCCCACTGCCATCACTGTAAAAATTTCTGATGATCCTAGATTGAATATTCTTTTTTTATTAGTTTACATGTTCTTACGTTTTGTAATGAGGCTTTTTTAAACAGAACGTTCAAAGAAAGACATAGAAATGTATCTGTCATGGTCAGGAGTCAGGCTTGGACACCAGAAGCTTTAGCAGTAAAGAGACTCCCATTGACAGGTAGGATAGGTATAGAAGCAGGAGCGGACTGACAACTCATGGGGCCCCCGGGCAATAGGGGATCATGGGGCCCCTGTGTCCTCGCCAAAACTCAAAAAAGCCTATGAAAAAGGTACCAGGGGCATCTCATGGGGCCCCCTACTGACCCCAGGCCCTTAAGCGGTGCCCGAGTTTACAAATGGTCAGTCCGCCCCTGTATACAAGTAGGTCACCCTGGCAGATGACATGGGCTCTCCAAAGGTGCGGGGTCTAAGTACTAACCAGTATTCACCAGTGCTCCTGATGGTAGAGATGGGTTTTGCTGCATGTTAGTACCTGGTCGCAGTCCTCAGGATTGCCCCACCAGAAGGTGAGTAAGCCGGGGTCCAGTAGCAGGTAAAGTAGGTAGTGATCAAACAGAAGCATAGTCAGTAAACAAGCCAAAGGTTGGCTAGCAAGTAGTTGCAGTTTGGAATCAAGCCTAAGTGTAGTCAAGGATCAAGCCAAAGGTTGGTAATAAGTAGTTGCAGGTTGGGATCAGGCAGAAGCATAGTCAAGGAACAAACCAAAGTTTGGTAACAAGTGGTAATGAGAATACGGGCGGCAAAAGGAGTGACAAGAATGAGATACTGGCTGGAGAGAGCACAATAATCTGGCAAACAGGAAGTGCAAAGGAGTGGCTTTGATAGGAAGTTCATGGGAGAAGCAAAGGGTTCCAGGTTCAAGACAAACAAGATTCAAGCCAGGATCATGCAAGGAATTGTCCAGGGAGCTGTCAGGCATTCCTGGTTGCTCAGCAAAAAGAGACCTCGTAGGAGGTTGCAGGTTCAGATCTGGGTCCTGCCAATATTGCTTTGTTCATCATTTAGCAAAGGGTTTAAAACAGGGCTTAAAATTTCAAGTCCTGAGCTACTAGCCAGGCCTTAGAGTTATTTGCCACCAACAAACACACACAAACAGAGACACTTGTACACACACAGACATGTACATACACGAACAGAGACACATGTACTGTCAAGGTCCTACCTTTTCCCAGAGGTTGTGCTGCTCCATGTGCTGGCATCCATCTTGGGTTTCTGCAAAGAGCATGGTGGGAGTCTTTTATGCCTTCAGGCCTCTGAGGTCCATCCCCCAGAGGGGTGTGGTTGGTTACATATAAGTCTGTTGTCCGCACATGCTCTTCGCATTCGTGTCTTGTGTGTTAGTGTTGCAACAGCTCTGTGTATACTCTCGTGACTCTCCTGAAATCTGACTCGGCTTGTGACTAGACCATTCTCTGCGTTTTCCTTTGATCTGACCTCCCGTTGCTGAACCCGGCCTGTGACCTGTGATTCTTGTCTACTGTTCTGTACCATTTGTCCCGTTGTTGTCGACCCGGCCTGCACGACTACGCTATTGTCTGATTCCTACTAGCTACACGCCATTGGTGGCGGCCATTACCGCAGTTGGGGTGTTTCGGGGGCCGCGACCTGGTTCCTGGCTGCGTCAAGTCCATCCCCACCATCAGGGGCCCTGGTGAAAGGCAGCCTGGGACTTAGACTCCGCGCCCTGAGGGACTCCGGTATGTGGGTGGTGGTTGTCGTCAGTCAGTGCATGACCCTGCCTCTAGGCCTGCCTGTCCGTTCCACAGCTCCTGCCCTGACATGTACACACACACATATAGACACATGTATACACACACAGGCACGTACAGACACGCATACACACAGATACATGTATATACACAGAAATACACACGCACAGACACATGTACACACAGACACATGTACATACATACACAGAAACACACACACACATGTACACACACAGACACATGTACACACACACATACATGTACATGTACATACACACAGACACATGTACAATTGTACATGCATACACAGACACACACAAACACATGTACACACACACACACCACTACCACCACCCCCATAAAAAGTTGTACAAAAGTTGTAAAAAGTACTTCGTTGTTCACTCACAGATCTGAGTACTGCACTCTAGGGGGAGGCAGAGAGTACATCACACACTCCTTGCTTTGCTTTCACTGTGCTCAGCTTTTGAGCAGTCTGATGGCTCCCAGTGCCAATGACAGATCCGGCCTGAACTCCGAGCCTGCTCAGCAAGACTGCCCTGGGGGAGACACTCGCCCCCACCATAATTTCCACTCACCAGTGGCAAGCAGGCGAGTGGAAATTTCAAGCCCTGGTTTAAAAAGTATTCTCTTAAGCTTTCTTCCTGAAAATCCTGGAAAACTACGCTACAGAATTGCTTTAGGACAATCTAATACATTGTTATCAGTTGGGAATCTGAAGTTTCTAGTAACAGTACTTACCTCTCACTCATCCTTCCTGCCCCTCACCTATCCTTTCTGACCCTCATCCATCTTTCCCGCACCTAACCTGTTCTTTCTGACCCTCACACATACCTCCTGTTCCTCGCCCAATTTTTCTGTGCCTCATGTACCAAATACTTGTATCCAGGAACTCCAAGCTTTGATGTGTATTGGGTGAAGAAGTAAGGAAGTGGATAGATAGGAAGTAAGGGGAGACTCTTTCTAGTTGGCGGAGTACAGTTAAGCCTATGAAGGGTTCAAACCCTCTACCATTCTGTCCAAAGATTAAAAAAATGTTTTGATTGGCTTTGAAATTTAAACCACAATATACTGTACATAAGGAGATAAATTTGGAGATGCCTGGCCTCTGATAACTTTTTTTAGGTGTCCTCACACCATACTGAGGGATCCAGAATGAAGGGGTGAGGTGAGGGGTGGAGAGGTAAATTTGCGTGTCATCGGCGTAGAGGTGATAGTTGAAGCCATGGGAGTTTATTAGTTTGCCAAGGGAGGAGGTGTAGATGGAGAAGAGAAGGGGCAGCGCCTTGGGGGACCCCAACAGAGAGGGGGAGGTAACGCTGAAGGAGCATTGGGATAGATAGGAGGAGAGCCAGGAGAGAGCGGAGTCTCTGATGCCAAGGGAGTGTAATTTGTTAAGGAGGAGGGGGTGGTCAACTGTGTCAAAGGCCGCGGAGAGGTCGAGGAGTAAGAGGACAGAGTAGTGTCCATACCTTTGGCAGATAGCAGGTCATTAGTGATTTTGAGTAGGGCGATTTCGGTGGAATTTTGGGGGCAAATAAACCACAATATGAATTAGGAGAAGGATTTGATGATGGTTTGGCCTCTTAATCTCTTTAAAGTGCCCTCCCAAGGTACAGAGAGATCCAACACTGAGATTCCTCTCCAGGAAGTTTATCTCTTCCTGGATGGGTTTGGTCTGGACAACATCTCACATCCTGGTGAGCATAAAAATAATAAATGTGAGAACAGTGGACCCAATTGGAGATTCAAGTTGGCATGGATCCATTCCCTGGTCCCCTGTTCTACCTTTATCCCTAAAATGTTCATCCCGGACCTTTTTCTGTTAGCTACCAAAGAGTTTAGAGAAGAAGTGAGGTGCAAATGAGGAAGGAATCAAACATCACAATATGCCATTTATTTGCTTATGGGCTTTACCCCATTGGCCTGTATTTGTTGGTTCATCAGATGGACTAAAGGCTTTGGGAGATGCAGCCCAATTTTCTATTACATGCCTATTTTCCTTCCACAGGATAAATTTGGTGGTACCTACTCATAGACATCCCAACACCATTTGAAACCTGTGTTGAACTGCTTGCAAAGTGGTCCAAAGTTTTATGTTTTACTTATATCGGTGATGTAGTGTTTGAGCCTGTATGTTTAATACTTGCTTGTACTACTCTTTAACTTTGCAAACTTCTATTAAAATTGTATTGAAACTGGAAACAGAACTTAAGAAATGTAAAACCGGCAAACTTATACATTGTTTTTAGATGGGAGTCTGAAGCTTCCTGGTAACAGCACTTGCCCCTCATCTGTTTATTTTTATTTTTTGCTCCTAACCAATTCTTTCTGTCCCCTATCCATCCTTGCTTCTTTTCACCTGCCATTTCTGTCTATTACCCATCCTTCTTGCTCCTCAACCATACTACCCCAATCCATCGTTTCTTGTCCCTCACCCATGCTTTTTTACCTTCATTTTCAACTTTTCAACTTTTTTGGCCCTTGACCTTGTCTATTTATTGTCTTGTGATTCATTGTATATTATTGGGACTCATTCTTCATTCCCTCTCTTCCCCAGCCTTACTTTTATAAAGCTACATATTACCCCTGGCCCTCTTAACAATCGAGTAGATTGTAAGCTCCGAGGAGCAGGGCCCTCCTTTCCCTCTAGTATCGAACTGTATTGTTGCTGTATTGTCTCCCATTGTATTGTGTTGGCGCTATATAAATCCTGTATAATAATAATAATAATGTAGTAATTGCAAAAGTAGTCCTAAGTTGTAAAACACTCCCATCCCAGAACCAGGTGGTCCATCACCAAGGGTATAATGGATGACCAGGCACACCGAAGACCAGCCATTCTCAAACTTATAAATAAAGAGGAACCCTTGAAATTACTGTCTGGTCTCAGGGAACCCCAGCTAAAAATTACTGTATTTAGAACCCATGATACATTAGTGTGATGGTCAGTGGGAAGAATACTCCTTACACTTGTGGTCAGTGGGAATAATTACCCCCTTACAGATAGCTAAAAATATCAATGGTACCAGTAGGAACTTATCTGGGAGACAGAAGTTGCTCATTCTTTAAGGAACCCCTAGTAGCCTTTGGAGGAAACCTAGGGTTCCATGGATCCCTGGTTGAGAAACCCTGCTGTAGACCCTCTAGTCTATGATCTCTCTGATTTCACTGTTGGTTAAGGCTCCCTGAAATAAAAAGTAAATAGTGATGATAAAAAGATAGACAATCTTTTCTGTTAGATGCTGTTGTTTCCTTATAAACTAATGCTGTCCTCAGTGCGTCTTTAACACTTTTCTCTCCATGGGCTTAAAGTGGAACTAAACCCTCCTATCCTTTGCATCCAAGTAAGCTGCCATCTTAATCTTTGTTTGATCTGTAGTTGCCATTGTGATCCACATGTGATCAGTTATGACATCAGCTATGGTTGAGAGCACAGCTAACAGTGACAGTTATCATTCATGGCATGCCTTGAATATAACTGTTTTGGGAAATTTTTAAATGAATGGGTTTAGTTCCACGTTAAGCTGACCCTTCATACTTAGGGATAGGCAGGCTGACACAGTTGCTTCATGGTGTCTGTATCTTGCTAAAATAGCCAAAGTGATCTATGGACAGCACTTTGTTGTAAATTAAAGTAGATCTAAATTTTAACTGATTGACCATGCCCATTGTCAGGAAACTAATACAGATAACACTCATTCTCATGTAGTTAATACTCATACTCATGCAGCGAATGCTTGTGCACATGTACCAGCATAGATGAGCGTGGGCTAATATCCAGCATGCACTGACACGTCTGTGCATTCATGTATGCCAGCACACATTGGTGCGCATGTCCACGTGCATTGCTGCAAGCCCAATTCTGGGAATGGCGCCAAGCTGCCTATTTAAAGGAGGTCTTGGTGTGTACTAATCTCTAGATGTTCTTCAGCTTCTCCATGTTATATGCTCCTGTGCTCTTGCTTTTACTGACCGGTCTCCCGTTGGTGACCCAGCTTGTTCCCAACCTTGCTCTGTGGATTTTGGAAACCTACCTCAGCTTGCTTCTGACTGCTCTCTGCCTGCTTCCTGGTACTGACATCGGCCTACTACGGGACCTCACTCTGTCTGCTTCCCTGGTACTGACCTCAGCCTTGTACTGGACCTTACTCTGCCTCCTTCCCTTGTACTGGCCTTGGCCTGCTACTGGACCTCACTCTGCCTGCTTTCCTGGTACTGACCTTGACCTGCTACTGGACCTCACTCTGCCTGCTTCCCTGGTACTGACCTTGGCCTACTACTGGACCTCACTCTGCCTGCTTCCCTGGTACTGACCTTGACCTGCTATGGGACCTCACTCTGTCTGCTTCCCTGGTACTGACCTCAGCCTTGTACTGGACCTTACTCTGCCTCCTTCCCTTGTACTGACCTTGGCCTGCTACTGGACCTCACTCTGCCTGCTTTCCTGGTACTGACCTTGAGTTGTCAGTCCGCCCCTGCTCAGACCTGAGCTTCAAGAGAAGCCCTATCATTAGCTCGGCCTCTAACCAAGGTATTTGACACCTATACAATCTTTGCTGCAGCCATTTTGCAGCCATTTTCACTCTACAAGTGCTCCAGTAATGGTCTTATATCGTTTCTCAGGTTGGGTTTCCCGATGGTGACAGTCCTGAACAGTGAACTATGCCTGCCTAATGTGTGTTGAAATGGCCAGCTGGGGACTCCATCAGAAGTCTATGCACCAGGGTGACAGTACAGGAGCACAATTGGGAAACAGGGAAAAAGCATTGTCACTCTATAACAGGAAGCTGCCCAAACAAGGACCGTCATAGCCGAAGAACCAGGAATTATTTTAGTAAAAATTGCAGATTTACAAATATTGAAAATTACTTTTGAAATGACTGTATGCAGTTTTAGTGATTGTGTTTACATCTACTTTAATTAGTTTTCCTAGCGTCATTTGTGGCATCTGGTATCCTTGCAAAGAGTACCTGTGGAAAAGGACAGCTGGCTGGCTATAGGAGATTTCAGTTTACATATATTTTTAATCTGTGTATTTGTCATCTTTTATTTGATTCTATCCCACAAAAGAAATTCCAAGTAATAAAAAAAAATCTTCATTTTGAGCTCTTACAGAAGAAGGTCAGTGAGAAAAATATGGAAGACTGGAAGTAATACAATAGGCCTGTATTGAGAAGTCTGCGGCGTACATGTGATGAAGGGGCCCATGTCCCGCAGAGCATGCTGGGACTGGTATGTGGTTTCAGGCCATTGCTTCGGCTGTAGGGAAGTGTCACACGGGCTTCCAATGGGTCAGCAGGCCTTGTTTTATTCCAATTAGTTGATCCCGTCTGACATTTGGTAATCTGTTGTGTCATGTGGTTACTGTGAGAAGGTCCTGCAGATGACAACAAAGTTTGCCTTTGAAGTCAGGGCAATGTTTGGGATTACTGGTCAGAGCAGATTATCACAGCTTTTGTTGCTTTGTTTCCAAACTCAGCTAATGATTCACATCTCCCCTGTTGGATCTGATCATGTCACATGTCTGGTCTCTAGGGGAAATCTGGAATTACAGATGTAACAATGGCCTCCTGAAGGAGCTACTGGAATTTAACGGGCTCTCCTGACTTCCCTACTAGTGACTTGCCCTGTAGCTGCACCCAGACTCTTGCTGACCTACTGGTGGTGACAGACAGACTTCAACGGATTCAGTCTTCTTTGTTGGAACATTTATTGGCTAAAATGTCTAGGGAGGGAGGGTTAGGGGCAGGGGTGGACTGACAACTCATGGGGCCCCCGGGCAATAGATGATCATGGGGCCCCTGTGTCCTTTCCCAAACTCAAAAAAGCCTATGAAAAAGGTAACAGGGGCATCTCATGGGGTCCCCTACTGACCCCGGGCCTTCCAAATGGTCAGTCCGCCCCTGGTTAGGGGTACAGGATACATAAAAAGATCAGTGAAAATTCCCTCAGCTCATTAGTATCTTCTAATATCTTTATGTGTCTAGCAGTGGTGGAACTACCAGAGATTGCAAATGTCTCACTTGCAATGGAGCCCTGGCATTCTGCCACTGTGGGGTTGGGGGGCAGAAAGGGGCCCATCTCCAGTCCAACAGAATCCTGGGACAAATTCAAGTGACTCTAATTCTGTCCCAGTGCCGAAGCAAGTTCTGGGTGCTCCACTATCAGTGTACCACAGGCCCAGCGGGAATTCCAATCCTGTGTTGGGCCAGCTCAGCGGTGTAGCACCGGCATGTGCTCTCTCTGCATTATCCCTGACTCCCCCACCTCTCCCTCTGCACAGTGGGAGGAAAATAGTGCCACAGTAGAGCTGCTCCACCTCCCAGCTCCGCTCCCACACTTCCTGGGTCGCAGCAGCTCCCTCTAGTAAGGCAATCTAATGGGGGTCTTTAAGGGCAGGGAGCACAGGTTTAGTGGGGGTCTCTAAGGGGTGGGCTCTGATATAAGGGGACTCTGAGCTAGTGGGTGGTTCTTTAAGAGGGGGGTGCTGACCGCTGATCTAATAGTTGGTTACCAATCATTAGATCAGCAGTCAGCACCCCCTCTTAGAGAACCCCCATTAGCTCAGAGTCTAAGTATATTAGCGCCCCTCCATTACATATCTCCATTAAATCGGAGTTCCTTTATATTAGCACCCTTTAGAGACCCCTCAATTAGATCAGAATCCCCTTATATCAGCAACCCCCATTAGGGACCAATGGTTGGTCTCTAAGGGGGGGGGGATTGATATAAGGGGGACTCTGATCTAATGGGGGTATCTGTGGGGACCCTGTATTATTAAAGGGATGATGAAAGAGCCCCAGGACCAGAGAAAATGGTCCCAGTGAGGGGGGTCAGCGGAGGGTCTTCATGGATTCTTGCACTGGGGCCCTGAAGATTCTAGTTACGCATCTGGTGTCTACCACAAGCTATGTAGGCCTGGATTGGCAGCCACTTTTAAGTATCTGCGGCCAGATCAGGTTAGTACTTCTCAGACCTCTCTCATGGGCCATTTGTGGATCTTTAGGCCCAGGTGGGCATCTATTTGAGCAGAACTCTTCTTCATCTTTAGTTTCTTCCCCATGCACCAGGTCAGGGAAGCAACTACTAAACCCCTCCAGGCAGCAGTCTGAGCTGCAAGGACCTTCCACCCCTACATCCTCACCAGGAAAAGCCTAAGAAGGAAAGGATTTCTGGGCTTTACATTCACACTTCCTCAGCAGGAAAAGTCTGGGAGGCCAAGACCCTGCAGAAGGTCTTTCTAAATATGTAATCCTTTCACTATCCCACATCATTGGCATACATTTCTCAGTAACTGGCTGAGGCAGAATAAATATATAATAACCCAAAACATTGTACCTTCTTACTTCACTTACAAGAGAACACTCCATGAAAGCAGGCAGAAGCAAATAATGACTTTGGACTTAGGAGAAACCTAACAAACCCAGATAACCAAAACGTGGGCTGGCTACAGCCTAGGTGCCAACACAAAATTTAGACTATGGGCCCCTACACAGATATACTACATTTTTTTCTGTCCCTGGTGAGAATTTTTAGCTATGGATTCACTAAGAGACAACATACCTTCTCCTACAGCATCTCTCTCATTGCTCCCTCACTATCAATAGAGATTTTGGTCATTACAGTTGTATTGGTGTCACAAGTGTATCATGTCCCTATCATAAGCAGGGAAAGCATGTGAGATTGGAGAGGTCCAGGGGCGGACTGACAACTCATGGGGCCCCCAGGCAATAGGGGATCATGGGGCCCCCGTGTCCTCGCCCACACCCAAAAAAGCCTATAAAAAGGTACCAGGGGCATCTCATGGGGTCCCCTACTGACCCTGGGCCCTCGGGCAGTGCTCAAATGGTCAGTCCGCCCCTGGAGAGGTCCAGTGCTGGACACAGACTGCAGATGATCCCTGAGAAGGTCTGTCATGCTTTGTCCATATTTCTTGTTAATGCCTCTTTTCAAGGTATCTCTTGTCAACATTCTATCTCCAATAACCCCTGACCCTGAAGCCGGTCATACATGGACTGAAATTCGGCCGGTCCAGCAGGGGACAGTGGTTGTAGAGAAGAAGATATACCAATCGACTTCTGTACAACCAGCCTGTCGGATAAATCGATCAGCACAGTGAGCTAAAGCATTGATCATTGCATTCTGACAGTGGGGAAGTCTCCCCACAGTCAGAAGACGATAGCTCAGCAGGAGCGATTCCTCCATGCACCTCAAATGTGTGGATGGAGGAATCAGGTTTTTTTTTTTTTTCAACCCAAAAACTCCTAATAACCATTGTTCTCTTGTACTGAGATCTCACATGGTTCTCAAAGAGCTGAGTCATCCGCCACGTCTCTATGCCATCAATACAACCACCCACGCCTGACAATAAAGAAAGAACAAAACGTTCATAAAACGTTCCTAAACATCCTAAAAAGTTCCAAAAATGTGTCAGGTTGGGGGTGAAGTTCTCAAACTGTGCTCCGTATAAACTGCAGCTGTTTTAGGCTGGACTCAAATGACAGCAAGATGTTGCATGTGTCTTCATCTCTCTCTGTCTCTCTTACACGGTCTCATTTTCTAGACCCCTTTACTTCTCAAATTCAAATAGACTTTATTGGCAGGATCAATACGTTCAGCTTCACCAAAGCAATGAAGAATTGTTTACAGGTTGGATATTTATGAGGACATGGGGCAAGGGATAATATAAAGGGGATAGGAGGTACAGTTGCAAGAAAAAGTATGTGAACCCCTTGGGATTACGTGGAGTTTTGCATGAATTGGGCATAAAATGTGCTCTGAACGTCATCTAAGTCACAACAATAGAAGAACACAGTCTGCTGAACATAATACTATACAAACATTAGATGTTGCCATGGTTTAATTGCACATAACATGTAAACATTCACAGTGCAGGGAGGAAAAAGTATGTGAACCTTTGGACTTAATAACTGGTTGACCCTCCTTTGGGAGCAATAACCTCAACCAAACGTTTCCTGTAGTTGCAGATCAGACCTGCACAACGATCTGGAGTCATTTTGGACCACTCCTCTTCACAAAACTGTTTCAGTGTAGCAATATTCTTGGGATGTCTGGTGTGAATCGCTCTCTTAAGGTCATGCCACAGCATTTCAATCGAGTTGAGGTCAGGACTCTGACTGGGCCACTCCAGAAGGCGTATTCTGTGCTGTTGCAGCCATTGTTTTGTTGAATTACTTGTATGCTTTGGGTCATTGTCCTGTTGCATCACCCATCCTCTGCGGAGCTTCAGTTGGCGGACAGATGGTCGTACGTTTTCCTGCAAAATGTCTTGATAAACTCTGGAATTCATTTTCCCATCAATGACAACAATCCGTCCAGGCCCTGAGGCAGAAAAGCAGCCACAAACCATGATGCTCCCTCCGCCATGTTTCACAGTGGGGATGAGGTTTTGATGTTGGTGTGCTGGGCCTTTTTTTCTCCACACATAGTGTTGTGTGTTCTTCCCAAACAACTCAATCTTGGTTTCATCTGTCCACAGTATATTTTGCCAGTAGTGCTGTGGAACATCCAGGTGCTCTTTTGCAAACTTCAAACGTGCTGCAATGTTCTTTTTGGACAGCAATGGCTTCCTCCGTGGTGTCCTCCCATGTACTCCATTCTTGTTTAATGTTCTCCTTATTGTAGATGTGTCAACAAAAATGTTAGCATGTGCCAGAGATTTCTGTAGGTCTTTAGCTGACACTCTGGGATTCTTCTTTACCTCATGCAGCATTCTGCGCTGTGCTCTTGCAGTCATTTTTACAGGACGACCATGCCTAGGGAGAGTAGCAACAGTGCTAAACTTTCTCCATTTGTAGACAGTCTGTCTTACCGTGGACACCTGAACATCAAGGCTTTTGGAGATACTTTTGTAACCCTTTCCAGCTTCATGCAAATCAACAATTCTTGATCGTAGGTCTTCTGAGAGCTCTTTTCTGCAAGGCATGGTTCACATCAGACAGTGCTTCTTAAAACCAGTAAACCCAAAACCTTCATCTCTCTTCACCTCGCCTCCCCTCTCCTCTCCTCTCTCTTTTTCTTTGTTGTTTCCCCCCCCTTTCTTTCTTTGGCACTGTGCCTGTCTCTTGCCCCCTCTGTCACTCTCCCCTTTGCCTCTTTTGCTCTGTTTTCCCTTCGTCTGTCACTCTACTGGTCTCTTCCCCCACTCCTTTCCTCCACTCCCCGTCTCCTCTTTTCTCCTCTCCTCTCACCTTTCTTTCTCCTCTCATTTGTCTCTTTTTCTCTTATATTTGCTTCCCCTACTCCTCTCCTCCCCTCTCCTCCTCTCTTCTCCTATTTTCCCCTCTCCTTCTCCTCTCCTCCACTCCACTCCACTCCCCTTCTCCTCTCCTCTTTTCTCCTCCCCTTCTCTCCTATCCTCTTTTCACCTCCCCTTTTCCTCTGCTTTCCTCCACTCCTTCTCTCCTCTCCTGCACTCCTCTTCTCCTCTCCTCTTTTCTCCTTCCCTTCTTCTCTCCTATCCTTTTTTCACCTCCCCTTTCCCTCTTCTCTCATCTCCTCTCCTTCTTCTTTCCTCTCCTCCTCTCTGTTTTTCCCTCTCTTTCTCTCTCTGTCACTCTGCCTATCTCTTAGCCCCCCCTTCTTTGTCTCTTTTTCTCTGTCTTTCCCTCCATCTCTGTCACTCCACTGTTCTCTCCTCTCCTCTCCGTCTTTCTCCCCCTTTCTCTCTATCTCCCTCCCTGTCAATCTTCCCTTTTTTTTCTTTCTTTCTCTTTCTCTCTCCCTCACTCTTGGTCTTTTCTCTATCTTTCATCCTCTCTCTCCCTAAATATGTCTGTCTCTTTACTTTTCTCCCTATTTCCCTCCTTTCCTTCTCCTCTCCTCCATTCTCCCTGTGTCATTCCCCCTCTCTTTCTCTCTCTCTCTCTCTCTTTCTCTTTTTCTCTCTCTCTCTCTCTCTGTCTCTTTTCTTTTCTCCCTATTTCTCTCCTCTCATCTTCCTCTCCCTCTCCTCTCCTCCATTCTGCCTGTCTCTTCCCCCCTCTATTTCTCTCCCTGTCCTTCTCCTCTCCTTCATTCTGCCTGTCTCTTCCCCTCTCTGTTTCTCTCCCTTTCTGTCTCTTTTCTTTTCTCCCTATTTCTCTCCTCTCATCTTCCTCTCCCTCTCCTCTCCTCCATTCTGCCTGTCTCTTCCCACCTCTATTTCTCTCCCTCTCCTTCTCCTTTCCTCCATTCTGCCTGTCTCTTCTCCCCTCTATTTCTATCCTCTCCTTCTCCTCTCCTCCATTCTGCCTGTCTCTTCCCCCCTCTATTTCTATCCTCTCCTTCTCCTTTCCTCCATTCTGCCTGTCTCTTCCCCCCTCTATTTCTATCCTCTCCTTCTCCTTTCCTCCATTCTGCCTGTCTCTTCCCTCCTATATTTCTCTCCCTCTCCTTCTCCTCGCCTCCATTCTGCCTGTCTCTTCCCCCTCTATTTCTCCCCCTCTCCTTCTGCTTTCCTCCATTCTGCCTGTCTCTTCCCCCCTCTATTTCTCTTCCTCTCCTTCTCCTCTCCTCCATTCTGCCTGTCTCTTCCCCCCTCTATTTCTCCCCCTCTCCTTCTCCTTTCCTCCATTCTGCCTGTCTCTTCCCCCCTTTATTTCTATCCTCTCCTTCTCCTCTCCTCCATTTTGCCGGTCTCTTCCCCCCTCTATTTCTCTCCCTCTCCTTCTCCTCTCCTCTATTCTGCCTGTCTCTTCCCCCTCTATTTCTCTCCCTCTCCTTCTCCTCTTCTCCATTCTGCCTGTCTTTTCCCCCTCTATTTCTCTCCCTCTTCTTCTCCTCTCCTCCATTCTGCCTGTCTCTTCCCCCCCTCTCTCTCTCTCTCTCTCCCTCTCTCTCTCTCTCTCTCTCTCCCTCTCTCTTTCTCTCTCTCTTTCTCTCCCTCTTCTTCTCCTCTCCTCCATTCTGCCCCCCCCCCCTCTCTCTCTCTCTCTCTCTCCCTCTCCTCCATTCTGCCTGTCTCTTCCCCCTCTTGCTCTCTCTCTCTCTCTCTCTCTCTCTCTCTCCCTCTCTCTTTCTCTCTCTCTTTCTCTCCCTCTTCTTCTCCTCTCCTCCATTCTGCCCCCCCCCCCTCTCTCTCTCTCTCCCTCCCTCTCCTCCATTCTGCCTGTCTCTTCCCCCCTCTATTTCTCTCCCTCTCCTTCTCCTCTCCTCTGTTCTGCCTGTCTCTTCCCCCTCTTTCTCTCCCTCTCTCTCCCTCTCCTCCCTCCCTCCCTCTCTCACCAGCTTGCCATCCTCTATGCCTGCAGATTACCTTGCAGGGTAGGAAATGAGAAGCATCTAATGAAGTGTGTGAGTAGCAGAAGATCCTCTTTTAGTCCCTCTGCAGAAAAGCTCCTTTATCTGCCTTTAATGAACATTTCACTTTCACCGGCTCCAGGGGCTCGTCCTGCCAGGGGGACTGATGAATGTACTGCATGTTCTGCCACCTTGGAAGGACTGGAGCTGGCGGAGCTGGCACACGAAATGAAGCTGCCATTGCCCAGAGCCAGATTCTGGCCACGTGAGACTCCGGCTCCCGATACGCTCTCTGCCTGAATGTGAATCAGAACTCTGCGCTCATCACTGCGAAAATTGGGATCTGATTTTACAATGGAGTTGCTGAAATCACTAAATGCAGGAAGTATAGGACATGGGGGCACTTCTGGGGGGGGGGGGGGGTCTACAATAACCTGCCCCACCGGATAGTGGGTTCTTCATTTGGATGAGGAAATCTGGATGAGGACAGGAAATATGGGGTTTCCCTAAAATGGGCACCCCAAGATTGCAGGGGAAGGCTTTTTTTGATACAGATAAGTGTAATGATGTATGGCATACGCACAAGACGCACTGCATGATCTCATGTGCTCCATCGTTCGCATGCGCAATACAACTATACTGCATGATCTCATGTGCTCCATCGTTCGCATGCGCAATACAACATACTGCATGATCTCATGTGCTCCATCGTTCGCATGCGCAATACAACTATACTGCATGATCTCATGTGCTCCATCGTTCGCATGCGCAATACAACTATACTGCATGATCTCATGTGCTCCATCGTTCGCATGCGCAATACAACTATACTGCAAGATCTCATGTGCTCCATCGTTCGCATGCGCAATACAACTATACTGCATGATCTCATGTGCTCCATCGTTCGCATGCGCAATACAACTATACTGCATGATCTCATGTGCTCCATCGTTCGCATGCGCAATACAACATACTGCATGATCTCATGTGCTCCATCGTTCGCATGCGCAATACAACTATACTGCATGATCTCATGTGCTCCATCGTTCGCATGCGCAATACAACTATACTGCATGATCTCATGTGCTCCATCGTTCGCATGCGCAATACAACTATACTGCAAGATCTCATGTGCTCCATCGTTCGCATGCGCAATACAACTATACTGCATGATCTCATGTGCTCCATCGTTCGCATGCGCAATACAACTATACTGCATGATCTCATGTGCTCCATCGTTCGCATGCGCAATACAACATACTGCATGATCTCATGTGCTCCATCGTTCGCATGCGCAATACAACTATACTGCATGATCTCATGTGCTCCATCGTTCGCATGCGCAATACAACTATACTGCATGATCTCATGTGCTCCATCGTTCGCATGCGCAATACAACTATACTGCAAGATCTCATGTGCTCCATCGTTCGCATGCGCAATACAACTATACTGCATGATCTCATGTGCTCCATCGTTCGCATGCGCAATACAACTATACTGCATGATCTCATGTGCTCCATCGTTCGCATGCGCAATACAACTATACTGCATGATCTCATGTGCTCCATCGTTTGCATGCGCAATACAACTATACTGCATGATCTCATGTGCTCCATCGTTCGCATGCGCAATACAACTATACTGCATGATCTCAGATGCTCCATCGCTCGCATGCGCAATACAACTATACTGCATGATCTCATGTGCTCCATCGTTCGCATGCGCAATACAACTATACTGCATGATCTCATGTGCTCCATCGTTCGCATGTGCAATACAACTATACTGCATGATCTCAGGTGCTCCATCGCTCGCATGCGCAATACAACTATACTGCATGATCTCAGGTGCTCCATCGCTCGCATGCGCAATACAACTATACTGCATGATCTCATGTGCTCCATCGTTCGCATGCGCAATACAACTATACTGCATGATCTCAGGTGCTCCATCGCTCGCATGCGCAATACAAATATACAGCATGATCTCGGGTGCTCCATCGCTCGCATGCGCAATACAACTATACTGCATGATCTCAGGTGCTCCATCGCTCGCATGCGCAATACAACTATACTGCATGATCTCATGTGCTCCATCGTTCGCATGCTCAATACAACTATACTGCAAGATCTCATGTGCTCCATCGTTCACATGCGCAATACAACTATACTGCAAGATCTCATGTGCTCCATCGCTCGCATGCGCTATACAACTATACTGCATGATCGCATGTGCTCCATCACTCGTATGCGCAATACAACTATACTGCATGATCTCATGTGCTCCATCGTTCGCATGCGCAATACACTATACTGCAAGATCTCATGTGCTCCATCGCTCGCATGCGCAATACACCTATACTGCAAGATCTCATGTGCTCCATCGCTCGCATGCGCAATACAACTATAGTGCAAGATCTCATGTGCTCCATCGCTCGCATGCGCAATACAACTATACCGAATGATCTCATGTGCTCCATCGCTCGCATGCTCAATACCACTATACCGCATGATCTCAGATGCTCCATCGTTCGCATGCGCAATACAACTATACTGCAAGATCTCATGTGCTCCATCGCTCGCATGCGCAATACAACTATACTGCAAGATCTCATGTGCTCCATCGCTCGCATGCGCAATACAACTATACTGCATGATCGCATGTGCTCCATCACTCGTATGCGCAATACAACTATACTGCATGATCGCATGTGCTCCATCACTCGTATGCGCAATACAACTATACTGCATGATCTCATGTGCTACAGCGTTCGCATGCGCAATACACTATACTGCAAGATCTCATGTGCTCCATCGCTCGCATGCGCAATACACCTATACTGCAAGATCTCATGTGCTCCATCGCTCGCATGCGCAATACAACTATACTGCATGATCTCATGTGCTCCGTCACTCACATGCGCAATACAACTATACTGCAAGATCTCATGTGCTCCGTCACTCGCATGCGCAATACAACTATACTGCATGATCTCATGTGCTCCGTCACTCGCATGCGCAATACAACTATACTGCATGATCTCATGTGCTACATCGTTCGCATGCGCAATACACTATACTGCAAGATCTCATGTGCTCCATCGCTCGCATGCGCAATACAACTATACTGCAAGATCTCATGTGCTCCATCGCTCGCATGCGCAATACAACTATACTGCATGATCTCATGTGCTCCATTGTTCGCATGCGCAATACAACTATACTGCATGATCTCATGTGCTCCATCACTCGCATGCGCAATACAACTATACTGCAAGATCTCATGTGCTCCATCGTTCGCATGCGCAATACAACTATACTGCATGATCTCATGTGCTCCGTCACTCGCATGCGCAATACAACTATACTGCAAGATCTCATGTGCTCCATCGTTCGCATACGCAATACAACTATACAGCAAGATCTTGTGCTCC